>NC_029777.3:62091268-62110944 GCF_000817695.3 Arachis duranensis
TGGGCGTTAGTGACAGACGCAAAAGAATCAAGGGATTCTATTCCAACCTGATTGAGAACCGACAGATGATTAGCCGTGCTATGACAGAGCATAGGACCATTTTCACTGAGAGGATGGGATGTAGCCATTGACAACAGTGATGCCCTACATACAGCTTGCCATGGAAAGGAATGATGTAAGAAAACTGTAATTTGAGCAGTAGGAAAGCAGAGATTCAGAAGGAGCACAACATCTCCATACACCTATCTGAAATTCCCACCATGGGAATACATGAGTAACTTTATCTTTATTTTAAGTTTATTATTTATTATTTATTATTTTCGAAAACCCAATAATCAATTATAATCCGCCTGACTGAGATTTACAAGGTGACCATAGCTTGCTTCATACCAACAATCTCTGTGGAATCGACCCTTACTCACGTAAGGTATTACTTGGATGACCCAGTACACTTGCTGGTTAAGTTGAATGGAGTTGTGTCCACACATAGCATAGAGCCACAATAATGATTCCATACAATAACAAAGAGACCAACTTTGATGATCACAATTTCGTCCACCAAGCAATCAAGTACTTTATTATGGTTACGCTCTTGATTTGATTTAAGATGTTGAATCCTCCCATGGTGACACGTAGGATGTTGGATTTTGCAACGGAAGTGGTGGTGGTAGTGGTTATCGAAGGAAGACAAAGAAAAAAAAAGAAAGGAAAAGGATATCTACGGAATTATAAAAAAATTTAACGATTGATTATTTTTGTCAAACAAAACTTATCTTACATGGGTATAACTTCAGTTTTAATATTTTATAATTAATTTTTTTAGCGTATGAATCTTTTATGACTATTTACTTTTATTTTAAATATGTTAGAAGATTTGTTATTTAACTAAAAAAATAGTGTGATTTGTTGTTTTAGGGATATATCTTATACACAAATGGCTCTTAAATGGCTCTTATACACAAATAACTATTTACTATGATTTTTCTTATAAATCTTTTTACCAAGTACAACTTGCTGCTACCGATTTAGTGTTAGAAAAAAGAAAAAAGAAAAAAAACACAAAACTTTTAAGAAATTAATTTAAAATGGAAATTAAAATGATGTTATACATGTTGAACACCGGATATAGATGGAGCAGCTTCTCGTCGGTGGCAAGCTGCAGATGTTAGGAAATTAATTTTTTAATATATTTATGAGTAATACATATATTAATTATAATCGTAAATTAAGTTATTTCATATTAAATGATTTATATAATGATAATTTATTTATTGTTATAAATACTAAATTGAATAAGTCATTATTATTTTTTATTTAGAATTAAATGAGAATAAAACTAAAGATACTATTTTATTTAGGTTTTAGGATTTAATAGGTACTGCACTCAAATATAAATAGTGATTTCAGGATTTGAGTTCCCAATATATCAAAGCCGCCTTTCCATTTCATTTTTCATCAAAGGAGTTGCGATTAAATTCTATTAGGGATACAAAAGGTTTTGGTTGACAAAGATCAAAGAATCAAACTCTTTTAATCGTACTTATGAATTCAGGTACGCTATCTATTTTTTAATGATTTAATATAAATGGTATTGAAACTAAAGAATTCTAAGAATTTTGAACAGTCGACACACTTCCTTTTGCACATGCCTTGAAGCCGACACGTTGGTACTGATGACATGTCATCATATACCTATTTTCTATGCTTTTTCATACAAGAAATTGATGATTTGTGCTTAAATATTGAATGCTTTTATACTTAATTGGTATATTTCCTTGATCTTTTAATTTTATAAATCTTGTAGGAAATAAGAAGAAAAAGAAGCAAAGAAGCACAAAAAAAGGAGAAAAAAAGAGCTTTGGGACACACTTTGAAGTTGGAGCACACTTTGGAGCCTTAGGCCACGCTTTTAAAAGCATGGCCCATGACCAAATTAAAGGAGAATAGGCAATCAGCACACACTGCCCTGCTCTTGCCAAGGGCAGAGCAGTATCATGATGCAAAGTGAGGTTGGAAGCAAGAATTTTCGCTAAGGTAAAATCTGGGCGCTCACAGCATGACCATGCCTCCTTCAAAGGGCTATAACTTGAGCTACAGACGTCCAATTGATGTTCTTCCAGTTGCGTTGGAAAGCTGACATTCAGAGCTTTCCAACGATATATAGCAATTCATATTTGGCATACAATTGAGGCAGAAATGAAAGGCATCTTTAAGGGCAAAAAAATAAGCGAAAATAAACCAATGTGCTTCCACCAAGGTTCGAAGCTGGAGCCTCACCCCAAAGCAAAGTAGCGCTCATTTTTCTGCTCTACCCTCTTGGAGAGCAGGGCAATGTCGTGCTCTCTTCATGAAAAATCAAGGAAAATTGCTCCCCCAAATGCTTTCACCAAGGTTCGAACACAAGACCTCTAAGGAAGCCAAGCCTTATGCGTGAATTAGGTGCCAAGGAAACCATGGAAAAGGAGCAGCGTGTGCCTCCACCAAGTTTCAAACTTGGAACCTCACCTTTTGGCAACATTGCCCTGCCCTCCGCAAGGGCAGGGCAACAATTCTTGGTGCATGGCACAAAAATTGGCACGGCCAGCTTGCACAATTGTCGCGCACCAAAGGAGTTTCGGCCAGCAACAAACGCGCACCATGGCAACTCTGCTCTGCCCACCACAAGGGCAGGGCAGCATCCTGACGCACCAAGCACACACGCAACGAGGGCCGCACGCACCATTTCCTGCTCTGCCCTCCACAAGGGCAGGGCAGCCTCCTGGGAGCAACATGGGCCAAAATTCAACCAAAAAATTCAATTTAATTCAATTCCTCACCAAATTGAATCAAGGCCAACCAAACCCATTTCTCCTCAAATCCAAAGCAAGCAAAGCCCACATCATCACTCAAAGGCACATGGATCAATTAAATTAGGATTTTTATTTTTGTAATTTGTTTTAATTTCATTTTCATTTTTTCATTTTGTAAAGCCTATATAAAGGCATAAAAAAATGCTGAATGGGGGAGGGGCTTGCTCCATTAGGGAGTAGTAGTAGTAGATAGCTCTCTCTTTGAGTTTTCTTGTAGGGGAGCTATTTTCCTTTATTCTTCTTCTGTCTTAAATTTGGGATTGAGAGTGAAGGAATTCTGTTTCATTCTTGATCTAAGATTGCTTTCTGTTATTTTTCTGCATAATTCAGTGAATTGAGTTTTAGATCCAAGTTTTTCTCTACGGCTTTCATCTTCCTTTCTTCTTCAATTTGTCTTCTACCTTGATCAAGGAAGGAATTGAGATCTAGACTTGTTTTCTAGTCTCTTTGATTTCCTGAGATCTTCATTTTGATTTTCCAATTGAGTTGAATTCAATTTCTGTTTGCTTCTTCAAGCAATTCTGCTTTCTGTTTGAGATTGGTTGCAAGTTACTACATCTTTTACTTCTCTGTTTGATTGCCATTTATAATTTTTTGTTTGATTTCTTGAATCCCAGCTCCCAAAATCCTTTTATTCTTCCTGCAATTTAAATTCTCAGTTGCTTGATTTATTGCTTCCTTTAATTTCCAGCACCCACTCCCCTTTACATTTAATGCAATTTACATTTCTTGTCATTTAAGATTCTTGCAATTTACATTTCTTGCTCTTTAAGTTACTTGCCAATTTACTTTCTGCATCTTTAAGATTTCTGCCATTTACTTTCTGTTGGCTACACTTCACACAATTCACTCAATGTTAGCTTGACTAAACTAATCACCCACTAAAGTTGCTTGATCCATCAATCCCTGTGGGATCGACCTCACTCTTGTGAGTTATTACTACTTGATGCGACCCGGTACACTTGCCGGTTGGATTTGTGTGTTGGAAATTCGTTTTTTTGCAAAAACACCATCAGGTACGCGTGTACGCAAAAGCCTTTACCTTTTCGTACAACAGCAGTACCAGCAAGTGCACTGGGTCGTCCAAGTAATACCTGAGCAAGTCAGGGTCGATCTCACAAGGATTGTGGCTTGAAGCAAGCTATGGTTGTCTTGTAGGTCTTAGTCAGGCGGAATCAGAAGTTCGTTGATTGTATGTTGATTGATTAAATGTCATAAATGCTTGGATAAAATAATAGGAATTATATGATGGGAATTGAGTTAAGAGTCGGAATTGCCTTGTCTTTCTGAATTAACTTTGGTACTATTATCTTCTTTGCTTGTGAATGATCTTCTTCTATGGCAGGCTATAAGTGATCAAATCCATTGCCCGTGGTCTTTGATCTTCTCTACTACAGAATGAATGCCAGGGCCCTTGGTCATTCAATCCAATGGAGGGTGAAGCTCTTAGCACATCATTCTTCTGGCGATCATACTCAAAATGCCATAGACAAGGTCGAATATTTCGGATCAAAGAACGCTGCTTCTTGGATTCTAGCCTATACCACGGAGACCCTAATCTCCCCGAAAATCGGCTGAACTGGTGTCTCGAGAAGTTTCCAACAAAATCGTGGATTAACCGTCTGAGAGATGTTTAAACATAGCTGTTGGCTCGTGCTTTTCTTCCAGGTACTCACACAAACCCAAGTAGACGCGGGTGTTTGTTAGGCACGTTCGACTTAATGTGATGAACAGAGCTAATTGGTTAGATCATCCTATTCACCACAATGAAGATTGGATACACATCTTAGAGATAGATCTAACACGCATCGAAGAAGAAACAATAGTATTTTTATTAATTCATAGGACTCAGCAGGGCTCCTCCCCTCAACCTAGGAGGTTTAGAAACTCATACTGAGGTAAAAAAACAATGATAAACATGTATAATGAGAAAAGTGATGCAAGTTATTCATATGACATGAATAAAATCTCTTAAATACTAAGCTAATGACTAGTAAGGGTACAATAGTCTTTTTAGTGCTAAAGTCCACTTCTGGGGCCTATTTGGTAAGTGTTTGGGCTGAGTTTGATGAGATCCACATGCTATGAGGTCTCTTGGATGTGGAACGCCAGCTAGGGAGTCATCTCTGGGTGTTTGGACATTGGGCTCTACTTCCTTGGGCGCTGGATGCCAAAAAAGGGCACAAAGCTGGCGTTGGACGCCAGTTTTGGGCCTTCTAATCCGAAACAACGTATAGACTATTATACATTGCTGGAAATCTCTAGAAGTCAGATTTCCATAGTCATTAAGAACGTTCCATTTGAACTTCTGTATCTCCAGAAAATCTCTTCCGAGTGCAGGAAGGTCAGATCTGGGCAGCATCTGCAGTGCTTTCTCTGTCTTTGAATAAGACTTCTGCTCCATCTCCTCAAATTCAGCCAGAAAATACCTGAAAAGATACAAAAATACACAAACTCAAAGTGGAATCCAAAAATGTGAAATTAACACTAAAACTTGTAAAAACTTAATAAAAACTAAGTAAAACCTATTAAAAACTATATGAAAACTATACAAAAGGCATATAAAATATCCGCTCATCACACGTGTTCCACCGACGGGGCTAATTGGACAAGACTGCAGCTACAAATTTGCATGCTCTACAGCATATTTCTTTCACATAGCCAGATGGCTCTGTAGTTGACATGTGTCTTGCATGTGAAGTGTGATTTAACTATGAGAGATTAAGAAGGTTATAAAATATAGGTTATAAACTAAGTTAAGTTGGTCTATTAGTTAGTTTACTAGTCTGCTTAAATAAGAGTTGGGGGCTTGAATCCCGCTTTGTGCATGCATCAATCAATTGGCTAGAGGTAAACCCTTAAATGGAGCTCAGTACTACGGTGGATTAGTTCTTGACCTGTTAGGTAGGAAACTCATCATTTTCATTAAGGGAGAGAAAGATAAGTTTTGACAGAGAAGGGTTTAGAAATGTTGGAAGAGAAGGTAGTTATTGTTGAAGTGTTAGAAGAGATTAGTTCAAATTTATAGTTTACAATGATTCAAAATATTATAAAACCAAAAGAATATATTCATAGATATCTCAACAATCCAAAATTTGTAAGTATTTAATATGTCATTTTTTTATATTTGATTGATAGAAATGCAAGATTATATGCAATAAATAACATGTTATTAGCATTATTGTTATAACATGTTATTAGGATTATTGTCAAATTTTAAAATTTTTTAAAGATTATTTTATCAATAACAAATGTCAGGTACTATTTTATTAGTGTCAGAATCTTTTGGTTATCGATTTTGTATCTATCTCATTTTTAAATTTTTAGATGATTTAGGTGCATTTCTATGATAGTGTTATTTTTTTTTGTTAGGGTAGGTTTATATCGTTAGTGTCACTATTAGTAATGCGTATTATTTTTTTATGCTTAGTGTTATAATTATTGCTTTTGTTGTAGGTAACTTTCAACATATTTATTTGCATGTTATATTTATATCGTTAGTTGGATTGGTTTAGTGGTTTGTTCACTAGTTCGCTTAAACAAATGTTGAGAGTTCAAATCCCGTCTTGTACATACAGCAACCCACCTTGGTGGATTAGTCCTTAGTCTACCGAGTTGGAGAATACCATAGCAAACTGATGAGCGGATATTTTATACGCTTTTTGGCATAAGTTTTCATATAGTTTTCAATATGTTTTGTTTAGTTTTTATTAAGTTTTTATAGGTTTTAGTGTTAAATTCACATTTTTGGATTCTACTTTGAGTTTGTGTACTTTTGTACAATTTCTGGTATTTTCTAGCTGAATTTAAGGAGCTGGAGCAAAAGTCTGATTCAAAGACAGAGAAAGCACTGCAGATGTTGTTCAAATTTGACCTCCTTGCATTCGAAAGAGCTTTTCTAGAGCTACAAAAATTCAAATGGAGCGTTCTCAATGGCTATGGAAAGCTGACTTCTAGATCTTTCCAAAAATGTATAATAGTTTATCCTTTGCTTTATATTAGAAGGCCTAAAACTGGTGTACAACGCTAGCTTCCTGCCCCTTTCCAGGCGTCCAACGCCTAAGAAGCAGAGCCTAGTGTCCAAACACCCAGAGAGGACCCCCTAGCCAGCGTTCAATGCCCTAGAGGCCTCCTAGCACGTGGATCTCATCAAAGATTAGCCCAAACACTCGTTATTTAGCATGGTGAATAGGATGATTAGCGACAATTAGCTCTGTTCATCATACTAGGACCGCGTGCCTGACAACAACCCGTGCCAGCTTGATTATACATCTCTCAGACGGCTAATCTACGACTTCATTGGGGACTTCTTGAGACACTAGTTTAGCCAATTTTCGGAGAGATTAGGGTCTCTGTGGTACAGGCTAGAACCCAAAGAAGAATCATTCTCTGATTCAGAAGATTTGACCTTGTCTGTGGCATTTTGAGTAGGATCGCCAAGAGAATGAATTACTAGAGCTTCACCCTCGTTCAGATTGAATGACCACGGCCAATGGCGTTTGATCTGAAAATCGGGGAGATTGATGACCACGGCCCATGGCGTCGATCACATACAACCTGCCATGGAAGAGATCACTCACAAGCAAAGAAGACAGTAACACCAGAATTAATTTAGAAAGACAAAGCAACTCCAATTCTTAATCATATTCCTATTACTGATTTTAATTTATACAATATTGCCCTTGTCTCAATCCAACAAACTTCTGATTCGCCTGACTAAGACATGCAAGATAACCAAAGCTTGCTTCAAACCACAATCCTCGTGGGATTGACCCTGACTCACTCATGTAGTACTTGGACGACCCAATGCACTTGCTGGTACAGCTGTACGGAGTGTGGGAATTCATGCACTAAGTTTTTGGCGCTATTGCTGGGGATTGTTCGAGTTTGGACAAATTGACGGATTATCTTGTTCCATAAATCAGGTAATTTTTTTTTATATTTTATTTGAAATCTTTTATTTTTACTTTCTTCTTCTCTATTTTCAAAAAAATCAAAAATATTTTCTTTTCTTGATCTTTTTTAATTGAGTCTTTTGATTTTAGTTGAGTCTTTTATTTTTAATTTTTCTTTTCTTTATTTTCGAAAAAATTAAAACCTTTTTCAAAAATATTTTTCTTTTCTTTGTTTAATATTTGTTCTTGGTTTGAGTCTTTTTGTTTATGTTCTTGGTTAAATTTTCAAAAATCTTGAGTCTTTTTCTAAAATTTTTTTAAAATTAGTGTCTTTTTGTGTTTTTCTTTCATAATTTTCGAAAACTTGTGTTTTGGTTTTCAAAAATTTTAAGTTTGGTGTTCTTTGTGTGTTCTTGTGTTCTTTAAGTTCTTTGAGTTTTGTTCTTGGTGCTCTTTTTAATCTTCAAGGTGTTCTTGTTTTTCCTTGTGTTTTAATCTTAAAATTTTTAAGTTTGGTGTCCCACTGTGTTTTTTTCCTTCAACTTTTCCAAAACTTGGGGGCATTAGATCTAAAAATTTTAAGTTTTGTGTCTTTTACTTATTTTTCTCTCTCTTCATTAAATTCAAAAATAAAAAATATATTTTCTACCTTATTTTTTTTAATTATTTTCGAAATTTTTAGTTAAAAATTCAGATTTCAATTTTAAATTTTTATCTTATCTTATCTTAGCTTTGAATTTCAAAAATCATACATTTTTCAAAATCTTATCTTTTCTTAATTCAAATTCAAACATCAAAAATCCATTTCAAAATTCAAAATTCAAATTTTAATTTCAAATTTCAAAATTTAAAATTTAATTTTCAAATTTCAAATCTTAAATCCAAATCTCTTTTAATTAATTACTTATCTTCTCTCTCTTCTTTTTTAAAACTTCCTAACTAATTCTTCTCTCTCCCAATTTTCGAAATCTTCTCTTCTACCTCTCTTTCTTCTTTTTCAAAATTAATAATTAATTCTTTTTAATTAATTAATTTTAATTTTGGATTAAATAAATAAATAAAATAAAATAAAAAATATTTTAATTATTGTTCATCTTTTCTACTTATATTTCTTCTTCTATTTCTTCTATCTTTATTCTTTTTTCTCTTCTTCTACCTTTCTTCATCATGAACCCAAATGGGAATGAGGAGTTCAGAAGAACTCTGAGATCTTATATAAATCCCACTGCTGACTTCTATGGAAGAAGTACTAGCATACCTCACATAAGAGAAAGTAGCTTTGAATTGAATCTTCAACTCATTACTCTAGTGTAGCAAAACTGCTAGTATTCTGGGCTTCCTCATGAAGAACCTACAGAGTTCTTCGCAAATTTCTTAAAGATTGCTGACACAGTACATAATGAGGGAGTAAACCAAGATGTCTTCAGATTATTGCTTTTTCCTTTTGCTGTAGAGGACCAAGCAAAGAGGTGGTTGGATAATCAGCCCAGATCTAGCTTAAAAACTTGGAAACAGTTAGTAGACAAGTTTTTAAACCAATACTTCCCTCCAAGTAAGATGACCCAGCTAAGGCTGGACATCCAAGGCTTCAAATAAGGAGATAATGAATCTCTTTATGATGCTTGGGAGAGGTATAGGAGGATGCTAAGAAAATGTTCCACTAAAATGTTTTCAGAACGGGTACAGTTAGACATCTTCTACTATGGACTTTCAGACATGGCTAGAATCTCTTTGGACCACTCTGCTGGTGGTTCCATACATATGAGAAAGACCATTGAAGAAGCTCAAGAGCTTATTGAGACAGTTGCCATTAATCAACACCTATTCTCATCTACTGAGACTTCCATAAAAGGAGAGGTTAAGGTAGTAACTACTGAACCTAACCCTCAAGAATAGGATGGCCCATTGGCTCAGCAATTGCATGCCCTTGCCCAGCAACTACTGGAATTGCAAGAGGCTTTGCGAGAAACTCGGGCTTTTAACAGGAATGTAGAAGCACAGTTGAGTCAAATAAGGCAGCAGTTATCTAAGCAGATAACAGATGAATGCCAAGCCATTTAACTAAGGAGTGGAAAAACCTTGAATACCATCCTCAAAACAACAGGAGGTTAGGAAAAGACCAACTGACAGAGGATAACCAAGTCTCTACACAAGATAACTTTAGGCGTTCAAACGCCTAGGGAGGTATCACTCTTGGTGTTGAACGCCAGGAAATGGCAGAGACTGGGCGTTCAAACGCCAAAGGAGGCAGCACCCTTTGGCGTTGAACGCCCACAAGGGAAGACAGTCACTCACTGATAACAACCCTCCTATGCAAGCTAGTAACCTTCCTTCCAACACACATGGCACTCGGCCTTCATCAACCAAAGTTGATGAGTATAAGGCTAAGATGCCATTCTCTCAAAAACTCTATCCAGAGGAAAAAGATAAACAATTTACCCGCTTTGCGGATTATCTCAGAACATTAGAGATCAAGATCCCTTTTGCAGAGGCTCTTGAACAAATACCTTCTTATGCTAAGTTTATGAAGGACATTCTGAGTCATAAGAAGGATTGGAGAGAGATGTAAACAGTCCTCCTCACTGAAGAGTGCAGTGTACTACTTCAAAATAGCTTGCCAAAGAAACTTAAGGATAGGTGATGGTTACACAAGGACAGCTCTATGTGACCTTGGAGCAAGCATCAACCTAATACCTGCTTCATTAATAAGCTCTGCCTTGGAGCCACAGGAAGAAGAAGTACTATTCAAAGTGCTCAAAACACATAGGACCACCCTTGGGTGGACTATAAGTGAGCTTAAGGGAATTAGCCCAACCCGATGCATGCACAAAATACTGTTGGAGGATAATGCCAAACCAGTGGTGTAACCACAGAGGCGATTGAATCTAGCTATAAAGGAAGTGGTGCAGAAGGAAGTCACTAAGCTCTGGGAGGCTGGGATTATTTATCCCATTTCTGATAGTCCTAGGGTGAGCCCTGTCCAAGTTGTTCCCAAGAAGGGAGGCATGACAATGATTCATAATGAAGAGAATGAACTTATCCCTAAAAGGACAGTTACAGGGTGGCGTATGTGTATTGACTATAGAAGACTCAATGACACCACCAGGAAGGATAATTTTTCTTTTACCATTTATTGACCAAATGCTAGAAAAACTAGTAGGGCATGCTTTTTATTGTTTCCTGGATGGATATTTCGGGTACAATCAAATAGCAGTGGATCTACAGGATCAAGAGAAGACAACATTCACATGCCCATCTGGCGTGTTTGCCTATAGGCGAATGCCATTTGGCCTGTGCAATGCACCTGCCACCTTTTAGAGATGTATGCTATCCATCTTCTCTGATATTGTAGAAAAGTTCCTTGAAGTGTTCATGGATGACTTCTCTATTTTCGGAGACTCATTTGACTCCTGTCTTGATCATCTGACCCTAGTTTTGAAAAGATGCCAAGAAAACCTAGTTCTAAACTGGGAGAAATTTTACGTCATGGTAACTGAAGGCATTGTTCTTGGGCATCGGATCTCAAATAAGGGGATAGAAGTGGATCAAGCTAAGGTGGAAGTGATTGAACGCTTGCCTCCACCTACTAATGTCAAGGCAATCAGAAGTTTCCTAGGACATGCATGATTTTACAGGCGGTTCATAAAAGATTTTTCTAAAATCGCAAAACCCCTGTGTAATCTCTTGGCCACTGATGTTCCATTCGTCTTTGACCAAGAATGCCTGCATGCCTTTGAAACTCTGAAAGCCAAGCTTGTCACTGCTCCTATCATCTCTGCACCCAACTGGGACTTACCATTTGAGCTAATGTGTGATGTCACTGATCATGCAATTGGCACAGTCCTAGGGCATAGACATGACATGCTTTTGCATGTCATTTATTATGCTAGTCATGTATTAAATGATGCGCAAAAAAACTACACTACTACAAAAAGGAGCTACTTGCAGTGGTCTATGCCATTGACAAGTTCATATCCTACTTAGTAGGATCTAAGGTCATTATCTATATTGACCATGTCACTCTAAAGTATCTGCTCACTAAGCAGGACTCTAAGCCCAGATTCATAAGATAGAAGAGTTTGATATATAAATTAGAGACAGAAAAGGCTCAGAAAATCAAGTGGTTGACCACTTGTCCAGGATTTTACCAGTAGTAGGGACTTTTTCTCCCTCTACTGACATATCCGAAACCTTTTCAGATGAGCAACTCTATGCCATCCAGACAGTACCTTGGTTTGCAGATATTGCAAATTACAAGGCTATAAGGTTCATTCCCAAGGAGTTTAGCAGGCAACAAGCCCGGAAACTCATGCATGATGCAAAGTACTACTTTTGGGATGAACCATATCTTTTTAAGAGATGCTCGGATGGAATAATCCAATGATGTGTGTTTGAAGAAGAGGCACTGAGAATTCTATGGCATTGACATGGCTCAGACTATGGAGGACACTTTGGAGGTGAGCGGACAGCCACCAAGGTTCTCCAAAGTGGCTTTTACTGGCCTACTCTCTTTAATGATTCTAGAGAGTTCGTTCGTAACTGTGATAGTTGCCAGAGAGCTGGCAATCTCCATCATGATCACAGTATGCCTCCGCAAGGAATCCTAGAGATTGAGTTGTTTGACATATGGTGCATAGATTTCATGGGACCTGATGAGCGGATAATTTATACGCTTTTTGGCATTGTTTTTAGGTAGTTTTTAGTAGGATCTAGCTACTTTTAGGGATGTTTTTATTAGTTTTTATGCAAAATTCACATTTTTTGACTTTACTATGAGTTTGTGTGTTTTTCTATGATTTCAGGTATTTTTTGGCTGAAATTGAGGGACCTGAGCAAAAATCTGATAGGAGGCTGACAAAGGACTGCTGATGCTGTTGGATTCTGACCTCCCTGCACTCGAAATGGATTTTCTGAAGCTACAGAACTTCAAATGATGCGCTCTCAACTACTTAAGAAAGTACAGATCTAGAGCTTTGCAGCAATATATAATAGTCTACACTTTATTTGAGTTTAGATGATGCAAACTGGCGTTCAACGCCAGCTCCATGCTGCATTCTGGAGTAAAAGGCCAGAAACACGTCACAAGCCAGAGTTAAACGCCAAAACACGCTACAACTTGGTGTTTAACCCCAAGAGAAGCCTCTGCACGTGTAAAGCTCAAGCTCATCCCAAGCACAGACCAAAGTGGGCCCCGAAAGTGGATTTCTGCCCTAAGACTTATTTCTGTAAACCCTAGTAACTAGTCTAGTATAAATAGGACTTTTTACTATTGTATTTTCATCTTTTGATCTTTGGACGAACTTGGGATTATCTTTTGATCCTTTGATGACATTTTAGGGGCTGGCCATTCGGCCATGCCTGGAGCTTCATCACTTATGTATTTTCAATGGTGGAGTTTCTACACACCATAGATTAAGGTGTGGAGCTCTGCTGTTCCTCGAGTATTAATGCAACTACTACTATTCTTCTATTCAATTCACGCTTATTCTTATTCTAAGATATTCACTGCACTTCAACATGATGAATGTGATGATCTGTGACACTCATCATCATTCTCACCTATGAACACGTGCCTGACAACCACTTCCGTTCTACTTTAGATCGAGCGTGTATCTCATAGCCTCTATTCCAAAAGATCGGAGTCTTCGTGGTATAAGCTAGAATTATTGGTGGCCATTCCTAAGATCCAGAAAGTCTAAACCTTGTCT
Organism: Arachis duranensis; assembly: GCF_000817695.3. NCBI lineage: Eukaryota > Viridiplantae > Streptophyta > Magnoliopsida > Fabales > Fabaceae > Arachis > Arachis duranensis. Next base: position 62,104,721 of record NC_029777.3, read on the forward strand.
GTGGTATTCTGAGTAGGATCTGAGATGGGATGACTGTGACGAGCTTCAAACTCGCGAGTGTTGGGCGTAGTGACAGACGCAAAAGGATCACTGGATTCTATTCCAACATGATCAAGAATCGACAGATGATTAGCCGTGCTGTGACAGAGCATTTGGACCATTTTCACTAAGAGGATGGGAAGTAGCCATTGACAATGGTGATGCCCTACGTACAGCTTTACATGGAAAGGAGTATGAAGGATTGGATGAAGGCAGTAGGAAAGCAGAGATTCAACAGGAACAAAGCATCTCTATGCACTTATCTAAAATTCTCACCAATAAATTACATAAGCATCTCCATCTCTATTTTATGCTTTATTTATCCTTATATTCGAAAACCAATATAACCATTAGAATCCGCCTGACTGAGATTTACAAGATGACCATAGCTTGCTTCATACCAACAATCTCCGTGGGATCGACCCTTACTCACGTAAGGTATTACTTGGACGACCCAGTGCACTTGCTGGTTAGTTGTGCGAAGTTGTAAAAAAGAGTGATATTACAATTGTGTGTACTAAGTTGTTCCATTGTTGATGATCACAATTTCGTGCACCAAGTTTTTGGCGCCGTTGCCGGGGATTGTTTGAGTTTGGACAACTGACGGTTTATCTTGTTGCTCAGATTAGGTAATTTTCTTCTTATTTTCTTTTCAAAAAGTTTTCAAAAATCTTTCAAATTTTTTTTATTTATTTTCGTTTTTCCAAAAAGTAATTTTCGAAAAAAATACAAAAAAATTAATAAAATCATAAAAACAAAAAATATTTTGTGTTTCTTGTTTGAGTCTAATGTCAATTTTTATGTTTGGTGTCAATTGTATGTTTTTAAAATTTATGCATTTTTTCGAAAAATTCATGCATGGTGTTCTTCATGATCTTCAAGTTGTTCTTGGTAAGCCTTCTTGTTTGATCTTCATATTTTCTTGTTTTGTGTCTTTTGTTGTTTTTCATATGCATTTTTGTATTCATAGTGTCTAAACATGAAAAATTTCTAGGTTTGGTGTCTTGCATATTTTTCTTTTCTTGAAAATTTTTCAAAAATAAATCTTGATGTTCATCATGATCTTCAAAGTGTTCTTAGTGTTCATCTTGACATTCATAGTGTTCTTGCATGCATCATTGGTTTTGATCCAAAATTTTCATGTTTTGGGTCATATTTGTGTTTTTCTCTCTCCTCATTAAAAATTCAAAAATAAAAAATATCTTTCCCTTATTTTACACATAAATTTCAAAATTTTTGGGTTGACTTAGTCAAAAATTTTTAAAATAATTGTTTCTTGTTAGTCAAGTCAAGATTTCAATTTTAAAAATCCTATCTTTTCAAAATCTTTTTCAAAAATTAAATCTTTTTCATTTTTCTTATTATTTTTCGAAAATTTTTTAAAATTGATTTTCAAAATCTTTTTCTTATATTTCTTTCATAATTTTTGAAAACTTTACTAACAATTAATGTAATTGATTCAAAAATTAAGAAAGGTTCAATCTTTAAATTCTAGAATCATATCTTTTAGTTTGTTGTTAGTCAAGTAATCAATTTTAATTTAAAAATCAAATCTTTTTCAAAATAAATTTCAAATAATATCTTTTCAATCATATATTTTTTTCAAAATCAATTTCAAAAATCTTTTCTAACCTCCTATCTTTTCAAAATTGCTTTTCAAATCTTTTTCAACTAACCAAGTGATTTTTTGTTTGTTTCTTATCTTTTTCAAAACCACCTAACTATTTTTCTCTCACTAATTTTCGAAAATCATCTCCCTCTTTTTCAAAATTCTTTTTAATTAACTAATTGTTTCAAATTTTAATTTTAATTTTATTTCTTCTCTTAATTTTCGAAAATTGCTAACCTTTTTTTTTTCAAAAACAATTTTTGAAATTCTCTCCCTCTCATCTCCTTCTATTTATTTATTTATTTACTAACACTTCTCTTCATCTTAAAATTCGAACCCTCTCTTCTCCTCTGTGTTCGAATTTTTGTCCTCCTTCTTCTATATTTTTCTTCTTCTACTCACATAAAGGAATCTCTATACTGTGACATAGAGGATTCCTCTTCTTTTCTATTCTCTTCTTTTTCATATGAGCAGGAGCAAGGACAAGGACATTCTTGTTGAAGCAGATCCTGAACTTGAAAGGACTCTGAAGAGGAAGCTAAGAGAAACTAAAGCACAACAATTCAGAGAAAACCTTACAGAGAATCTCAAAAAAGAAAGAGACATGGCTGAACCCAATAATAATGGTGGAGGCGCAAGAAGGATGCTTAGTGATTATACTACACCTACTTCCAATTTTTATGGAAGAAGCATCTCAATTCCTGCCATTGGAGCAAACAATTTTGAGCTGAAGCCTCAACTAGTTGCTCTAATGCAACATAACTGCAAGTTTCATGGACTTCCATCAGAAGATCCTTATCAGTTTTTAACTGAGTTCTTGCAGATCTGTGATACTGTTAAGACTAATGGAGTAGATCCTGAAGTCTACAGGCTCATGCTTTTTCCCTTTTGCTGTAAGAGACAGAGCTAGAACATGGTTGGACTCACAACCTAAAGATAGTCTGGGCTCTTAGGATAAGCTGGTCACGACCTTCTTGGCCAAGTTCTTCAGACCTTCAAGCAAAAAGATGGTGAATCCCTCTATGAAGCTTGGGAAAGATACAAGCAGTTGACCAAAAAGTGTCCTTCTGACATGCTTTCAGAGTGGACCATCTTGGATATATTCTAAGATGGTCTATCTGAATTCTCTAAGATGTCACTGGACCACTCTGCAGGTAGATCCATTCACTTAAAGAAAACGCCTGCAGAAGCTCAAGAACTCATTGACATGGTTACAAATAACCAATTCATGTACACTTCTGAAAGGAATCCTGTGAGTAATGGGACGCCTCAGAAGAAGGGAGTTCTTGAAATTGATGCTCTGAATGCCATACTGGCCCAGAACAAAATATTGACCCAACAAGTCAATATGATATCTCTGAGTCTGAATGGATTGCAAAATGCATCCAATAGTACTAAAGAAGCATCTTCTGAAGAAGAAGCTTATGATGCTGAGAACCCTGCAATGGCAGAGGTGAATTACATGGGTGAACCCTATGGAAACACCTATAATTTCTCATGGAGAAATCATCCAAATTTCTCATGGAAGTATCAACAAAAGCCTCAACAAGGCTTTAATAATGGTAGAAGAAACAGGTTTAGTAATAGCAAGCCTTTTCCATCATCTTCTCAGCAACAGACAGAGAATTCTAAGCAGAGCCCCTCTAGCTTAGCAAACATAGTCTCTGATCTATCTAAGGCCACTTTAAGTTTCATGAATGAAATAAGGTCCTTCATTAGAAACTTGGAGGCACAAGTGGGTCAGCTGAGTAAGAAAATCACTGAAACTCCTCCTAGTACTTTCCCAAGCAATACAGAAGAGAATCCAAAAAGAGAGTGCAAGGCCATTAATATAATCAAAATGGACGAATCCAAAGAGGAAGGGGAGGACGTGAATCCCAATGAGGAAGACCTCATGGGACGTCCCCCAGACAGAAAGGAGTTCCCTATTGAGGACCTAAAGGAATCTGAGGCTCATATAGAGACCATAGAGATTCTATTAAACTTTCTTCTGCCATTCATGAGCTCTGAGAACTATTCTTCCTCTGAAGAGGATGAAGATGTAACTGAAGAGCAAGTTGCTCAATATCTAGGAGCCATCATTAAGTTGAATGCTAAGTTGTTTGGTAATGAGACTTGGAAAGGTGAACCTCCCTTGCTCATTAGTGAACTAGATACATGGGTTCAGTAAACTCTACCTCAAAAGAAACAAGATCCTGGTAAATTCTTAATATCCTGTACCATAGGCACCATGACCTTTGAGACGGCTCTGTGTGACTTGGGGTCAGGTATAAATCTTATGCCACTGTCTGTAATGGAGAAGCTGGGGATCTTTGAGGTACAAGCTGCAAGAATCTCATTAGAGATGGCAGACAAGTCAATAAAACAAGCTTATGGATTGGTAGAGGACGTGCTAGTGAAGGTTAAATGCCTTTACATCCCTGCTACTTTCATAATCTTAGACACTGGAAAGGATGAAAATGAATCCATCATTCTTGGAAGACCCTTCCTAGCCACAGCAGGAGCTGTGATTGATGTTGACAGAGGAGAGCTAGTCCTTCAATTGAATGGAGACTACCTTGTGTTTAAAGCTCAAGGATCTTCCTCTGCAACCATGGAAAAGAGGCACGATAAGCTTCTCTCAATACAGAGTCAAACAAAGCTCCACAATCAAACTCTAAGTTTGGTGTTGGGAGGTCCCAACAATGCTCTGATGATCTGTGAAGCTCCATGAGAGCTCACTGTCAAGCTATTGACATTAAAGAAGCGTTTATTGGAAGGCAACACAATTTTTATTTATCTATATTTCTATTGTTCTTTTATGTTTTATTAGGTTTATGATCATGTGGAGTCACAAAAAATTGTAAAAATTAAAAAAAGAATAAAAAATAGCAGAAGAAAAAGCACACCCTGGAGGAGGAACTCATTGGCATTTAAATGCCAGTAAGGAGCATAGAGCTGGCATTTAAATGCCAGTAACGCCAAAAAGAAGCATTAGACTGGCGTTAAACGCCAGAAATAAGCATGGAATGGCGTTCAATGCCAAAAACATGCTGCAGATTGGCGTTGAACGCCCAAAACAAGCATAGAAGTGGCGTTTAATGCCAGAAACATGTTGCAGTCTTGCGTTAAATGCTGGGATTGCATAAAGAAGGCATTTTACATGCCTAAAAGGTGCAGGGATGAGAAATTCTTGACACCTCAAGATCTGTAGACCCCACAGGATCACCTCAGGATCTGTGGATCCCACAGGATCCCCACCTACCCCACTTCTCTCTTCTTCATTCTCACACAACACTACCCTCTCTTCTCCCTCTTGGCCAAAACCCACCCCTCTCTCCATCTTCTCCATAGTTTCTTCTTCTTCTTCTATTCTTTCTTCTTTTGCTCGAGGGCGAGCAACATTCTAAGTTTGGTGTGGTAAAAGCATAGCTTTTTGTTTTTCTATAACTATTTATGGCACTTGAGGCCGGAGAAACCTCTAGAAAGAGGAAAGGGAAGACAAATGCTTCTACCTTCGAGTCATGGGAGATGGAGAGATTCATCTCAAGGGTTCATAGCTCAGTAGTAGAGCATTTGACTGCACATCAAGAGAGCCCACTCATGGACCTCAACAAGAGCATGAGGAATTCCCTCATCAAGAAATTCCTGAGATGCCTCAAGGGATACATTTTCCTCCACATAACTATTGGGAGCAGCTAAGGATAGGAGCACGAAAATCACTAGGGATGGAGCAACAAAGGCAAGAAAGAGACACAGAGGAGCTCAAGAGCTCCAGTGGTTCTTCAAGAGGAAGACGCCACCCTCACTAAGGTGGAATCATTCCTTAATTTCCTTGTCTATTTATTTTGTGTTTTTGGTTTTTGAGCTTCATGTTTGTCTATGTTTGTGTCTTTATTACATGATCATTAGTATCTAGTGTCTATGTCTTAAGGCTATGAATAATTCCATGAATCCTTCACCTTTCTTAAATGAAAAATGTTTTTAATACAAAAGAACAAGAAGTACATGAGTTCCGAATTCATCCTTGAAATTAGTTTAATTATATTTGTAGAACCTATGCACAATTACTCAAGAGGGGGGGTGAATTGAGTAATGCAACAACAATTTATCTTTTTGCGAAATTTAAGAACAATATATAAAAATGTTATTGTACTAGTATTTTTCCAAGAGCTTAACTCAATTGCTAAGCAATTATAAGGAGCTTTTACTTTCCAATAGACACTAACTCAAATAAATTGATCAAGATTTTCACCAATCGGACTTAAGCCACTCCTTAAGTACTTACGAAGCTACTTTTCGATCACAATTTATTTGTTCAAAAGTAAAAAGGCAATATTATTAAAGAGATAAGTTTGGAGAGAAGCAAACGCTGTTTAGAGTGGTTCGGCACAATCCTTGTCCTACGTCCACTTTCTTTCTCAATCGCAATTGAGAAGTTCCACTATTGCCAAGCTTCAAGGTGCTCGCGCAAAACCTTTTACAATTCGAGTCCTTAGTTTCTAACACCTCACGGTATGTGATCACCACTCTTATACTAACCCACTCCACTTAGAGATACCTTCTCTAAGATTTGCCTTGAGTACTTAGTATACCT
>NC_029777.3:62111107-62114946 GCF_000817695.3 Arachis duranensis
AAAATGCTTAGGATTGATCTCAAACTTGTTGGAGTCAATTCCTATGCTTTTGTACCTTTGAAAACAAGTTTTTAAAATCCTTTTGGCTAGCATTGAATCATCAAAACATTTTGTGAGTGTGTGTTGAGAGATTTAACATTTGGTTCTTTACAAGAAGTTACCTAAGTCCTAAGATTCTATATATGTCTTCAAAAGTTGTGGACTTGAGTTTCTTGCTGTTGTTGTGTTTGCTTTCAACTCTTCATGTTTGTTCATTTAAGATGTTTGTTGATTTGTCCTTTCATGTCGTTGGTTTGTCATTCATCAAAACCTACGAATACAAACTTTGCATACAAGCAACTATGATTTACAATTTCCCCCTTTTTGATAATGACAAACCAATTTTGAGGATATATAAATGATTTTGAAAGCAATTGTAATGCACTTTCCTTTATAGAAAACTTTTGCAAGAGTTCCCCCTAAGTATGTGCATTTGTTCCTTTAAGAGGGTGCTTAATGAAAAAAAAATTTGGTATCAAAGTTTTTGCTTTAGCGGAAGTCTTTTTGAAATCATTGTTTTGCAAACTTTTTCTTTCCTTTTCAAATCCTCAAACTTTTCTTCCTTTTCAAATCTTCAAATATTTCAAATCTTTAAATATCCTCAACCTTTTCTTCCCCCTTTTGACATTATCAAAAAGAAGAGATTTTGATTTCCTTTCTTTTTATATATGATAAACATGCATAATTCCCCCTAAAGAAGTGAAAGATTTCAAAGCATGCATATTAACTTAAAATAGGAGTACCAAGCCTATTTTGAGTCATTTACTAAAAAGGCATACAAGCAATAATCATTAAACAGAGATTAAAGAGTTTAAACCATAAGAGAAAACCTTGGCTTACTAGGAGTTAGTTGAACAGTTCATATGATCAATTAAACATAAAGCAATAAAAAAAAATGACTTGATGAAGAGGAGATAATCAATCTTGGTCTTCATTATCATCGCTATCCTCTTCATATGGTAGGTGGATGCCAAAATGCTCATATAAATCATCAAAGCGACGATCCAAGCGACCAGTGCGACGATCTACACGAGACACACGACGATTAAGTGCTTCAAGTTGCCTACCATGATCAACTTCAATCCTTTGGATGTTTTGGTTGATGGATTGTAATTCTCTCATTACATCAACCAAGGAGGGTGGTTCTTGAGCTTGAGGTGCTTGTGGAGGAGCTTGCTCTTGAGGACCTTGTTCATCAACATTTCTTCTTCCCATTTTGTTGAGAAGATGAGTGTTGATACAAGATTGAGGTGGTACTTCCTTGGCAATCTCATTTGATACATCAATACCAACATAATCAAAGACTTTAGACCATAGGCAAAGGAATCCTAATCCACCATTCCTATCCTTCATCTTGAGCCTAATCATATGTTGTAATATAAAGTATGGCCAATTAATCTTAATCCCATTTACCATAGCCCACATGATAATCAAATCTTCATCAGTTACATTCGCATGCCCGGATATTCTTGGTTGCAATACATAGGTGACTAGATATAGCAAGGTTCTATGTTCCGCACTCATGGAATTGCAACTAATTTTGGAGTGAGCTCCTTGTACAAGGTTGAACAGATGCATGGCATTTTCCTTAGAATAACCCCATTCATCAATTGGGGTTTTACCACCTTGAAACAGGTCACCTTGATTTGGCAACTCCCAAATGGTGGCTAATTCATCTCCATCTAGCCTATAATCCTTTCTTCCTAACTTGAAGAGCAATGTGAAACTTGATTCATCTCCCTCAACAATCTCAATCATGAGTGTACTATAGGCTATGGCAACTAAATCCGGGTAATATCTACTCTTAATTTGAACAAAATCCATGAGACCTTGATGAACTAGAATAGCCTTAAGATTATCAAAATTATGAGTGGCAAGAAGGGTCGGATCCAAATACCTCGGAGGAATTTCCTTTCTTCCGGCGAGTTTTTCCTCATAGAATTGAAGATCTTCATTAGAAGCAAAGTACCTTGCCAAAGGATGATTACTTGGAGGTGGAACCACACTTGAAGAACCTTTTGACTTCTTCATGGTTCTCTTGATTCTAGGCATTGTTGATGATGTTGTTTTATGGGTTTTGTAGAGGAGAAAGTGGGGACTTCAAATATGTAGTTTGTTTGTAGTGGGTATCAAGATTTTGTGAGTTGTATGAAGGTATGTGTGAGTTTGTTTTTGGAGGTTATGGAGGTTTGAATGTGGGGATATGAGTTGTGAGGTTGAAGATGATGAAAAATGGGGGTTTAGGTTTTCAAAAAATGCCAAAATCACGTGTCTTTGTGTAATTTGGGCGAGTTTGCATCGATGCAATAGGCTTTGCATCGATGCACATAGCACGTCGTGTGCTTTGGATGCACAGTTTGGTTGCATCGATGCACATAGTTCAGTTGCCCGAAAACACCAAGATTTCATCCTTTGGAGGTTCTTTCTTCAACCCTTGTGCGTTCCATCATGTATATACTGACTCTAACCCATTATGAACTTCAATTTATTGATCCTCCAGTCTTCAAATTCTTCAACCTACCTCAAGATTGATTACTCATTCATCAACTCATAAACCTGCAAAACAAAGACTAATTGGATATCTCCAATGCTTAAGTCAGTAAGAGATACAAAAAAAATAGCAACATGAATACAATGAATTTAAGCAAATCATATTAGATTAGAATCCAAGATACCAAGTTCATTTCGGATGTTAAAAAAATTTTCTTTACATAAAGGTTTAGTGAAGATGTCCGCTAGTTGTTTACTAGTTTCAACAAATTCAATAACCACATCACCCTTTTCAACATGGTCTCTTATGAAGTGATGTCTAATCTCAATATGCTTGGTTCTTGAATGTTGAACCGGATTCTTGGTTAAATTTATTGCACTAGTATTATCACATTTGATAGGAATGTGATCAAGCATGAGTCCATAGTCCACAAGTTGTTGTTTCATCCATAAAATTTGGGCGCAACAACTACCGGCGGCTACATACTCGGCTTCGGCGGTAGACAAGGCTACACTTACTTGTTTCTTACTATACCATGAAACAAGAGAATTTCCTAGTAAGTGACAAGTGCCGCTAGTGCTTTTCCTATCCAATTTGCAACCGGCAAAATCGGAATCGGAATAACCAATCAAATCACAGGTGGATCCTTTCGGATACCACAATCCAACATTCAATGTTCCTATGAGATACTTCATAATCCTTTTTACCGCACTTAAGTGAGATTCCTTAGGATTAGCTTGGTATCTCGCACACATGCATACACTAAACATGATATCTGGCCTACTTACCGTTAGATAAAGTAATGATCCTATCATGCCTCTATACTTCTTTACATCTATGCTTTTACCTTGTTCATCTTTGTCAAGGTAGCAAGTAGTGCTCATTGGTGTGTCCATTGCCTTAGCATTGTCCATTCCAAATCTTTTGAGCAATTCCTTGCAATATTTGGTTTGGCTAACGAAAGTTCCTTCTTTTCCTTGTTTGATTTGAAGACCAAGGAAGAAGTTGAGTTCGCCCATCATGGACATTTCAAATTCACTTTGCATGAGGTTTGAGAAAAACTTGCAAAGTGATTCGTTAGTTGAACCAAATATTATGTCATCGACGTAAACTTGTACCAAAAGGATATTTTTGTTTTCAATCAAGATAAATAAAGTTGTATCAACCTTCCCTCGTCTAAAACCTTTTTCTATTAAAAATTTGCTCAAACGTTCATACCAAGCTCTTGGAGATTGTTTAAGACCATAAAGAGCTTTCTTAAGTTTAAAAACATGATTAGGATTTTCATAATCCTCAAAACCGGGAGGTT
>NC_029777.3:62118200-62120168 GCF_000817695.3 Arachis duranensis
AGTGATGTTGTTTTAAGGGCGAGACTTTTCTTCTTGCTTTCTTCACCTTTTTGTCTATTTAGCATAGTCATTTCATAGGTGAGAAGATTACCTCGTAGTTGATCAAATGTAAGTTGATCATAGAGCCTTCCTTCCACAATGGCGTTCACTTTGGAGTTCTATTTTGGTGTAAGGCTTGTAAGCACCTTGGTCACAATTTGTTTATCATTGTATTTTGTACCAAGCATGCTTAGATTGTTGAAGATCTTGGAGAGTCTTTCAAGGGCTTCTTCAATGCTCTCTTCATCTTTCATTTTGAAATTTTCCCATTCATGAACCAACATGAATACCTTTGATTCTTTAACGTGGTCGGTTCCTTCGTAAGTGATTTGGAGTTTATCCCAAATCTCTTTAGCGGTTTCACATGTAGAGATCTTCATATAATCATGCTCGTTAAGTGCACAATGAATGAAGTTGATGGCTTTATCATTCATTGCCACTTTCTTCCAATCATCGTCACTATATTCATCTTCTCCTTTCGGTACTTGCTTTAAGACGGAGACTCCTTCTTCTTTGACGCTTGTTGTCTTTGTTGGAATATGATTTCCATTCTCAATAACTTTCCAAATTCTCACATCTTGAGAACGGATCCAAATTCTCATCTTATTTTTCCAATAAGAGTAATTTGTTCCGCTAAAAAGAGGAGGTCTAGCGGTTGAGTTACCTTCGCTAGTGTTGTTGTTGTTAAAGCCTGTGCTTGCCATGATCTTTTCCCTTAAACGGTTAAGTCTTTCAAAGGGTTAAGCTCCGTGGCGGAGGCTATGTGGGCCAAGTCACAATCAAATGTCGTGGGCGCTTGTGTTGCTGAATGCACTATAAGGCTAGGGTATGCGCTTCTTCTAACACCAATTGGTTTTAGTCGAGTTGGTAGCGCCTGAGGTCCTACAAGTGGTATCAGAGCCAAGGTCACGAGTTCGATTCCCAGCGGGAGCAATTGCTGAGGGGGAGATTGTTGGCCATGTGTGCATCAATTGTCCCGTGGCGGAGGCTATGTGGGCCAAGTCACAATCGAATGTCGTGGGCGCTTGTGTTGCTGAATGCACTATAAGGCTAGGGTATGCGCTTCTTCTAACACCAATTGGTTTTAGTCGAGCTGGTAGCGCCTGAGGTCCTACAATATTGATGTGGTGATAATACTTTTTGTTTTTTGAATGAATGCTTGAACAATGCATATTTTTTATCTTGTTGTTTATGAATGTTAAAATTGTTGGCTCTTGAAAGAATGATGAAAAAGAAAAATGTTGTTGATAATCTGAAAAATCATGAAATAGATTCTTGAAGCAAGAAAAAGTAGTGAATAACAAAAGCTTGCGAAAAAAATGTGGCAAAAAAAATTAAAGAAAGAAAAAGAAAAAGCAGGCAGAAAAAGCTAATAGCCCTTAAAACCAAAAGGCAAGGGTAAAAAGGATCCAAGGCTTTGAGCATCAATAGATATGAGGGCCCAAGGAAATAAATCAAGGCCTAAGCGGCTAAATCAAGCTGTCCCTAACCATGTGCTTGTGGCATGCAGGTCCAAGTGAAAAGCTTGAGACTGAGTGGTTAAAGTCATGATCCAAAGCAAAAAGAGTGTGCTTAAGAGCTCTGGACACCTCTAACTGGGTGCTTTAGCAAAGCTGAGTCACAATCTAAAAAGGTTCACCCAGTCATGTGTCTGTGGCATTTATGTATCCGGTGGTAATACTGGAAAACAAAGTGCTTAGGGCCACGGCCAAGACTCATAAAAGTAGCTGTATTCAAGAATCAACATACTTAAATAGGAGAATCAATAACACTATCTGAACTCTGAGTTCCTATAGACGCCTGATGAGCGGATAATTTGTACACTTTTTGGCATTGTTTTTAGTATGTTTTTGATATGATCTAGTTAGTTTTTAGTATATTTTTATTAGTTTTTAGCTAAAATTCACTTTTCTGGACTTTACTATGTGT
>NC_029777.3:62122214-62122766 GCF_000817695.3 Arachis duranensis
TTAGTGTCAGTAGTATACAAACTGCTGAGTTTGGTGTCTTGCATGCATTGTTATTTGAATTTAGTTGCATTTTGATTATTAAAAATCCAAAAATATTTTTAATTTGTGTCTTCTCAAGTCAATAATACAGAGAATTGAAGATTCAGAACATACAGCAGAGGAATTATACAGAAAAAGCTGGGCGTTCAAAATGCCCAGTGAAGAAGACAAACTGGCGTTTAAACGCCAGCCAGGGTACCTGGTTGGGCGTTTAACGCCCAAAAGGGTAGATTTTTGGGCGTTAAACGCTAGAATGTGCACCATTCTGGGCGTTTAACGCCAAGATGGCACAAGGGGGAAGATTCTGTTTTTCAATGCAATTTTTTTTTCAGTTTTCAAAGTTTTTCAAAATCAAATCTTTTTCAAATCATATCTTTTCAACCATATGTTTTCAAAATCAATCTCTTTCTATTTTCAAAGATACTTACTATCAATTAATGATTTGATTCAACATTTCAAGTATGTTGCCTTTTCTGTTGAGAAAGGTTTAATGTTTGAATCATATCTTTTCTT
>NC_029777.3:62125387-62126885 GCF_000817695.3 Arachis duranensis
AGCTGCAAAAATCTCACTAGAGATGGCAGACAACTCAAGAAAACAAGCTTATGGACTTGTAGAGGATGTTCTGGTCAAAGTTGAAGACCATTACATCCCTACTGATTTCATAGTCCTAGAGACTGGGAAGTGCATGGATGAGTCCATCATCCTTGGCAGACCCTTCCTAGCCACTACAAGGGCTGTGATTGATGTTGATAGAGGAGAATTGATCATTCGAGTGAATGAAGAATCCTTGGTGTTTAAGACTCAAGGATATCCCCCTGTCATCATGGAGAGGAAGCATGAAGAGCTTCTCTCAAAACAGAGTCAAACAGAGCCCCCACAGTCAAACTCTAAGTTTGGTGTTGGGAGGCCACAACCAACTTCTAAGTTTGGTGTTGAGCACACCCTGGAGGAGAGCGTGCTGGCGTTTAAACGCCAGTGAGGCTAGCTGTTGGGCGTTTAATGCCCAGTCTGGCACCATTCTGGGCGTTTAACGCCAGAAAGGGGCACCAGACTGGCGTTAAACGCCAGAAAGGGGCAAGAAGCTGGCGTTAAACGCCAGAAATGGGCACCAGCCCGGTGTTTAATGCCAGAAATGGCTCAAAACGTGATTTTGCTTGCCATTTGGTGCATGGATGACTTTTCCTTGACACCACAAGATCTGTGGACCCCACAGGATCCCCACCTACCCTACCACTCTCTCTTCTTCACCCATTCACCAATCACCTCAACACCTCTTCCCCAAAAAACCCTTCACCTATCAAATCCCATCTTTCTCTTCACCACTCACATCCATCCTTCATAAAACCCCACCTACCCCACCATTCAAATTCAAACCACTTTCCCACCCAAACCCACCCTCAAATGGCCGAACATCCGTCTCTCCCTCTCCTATATAAACCCTCCTTCACTCCTTCATTTTCACACACCTTAAACACCTTCTCTCTCCCCTTTGGCCGAATACAAAGCCATTCCCTTTCTCCTCATTTCTTCTTCTTCTACTCTCTTCTTTCTTCTTTTGCTCGAGGACGAGCAAACATTTTAAGTTTGGTGTGGTAAAAGCGTTGCTTTTTCGTTTTTCCATAACCATTATGGCATCCAAGGCCGGAGAAACCTCTAGAAAGAGGAAAGGGAAGGCAAAAGCTTCCACCTCCGAGTCATGGAAGATGGAGAGATTCATCTCAAGGGTGCATCAAGACCATTTCTATGAAGTTGTGGCCTTGAAGAAGGTGATCCCCGAGGTCCCTTTTTCACTCAAAAAGGGTGAATATCCGGAGATCCGACATGAGATCCGAAGAAGAGGTTGGGAAGTCCTTACCAACCCCATTCAACAAGTCGGAATCTTGATGGTTCAAGAGTTCTATGCCAATGCATGGATCACCAAGAACCATGACCAAAGTGTGAACCCGAATCCAAAGAATTATCTTACTATGGTTCGGGGGAAATACTTGGATTTTAGTCCGGAGAGTGTAAGATTGGCGTTCAACTTGCCTATGATGCAAGGAGATGAACA
>NC_029777.3:62127566-62128914 GCF_000817695.3 Arachis duranensis
CATCACTAAGGTGGACCCGTTCCTTGATTTCCTTGTTCTTTATTCTTCTGTTTTTTCGAATTTTATGTGCTTATGTTTATCTATGTTTGTGTCTTGTGATCACTAGTGTCTTAGTGTCTATGCCTTAAAGTTATGAATGTCCTATGAATCCATCACCTTTCTTAAATAAAAACGTGCTTAATTAAAAAAAAAAGAAAGAATTGCATGAATTTTGAATTTTATAATAGTTTAATTATTTTGATGTGGTGGCAATATTTTTTGTTCTCTGAATGTATGCTTAAACAGTGCATATGTCTTTTGAATTTGTGGTTCATGAATGTTGGCTCTTGAAAGAATGATGAAAAAGGAGACATGTTACTGAGGATCTGAAAAATCATCAAAATGATTCTTGAAGCAAAGAAAAAAGCATTTCTATTCAAAAAAAAAAATCGAAAAAAAAGAGAGAAAAAGAAAACGAAAAAAATATATAGAGAAATAAGAGTTGTGATCCAAGGCAAATAAGAGTGTGCTTAAGAACCCTGGACACCTCTAATTGGGGACTTTAGCAAAGCTGAGTCACAATCTGAAAAGGTTCACCCAATTATGTGTCTGTGGCATGTATGTATCCGGTGGTAATACTGGAAGACAGAGTGCTTTAGGCCACAGCCAAGACTCAATAAGTAGCTATGTTCAAGAATCATCATACTCTACTAGGAGAATCAATAACACTATCTGAATTCTGAGTTCCTATAGATGCCAATCATTCTAAACTTCAAAGGATAGAGTGAGATGCCAAAACTGTTCAGAGGCAAAAAGCTAAAAGCCCCGCTCATCTGATTAATACTGATCTTCACAGATGTTTTTGGGATTCATTGCATATTCTCTTCTTTTTATCTTATTTGATTTTCAGTTGCTTGAGGACAAGCAACAATTTAAGTTTGGTGTTGTGATGAGCGGATAATTTGTACACTTTTTGGCATTGTTTTTAGTATGTTTTTATTAGTTTTTAGCTAAAATTCACTTTTCTGGACTTTACTATGTGTTTGTGTGTTTTTCTGTGATTTCAGATATTTTCTGGCTGAAATTGAGGGACCTGAGCAAAAATCTGATTCAGAGACTAAAAAGGACTGTAGATGCTGTTGGATTCTGACCTCCCTGCACTCAAAGTGGATTTTCTGGAGTTAAAGAAGCCCAATTGGCGCGCTCTCAACGGCGTTGGAAAGTAGACATCCTGGGCTTTCCAGCAATATATGATAGTCCATACTTTGCTTTTGACGGCCCAAACCGGCGTTCCAAATCAGCTCAAAACTGCCCGGCGTTAAACGCCGGAACTGGCACAAGAATGGGAGTTAAACGCCAAAACTGGCAC
>NC_029777.3:62129409-62151247 GCF_000817695.3 Arachis duranensis
AGCTTGCCATGGAAAGGAGTAAGAAGGGTTGGATGAAGACAGTAGGAAAGCAGAGAGACGGAAGGGAAGGCATCTTCATGCGCTTATCTGAAGTTCCTACCAATGAATTACATAAGTACCTCTATCTTTATCTTATTTGTTATTTTCGTTCATCACCATTATACATTTGAGTTTGCCTGACTAAGATTTATAAGATGACCATAGCATGCTTCATACTAACAATCTCCGTAGGATCGACCCTTACTCGCGTATGGTTTATTACTTGGACGACCCAGTGCACTTGCTGGTTAGTTGTGCGAAGTTGTGTAATGCCATGGTATTGAACACCAAGTTTTTGGGGTTCATGACCGGGGATTATGAGAGTTGTGAAAAGTATTGTTCACAATTTCGCGCACCAACGCCAATCATTCTAAACTTCAAAGGATAAAGTGAGATGCCAAAACTGTTCCGAAGCAAAAAGCTACTGGTTCGACTCATCTAATTAGAACTAATATTCATTGATATTTTGAGATTTATAGTATATTCTCTTCTTTTTATCCTATTTGATTTTCAGTTGCTTGGGGACAAGCAACAATTTAAGTTTGGTGTTATGATGAGCGGATAATTTATACGCTTTTTGGCATTATTTTTAGGTAGTTTTTAGTAGGATCTAGCTACTTTTAGGGATGTTTTTATTAGTTTTTATGCAAAATTCACATTTCTGGACTTTACTATGAGTTTGTGTGTTTTTCTGTGATTTCAGGTATTTTCTAGCTGAAATTGAGGGACCTGAGCAAAAATCTGATAGGAGGCTGACAAAGGACTGCTGATGCTGTTGGATTCTGACCTCCCTGCACTCGAAATGAAATTTCTGGAGCTACATAACTCCAAATGGCGCACTCTCAACTGCGTTGGAAAGTAGACATCCAGGGATTTCCAGCAATATATAATAGTCCACACTTTATTCGATTTTAGATGACGCAAACTGGCGTTCAATGCCAGCTCCATGCTGCATTCTGGAGTAAAACGCCAGAAACACATCACAAACCAGAGTTAAACGCCAAAAACACGTTACAACTTGGTGTTTAATCTCAAGAGAAGCCTCTGCACATGTAAAGTTCAAGCTTAGCCCAAAAACACACCAAAGTGGGCCCCAGAAGTGGATTTCTGCACTAAGACTTATTTCTGTAAACCCTAGTAACTAGTCTAGTATAAATAGGACTTTTTACTATTGTATTTTCATCTTTTGATCTTTGGACGATGATGGGATTATATTTTGATCCTTTGATCACAATTTGGGGGCTGGCCATTCGGCCATGCCTGGATCTTCATCATTCACTACAAGAAAACCGGCAGATAGCGGCGGTTATTTAATAGCGGTTATATTAAACCGCTGCTAAATACAATATGCTAACAGTTCTTGTGGCGGTTTTAACAGACGCTACCAAATGAGCATATTTTGCAGCATTTCTCCGGTAACCGCTGCAAAATGTACCATTTTGTAGCGGTTTGAGCGGACGCTGCTAAATAATCTCATTTTGCAGCGATTTTTCTATAACCCTTGCTAAATGTCTAGTTGTTGAGAACATCGATATTCGTTTTGCAGCGATTTTTTTTGAACCGCTGCAATATTTTAGTTAACTTGAAATTTTTTTGTATAAATATTATTGCCTTCTTATAATTGTTCTAATCGTCGCTATTTTTTTTAATGAAAAAATAAGGTTCAAACACTTCAACTTAATTAATGCATTAAATAAATTTTCAATTTGTGTTACATAAAAAATAATTCATTACTTAAAAACAAATTTAAACATGAATAGCTAAAATCGAATTTACGAATCATGTTTTCTCTTGTAGTATCAGGCATTTTGAGTTTGTATTTAACCATAACTGGTAACATAAAAATCAAGTAAACGTCCGAATTCACTAACTCAAAACAAAGTTTAATAGAGCATAAAAATCAGAGTTACTAAAGTAGACAAACAAGTTTTGAGTCAAAATTTCTCATTAACATCGTATTGACCTGGCAAGAAATATTCTGTCAAAAAAGCGCTACACGAACGTGATAACAGATCTGATAAGTCATCTCCAAACCATGGCAGCTTGTTCAGATCGAAACCCCTTTTTGCAGCATGTACGACATCTTCTTTGTGTTGGGTGTTTAGGGTTTCATTATCTTCTTCTGGAACCCTATTAAGCTCAACATCCCTGGAGATGTCATATTCACCAGAGGAGATAACATCTAAATCATCTTCTGAATCAGTGTCTGCTCCATCTAGAGTGTCAGCAACTATTTCGCCTGAATATTCAGGTGACACTGAATATATGAACATGCAACCAACAACATATAAATCTAGTTAAAAGATAATGATAACTTCCAAGTCATTCTAGTTATTAAGGAAAGAAAATTTCGGAATTATGGGAAGAGGACTTTCAAAATTAACAAATACAAAATTAACTATTACCGTCTCCTTCGTCAGTAGTTTGGACAGATTTTTTGGAAATAAGCTCTCTAATAGCACGTTCTATATACTTCAATTCCTCTTTTGAAGCAATCTCCAACTCAACACCATGCGAGTTATTAATGCGCATCTGCACCATAATAAAATGTATAGTTGATGGTCTAATTTGTAAAACATATTGTGTCTCTGTAATTCACTTTCTGTGCTAGAAATTTATTTCCAACTTTAATTTAGCAAGTATGTCTTCAGATGTTCTACCAGCTACAAATGTCACCAAAACATAGCCAAATTTCTTCTCGTACCTTGATCCCCATTCATGAAGTTCCTACAAATTTTAGCATTAACGGAACAACTATAACTGGTTAAATGTCATAAGCATATAGCAACTTAAAAAACTTATTTTTCAAATAATGTTTAACTCAAGTGTTTAAGGGTACGGCTAATGAACATACCTGCACAGTAGCTTCGTTCGCCATTTCCAAGTATTCATTAGAACAAGATCGACCTGATAAAGCCTCCAACCAAGACCTAACATTCAACTTACGGGGCCATATGTCTCTGGCAACCGTAATTGCATGTTCCAATGAAGAGAATGGAGAGGCCACAGCCATTTTGTTAGCGAACGTTGTGTCTGCATAGCATGATGAGAAATCCTCTGTTTTCATTTCTCCTGTTACAACACCATTTTATATTAACTATATTTGTCAATGATAATAATATTGTAATTCAAGATAATTTACTCGATGTCATAATTTTCTTTATTGGATGTTAAGATCAATAACAATGATGATCAGAAGAACAGATCCTCGACAACTAAATTTTAAAAGCAAAAATCATTGGAAGAAATGAGGAACTGATGGTATTCATGAAAATCAACTTGAAATGAAAACTTAATTCAAATACGAAAACACAGATAGTAATATAACCAACAAATTGCGTACATCATAAACACTGTTAAACTTATCAAACACACACGGATTTAGTCTAAAAATGTTGCACATGTTTTGCCATATTTACACTATGCCACATAATCTATGTTATCAGAACCATCTGTTACTGGGTCTTCTATATCATCTTCCCTTGTCAACTGTAAATCACTGATGTCACCTGCTGCTGACATGTTCAACCCGGACTGAGGAGAAAAAGTAGCTTCAACATCCTCATTCTCTCCTCCCATGTCATACAAGTCTCATGGTTTACATGAACCACTACACTCCATTCTTGCTCTACTTCATCGCGTACATAGTACACGAGCCGAGCTTCTGATGCCAATATGTACGGTTCATCCTCTTCTCGATCACCGGTGTGAATTGGACGAGCAAAATTAACGCTGGTAAGGCCCAGATGGTCTTCTTTAATTCTTCTGCTCGTAGTTGTATCAGCCCAAATACATTTGAACAAAACCACTGTGAAATGGCAGCTGTAGTTCAATTCGACGATGTCCACAATTTTTTCATAATATGGAACACTACCAACAGCCACTCTGTTGTCACGCATGCTGGCATAACTTGTTGTATTGGATGAGACATAAACTCTACTATTTTGTGTTTTTAGCCCGTCTTTCTTTGTGATAGTTCTAAACTTGTACCCATTGATGTTGTATGCCCCAAACCGTCTTGCCTGAAGCATGGGACCACATGCCAGCAACTTCATTTCTTTGGAATGTACGGTACTGTCCATTGGAACCTAGCACCATAAAATGGAGTTTGTTCGTATTAAAAATTGAAATTTACAAGAAGTAATTCTAGGGCACAAATAAGTTGGTCAGCTTAAATTTCTACGAACCTCACGCTTGAACCGGTGAGGAAATTCTACATGCACAACACGGTCTATCCTAGAGTGCGACCTTGTTTGATCCCGTAATTTTCGCTTGGTTTCTGACCTAAATTTACTTTACGACATAACAAGAAATTAGTCCATCGACTAAGTGTCTAAAATTGGTTATAATCGTGCTTAATGATATGATGTGCATACTTACTCAATAAATGGAGCGACGGCCTCGCAATTGACTAGCACATGACGATGTGCCTGATCTCTTTCCATTGGGGTCAGTACAAAATGTGATACAGCCCCTGAAGCTTTTCCAATTTCAAAGAACATAGTACATCATGTATTGTTTGTAATATCAAAAGGTCGATCATCAACTCGCGCTGGATGGTTGATTATAGTCTCAGTATTATCCAAATATTTGGAGCAGAATGTCAAAATCTCCTCGGATAAATAGCCCTCAGCAATTGAGCCTTCAGCTTGTGCCCTGTTACGCACATATTGCTTCAATCATCCCAAGTACCTTTTACATAAATACGACATAACATTTAGTATATATGTAACAAAATTGGAAACAGAATTCTTAAATGCGTTTATTAGCACGCTAACCTTTCTATTGGATACATCCACCGATAATGTACCGGGCCACCAAGTTTTAGTTCATCAACCAGGTGCATCGTAAGGTGAACCATGACAGTGAAAAAGGATGGAGGAAATATCATTTCTATCTGACACAGAGTTTGCACAACATGATCCTGAAGGGCAGCAAGCTGCATAGGATTTACAGCTTTTCCACAGAGTTCTCGAAAAAATGAGGACAGAGAAGCAATCACATTCGATACCGGACTTGGCAATGCATTCTTCACCAAAATTGGAAGTAATTGTTCCATTAGAATGTGGCAGTCGTGACTCTTCAACCCATACAACTTGCGCTGCCGGATGTCAACACAACGAGCAATATTGCTCGAGTAACCATCTGGAAAGACCACGTTCTGTAGAGTCTTCAGGAATACATCCTTCTGTGGATTCGACATTGTGAAGATTGCTGAAGGATATTTACCACCTTCGTTCGGCCACAATTCAGGCCTAATGCCCATGATTTGACGCTGTCGTTTAAAATAGTGTAGACCAGATTGTCACAAATGTTCTTCTCTATGTGCATCACGTCAAGGTTATGACGCAGTATGTGATCCTTCCAGTACGGGAGTTCAAAGAACACACTCCTCTTTTTCCAAACCGAGTCATTTTGATCTTCATCTTCACCAATGCGTCTTCTTTTGGCTGTCAGAGTTGGGTTCTTCCCAAACGATAGTTGCAAGTTAGACTGTTGCCTTAAGACATTTATTCCAGAATACTTCATCGGTGGATCTCTGCTTTCAACTTGTTCGTCAAATCTAGTTCGATCTACTCTATATTTATGGCCCTGGTTCAAGAAGCGGCGATGGCCCGTGTAACACCATTTTCGACTAAATGTTAGTCGCTGAGCCTTAGCGTCCACGTTACACGTGGGACAAGCTAACCCACTGTACGTGTTCCACCCAGATAAATTTTCCAACCCTGGAAAATCGCTAACAGGCCACATTAGCGCCGCACGCATCTTGAAAGTGGTCCCCTTATTAGCATCATAAGTTTCAACGCCATCCCAGAGTTGCTTCAACTCATCCACCAGGGGCTCCAAATAAACATCAATGTTGTTACCCGGCATTTTAAGACCGGGAATAATCATAGATAGTATAAAAGATGTCTGTTTCATGCATAGCCAAGGAGGAAGATTGTACGGAATAAGAATCATAGGCCAAATGGAATACGTGGTACTCATATTTCTGAAAGGATTAAAACTGTCACTTGCTAAGGCTAAGCGAACACTGCGAGCATCGTTGGAAAAGTCAGGATACTTTGCATCAAAGTCTTTCCATGCTTCAGCGTCCCTTGGATGCCTCAAGTATTCATCGTTATTGTCTGCCTCTTTATGCCATAACATGTCAGATGAAGTTTTGCTACACATGAATAACCGTTGCAGTCGTGGTATAAGAGGAAAGTAACGAAGAGTCTTCTCTGGGAGAGGCTTTCCATTTTTTCTGACAAGTATTTTTAGTTTCATAACGGAACCCTTTCGCGTCTTCTGCTTCCATCGTGAAGTCCCACACTGCTTGCATTTTGTCGCGTTCTCATCCTCACCCCAATACAACATGCAATCATTCGAGCATGCATCTACCTTTTTGTACCCAATCCCTAACTTTCAGATAGTTTTCTTGGCTTCATACAAAGTGGAAGGGAATTGGGCTTGCTCAAATGCATCCCGCAATAAGTCCAGAATCATCGACATAGCCTTGTCACTCACACCACACATACACTTAATGTGATAAAGCTTCACTAGGAAAGATAATTTTGAGTATTTCGAGCAGCCGGGATATAACTCTTCCGCTCCATCCGCAAGAAGATCGGCAAAATCCTGTGCATCGCGACTTAGACCATCGTACAAGTCCGACAACTCTATATCATTGTCTTCTACAGGATCCGCTGTTGTGGTCTCCTCACTTCCAGTAGGCATTGTGAAGTTAAATGCCTCGTGAACCATTTGAATATATGGATTCACCTCGGGGGTAGGGTTCTCAACTATCGGTGTGCAACTAGAGCTCTCCTCAACTGGTTTCTCACCATGACGCAACCACAAAGTATACCCAGCGGGAAACGACTTCATCAACAGGTGGTCGTATGCATCCTCTCTTGTTTGTATAAATTGAAACCCACATTGAGGGCATGGACACTTTATCATGTTATCCGACGATGCATTCGCAAATGCAAAGTCTAGGAACATATTCCCGCCCCGCCCCAACCCGTCCCGTCCCGCCCCGCCCCGCCTAAGTCCGCTCCATAAACGGGGAGGCCCAGTCCGCCCTGCCAACTAAGATGGGTTCAAAATGCTAACCCGCCCCACTTTATGGCGAATTAGCGGGTCGGCGGGCTAGCGTGCACTTAACTCTTTTTTTTAAGATAAAATTCATTAAAATTAACCAAAAAATAATAATTAAAAAATCAAATACAAATAAAAAATAGTCAAATTATAATATAATTTTTTTACAATTTTTTTAAAATTTTTAACATTAATTAAATTGTTCAAAATAATATTTGCCAATAGAATCATCTTTATTTTAAAAAATAAGTCAAATAATTTGAGCATATATATGAAATTATAAAATAAAATAAAGAAAGTTAATCACTAAAAGAAGAATAAAAACAAATAAAAAAAGTGTTTAAAAATTCTATAATTATTAATTTCATAATAGTAATAACTATTTTATTTAATAAAAAAAAGAAAAATAAAAATCTCCGGCTCGGCGGACCGGCCCACCCTGTCCCGCCAAAATCCGCCAATAAAAATCTTCGGCCCGGCGGACCGGCCCGCCAAAACCCGCCAATTTGGCGGTGTGGGTTTGGCGGGTTTTTTTAATTTGGCGGGCTTCAAATCCTAGCCCGACCCGCCCTTTTTAGCGGGTTTAGCGGATCGGCCCGATGGACTCGACCCGTTTTGCCACCCATATATAAAACAAAAGATACACCACATAAATACAGTTATAATATGGCGATAAAATTTAAGCCAATTACTGTTTGGCAAAAAATAACAAGAATTTTTAGATCTAATACTCATTTATATAAGTTTTTTCATGGAGTACCTCACGAAAATCATTAGTCTAACATATGCACATAACTCGTTACGCACCTTATGTCTGTAGGTCAAAGATGCCAAAAAAAGTAGTCTAAACTGTGTATCAAATAGAAGCCAAAAGTTAGTAAACGAAAAATTACATTCAAAAAATTATTCTCTTCATCTAGACATTTTCAAAAAAATTTAGCATAAAAAATAGTGTAAGATGATTATTTTCATAAAAAATAATTAAAAATTAAATTATCTTAAATAACATATTTGACGTACAACACACTTAAAAATAGAAAAAAAATATCAACCATATAAAAGATATGCGGTTTATGGGATTTATTTTTAAGTTAAATAAACTAGACAAAGAGATCAACAATATATAACATATTTTATACAATACACTTAAGAATAGAAAAAATAAAGATAAACAATATAAAAGATACACAAAAGTAATTTATTATTTTTCACTATATAGAACATGATTAATCGAATAAATATTTACTGAAACCGTAATCCAAAAATTTTAAGTATAAAATGTATACAAGAAGTAAATAATTAACCAAAGTTACTCTAGGCATATTCAAACAGACGTATTTTCTTTTTTATTATTTTATTAAATGAGCGGGGGAAATTAAAAAAATCAAGATTGTTTAAAAACGGAAAGTAAACTATTTAACGGGCTGAGATCCGGTTTCGAGCGAACCGAACCGTGATCTGGCCGTCTCATTCAATCAAGGCCTTTCTTTTTCTTTTCAGCCCACATGTAACCCTAAGTGGAGCTACTCCAAGAGAAATGAGGAGAACCAAAGAGAATTGCCACTGCCAGGTAAAGGACTCCGCCAACTCTCCTCCAACGCGTCGGACTTCACCTGCCGCCAGCCATATCCGCGTGCCACCGCCTTTGGTCCTCAAGTCGTTGCCTTGTCCTCCGTCGCACCCATACTTTCCTTCCATTAAGCAGCTGTGGTTGTCACCTTGAAGCAGCCGTCGCTCACCAGATCTGTCGCAAGCTCGGTTCGTTCCTTGGTGTGAAGGTCCTCTGCTACTTCTACTTGCCGTGGTCACGCGGTGGCTCTCCATCCCCTCCATCAACGGTGACATTTGGTCGAGCTTCCATGTAATTTTTTCTATTTACTTAACTGTATTTGCATGCTTGTGTTTAATTGATCTTTGAAGTTTTTTAATTCACCTAATACCCATGCTTTTTTAGTTTTAGATTTGATGTGTATGTAATTCTATTTTCAGTGATACCCTAAGTCTGCTTCCTTGATAAAACATGTATGTGATTTGATTTCAATTGAACAAAAGGAAAAAAACACGTTAGGCTTGAGCAGTAAACGAAACGATTTAGTGTGGAGCATAGCAGATATTTTTTAAAACAATACGGAGCTAATAGGATAAAACAACCAATATGGTCATACAAATGAGTAAAATTTGTTTAAAAGATATATTACTGGGATTTTTACTTACTAGAAAAATTTCTTGAAATTGAAAAATTGAGTTTTCAAATTGGAGAGGAGATTAGGATGTAACACTGAAAAGGGTGGTTACCTGGATGAAAGTGTAGTTGGAAATTGATGATCCTTACATAAGTCTGGTGTGGGTTCCTAGTTTTTCAAAAGAAGAAGAGTGGAGATTTATGAGTTTACCATTATATGGGCTGAAACATGTTAATATACATGTGACTAAACACCTTTAAAATATAACTAATCTTCAAATTTGTTTTAAAGATAACAAATTAAAAATCTATTTTGCCATCATTAACCGGATTTACAGTCACTTATCTAACAGAATGCATTTGTTCAGATACAAATAATTAGGTAAAAGGATAAAGTAATTATTTAAAAGATATACAGTTCTTAGAAATATGAACGGAAAACTCAAATCCCATAAGATAAAATTTTAAATTTGAAATCAAATAAGGTTGTTGAGCACACGGCGAAAATCTGTTTGAAACTGAAGTTGTTAGGATTTCAAAATTACTCCCAAAATTTTAGCAGTCACTCTCTAGCGTCTTATTAACATACTCTGCGTCTCCTTCACCCTGAGGCACTTTATAATTGATATTTCGGATTCTTTTTTCACCACTACTAAGCTTACTCCTCTGCACAGTAATCATGTCTTCTTAATCATTGAGAAGAAGGCTCTTAAACTTAGTTAAAGGGTTGAAGTTAATCTTGAATAGTGGTTGTTGGCTCCTTATTTTCTGATCAGTCACCTAAGATCAATGTATTGTACTCCTTTCTTCTTTTTGTGCATTCTTATTTTTTTATTCCTGGCGTGTGCATCTTTCTGCATTTAATTCTTAGGTTGCTGATGATTTTTCCTATGTAATAGATTTTCTTTTAATTTTGCATTTGGTTTTTGATTTTGTTTTTATTTTTTCCTGCAACGTAGTTCCAAATAAAAAAGAAAAGCATGTAACTTGGACTTGAATCTGAGAAAAAAACATAGTTCCACATACACTTAAAAGGATAGTTCGTTTTTGTTTACTTGTGTTGAGTCGGGTATTAGGTAGAGAAACAGAGTGATAGTAACAAATTTCTGAAAAACTGACAACTTTATTGAGAAATTGATGAAATTCTTGTGTGGAAATTTACTACTTTATCGAAAAATTGATGAAATTGTTGCTGCTACTATGGAGATTGGTTAATCATATTAATCTACTAAGTCGTGTCTGATTTTGCTGCCATGTCATTCTGTGTATCATGTGGATTGTGCGTAAGAATTGCTACTTTGCGTTATTTTTATCAAGCTATCATGCTATTCTTGATGTTTGAATTGCAATTTGTTCGGATATCTGAGAAATTGTTGATATATTGTTGCTGGGATCTCGTGTGTTTAAGATGCATTTTGATCAACTGATTTTGATTTTCATACTTAGTTCTTTTTGCGGTTCCATTAATCTGGGTTTGTGTTTATATATTTAGGAACAATATATTATTTTATAATTGCTATTCATTCATCAATTGCCTCCTAGATTTGATTGCTCTTGATTTATCTTTTCATATTCATTTTTTGTTTAAGTGCATTGCTGCAATTTAGTTGAGCTTGAGATATGCAATTTTACTGTTCCCTTTGTAAGTTATGGTCTGCTTGCGTGCTTTTTAAATTTTGACCACGTAAAAATTATAAGCTAATTATAAGATTTGTTATTCTTTGGTTGGATTTGCTTGTTCCTTTGGTTTGGACAGGGAGGATTAATAGGAGCAGACGTTCAACCTGTATTGAATTTGTTTTTTACAATAAAAAAGGCCTATATATATATATATATATCCCGTGATATCGTTCACCAAATCATTGCATTTTTACTTCTCTATACAGTAGCGTTTACCATTTAGTTTGAACCTACCTGTAACACAATGTATATATTATCATATAACATTAAAATATAATAAACAACACTCATTGATACCTTTGCATAGTCAAACACACATGATTCAATTATTAATTTGTGCAAAAAAGTAAATGGTTTATCCCGCTTCTTCCTGTGACGTAAGAATGATTTGCTGTTTTTTAGATTAGCCATTGTCATTAGATTTAACTAGAACCGAATCTAGTTGTATTGAACTTAAATAGAGTAAGAAGGCTGTAGTATTAATTTTACTTTTTAAAAGTTGTAGTTTTAAAAATGGAGTTTCTAACAACCAGTTTTAAAAATGGATTATTGCTTAAAAAATCTGAATTTTAAATGAGTTTTTAAAAAAGTATCGGTTAAAACAGGATTTTTGGTTAAAAAACCAGTTCTAATACCTTACGAAACAAGTACAAATTATAGCTTTCAATTAATAAAATTCACTGTTCCTTTTAAAAGTTTAAGAGCAGAATTTTGGATAAATCTTTATAATTTAAAAGTATATTTAATTTGTATTTTAAGAATATTCATAATTATATGTATGTTGGTTTTATAAAATTTTAATTATAACTAATTTTCATATTTAGATTTATTGTTAATTTATTATATTTTATTTAAATTTAGATTGTATTCTTAAATATTAAATTTTCAAAAATTAAATGAATCTATTCTGCAAAATAAAAAGGCAAACATTAGTTATGAGAAAAATATAAATCCTAAAGTTACAAAAAATTAAGTGATCATAATGGTGGTTATTGGTAATATACATTAAAATTTCTAATAGAGTTTAAAAACATGTAAGAAGATATACTTATCTAGAGATCAGTAAATGTAGATTATGTTTACATTGATATACTTGTTTAGGGAAAAGATAATGCGGTAGATGTTTAACACCACCAAATTTGTCTCCTATATTATCACTTTTAATTGTTGAATTACTTAATTAATTTCATGTAGTTATTAATATTCAGACATTAAAATTGTTAAATAGTGTACTATATTGTTTGAAATTTGATTCATGTAATTGATATAATCATTGCGCACTGTTGAGTTTTAAATTGTTGTTCTCTTGCTAATTGTCTAATGACCTTGTGTTGTGTAAAGTAATAGTCAAATGCCAAGGAAACCTCGGTACACCGTTAGTACTGCAGCCGGACCTGCAGCTGCCCCTAACTGTCAAACACATGCTACTCCGGTAAATGATTTACTGCACAACTTAGATCAAATATTCATTTGTCTTTTAGGATAGACTTTTATTCAATATAAGTTGTGGGTATACTGAAATAAATTGGTTGATGTACTAACTTCTTTGTTTTTAGCACACGGATGGAACACATAATACGGGTGCAAATACTTCTTGTGCACAGCAACGTGCTAGAGCGCCTCCACCTCCACATTCCGGTAACGGTGCTCGACAATCCCGTGTAAAGGCTATACCATTTAGACCACCGCGCAATGAAGCACGGCTGGCTCTGTCAAGTGACATTGGGGATGATCGAGCTCCTGCGACAAATAAAAAGTAGCCTGATTTACATGAAGTTGTAGATGACCAATCAGAAGATGAAGACTATGACCCGGAGGCAGATGAGGTCGAGTCGTTCGATGACTGGTGCACGAAATTGTGATCATCAATGGCGCCATCAACATGGTACGCACAATTGTAATCTCACTTCTTTATCACAACTTCGCACAACTAACCAGCAAGTGTACTGGGTCGTCCAAGTAATAAACCTTACGCGAGTAAGGGTCGATCCCACAGAGATTGTTGGTATGAAGCAAGCTATGGTCACCTTGTAAATCTTAGTCAGGCAAACTCAAATGGGTATGAATGATGAATAAAACATAAAGATAAAGATAGAGATACTTATGTAATTCATTGGTGGGAATTTCAGATAAGCGTATGGAGATGCTGTGTTCCTTCCGTCTCTCTGCTTTCCTACTGTCTTCATCCAATCCTTCTTACTCCTTTCCATGGCAAGCTGTATGCAAGGGTTTCACCGTTGTCAGTGGCTACCTCCCATCCTCTCAGTGAATCCTACTCAGAATACCACAGACAAGGTTTAGACCTTCCGGATTCTCTTGAATGCCGCCATCAATTCTAGCTTATACCACGAATATTCCAGTTAAAGAATCCAAGAGATATCCACCCAATCTAAGGTAGAACGGAGGTGGTTATCAGGCACACGTTCATAGGTGAGAATGATGATGAGTGTCACGGATCATCACATTCATCAAGTTGAAGAACAAGTGATATCTTAGAACAAGAACAAGCGGAATTGAATAGAAGAACAATAGTAATTGCATTAATACTCGAGGTACAGTGGAGCTCCACACCTTAATCTATGGTGTGTAGAAACTCCACCGTTGAAAATACATAAGAACAAGGTCTAGGCATGGCCGAATATACATAAGAACAAGGTCTAGGCATGGACGAGAGGCCAGCCCCCATAATCTAAGAACTAGACATCCAAAGATGATCTAGAGATCTAAAGTGATCAAAAGATGCCTAATACAATAGCAAAAAGGTCCTATTTATAGAGAACTAGTAGCTTAGGGTTTACAACGATGAGTAAATGACATAAAAATCCACTTCCGGGCCCACTTGGTGTGTTCTTGGGCTGAGCATTGAAGCATTTTCGTGTAGAGACTTCTCTTGGAGTTAAATGCCAGCTTTTGTGCCAGTTTGGGCGTTTAACTCCCACTTTGGTGCCAGTTCCGGCGTTTAACGCTGGGAATTCTGAGGGTGACTTTGAACGCCGGTTTGGGCCATCAAATCTTGGGCAAAGTAAAAACTATCATATATTGCTGGAAAGCCCAGGATGTCTACTTTCCAACGCCGTTGAGAGCGCGCCAATTGGGCCTCTGTAGCTCCAGAAAATCCACTTCGAGTGCAGGGAGGTCAGAATCCAACAGCATCTGCAGTCCTTTTTAGTCTCTGAATCAGATTTTTGCTCAGGTCCCTCAATTTCAGTCAGAAAATACCTGAAATCACAGAAAAACACACAAACTCATAGTAAAGTCCAGAAAAGTGATTTTTAACTAAAAACTAATAAAAATATACTAAAAACTAACTATATCATACTAAAAACATACTAAAAATAATGCCAAAAAGCGTATAAATTATCCGCTCATCAATGACCATGTGGATGACTTATTTGCTGCATGTGAAGTTGAACGCCAAGGCCATGCCAACGGCAAAAAAAGGACACCGATTATTGGGTTGTTGATGTCATAGGTATTATTTTGATGCTTGTCTCTTAGAAAGTGTAATTACTCTTCCCCGTGCATTCTAATTCGCTTACTAAACTAACATTTAAAGTTTGTTCTATCTGCTAGAAAATGGTGTGACTTGTTGTATGGAGCTGACTGTTAAGGAGGCATTGGCACTTCCTCTTGGAAAGAAGATCGTGCTAAACCATAACAGAGAGTTGCAACAAGTTGGTCAGGCAGCGGGCCTATTGAGTGGGTTCTTGGGGACATTGTCGTCTGATTTTCAACAGTTGCCAATTGGTGAAAAAAGTTGGAAGACAATGAGCAAGGCTTCCAAGGAGCATGCCTTTGACCAGTTTAAGGTAATGTTTATTTTTTTTAATATAGTAAGGCGTTACCGATGCTTATTTCTTAAATGCTTTTTTTTTGGTATATCTTAAATTGCAATATATTATTAAATAACTTTAGCCACAATTAATCCGGTCCTTCGTGTATAGCAATGTAAATAATAGTTGTAGTAATAATAACAACAATAATAACAATAATAATGATAAAACTTAGAAACCTAAGGAGAATGTTAAAGCTGCTCCTATTGTAAATAATTAGAGAGTGAGTATCTATAGGTTATGATATCCGGTCAAATGAAAATGTTAGAGGAAGATAAATATGGAACACATTCGCACAAGCTGATTCTATCACCTTCCTAACTTTGAAATTTTGGAATGTATTGTGGTTTTAATTATTTGTTGAGAGATTTATTTAATTATTTGCTACCTACGGGGTTGCTGCTTTTATGTGCTGGAATTCTCTATTAATAGGTGGATTTCTTTGGTTTTCTAATTTTTTTGTTTTAGTCTGGTAAAGTCAAGAAGGATAGTGCATGTTGGGTTTCCTTTTTTTCACTTATTTGAATTTTGTTGCTGAGAGTTGTTCATGTCTAATGTTGTATCTTTTGATAATATGTAAGTCTGTTTGAGGTGGTTAATTATTATAATTTTTCCTTGTTTTACTATATTGGTATGCTCCTCCTCAACCCTCCTGACCAAAAAACACCTTCACATTTCAACTTTGATATTGTTGTCCATGCTTGTAGAAAGCTATTGTAAAAGAGATTTAGCCTGATTCCTTTAATAGGATTTGAAAGGTTCCTTTGCCAAAAAGTTCTAACATATTGTATTAGTAACAACACTAATTAAATACTGAAGTGATATATATTTGATCACCACTAAGCTAGTCCAGCAAGGGGGGTTCGGTTCATACTTTGAAGGTGATTATTCATGTTTATATTGGAGGTGATTCATACTAATTATATGCTTATATTGGTTGTGAAACTTGCATTTTGAACTTAGCCTTTAGGATAAAGTTTTCATTGTCCAAATTTCTCAATCAAATTTGTTTGTGTGTTGGGCTCATGAATCGTGTATATAGGTTCTTCTGTGATGTGGAATGGATTTGGAGTTAAAGTTAATAGTTAGAATGACGGTGTGAAAACACTGATGTCAATATAGTTATCATGTTTATTGTGTTATCTTATGACGTGAACTACTTGTAGCGAGTCTTCCACTATGAGGACGATGGAAGAGGGATCATAAAGCGGGGAATTGTACAAAGGATAGGAAATTCCTGGAGGAATGCAAGGAATCATTTGTTCCATAAGGTATCACTGGAAAAAGTTTATTGAATATCGGTTGAGCGAGGACACGAAGGTAACAAATGCTTAGTTGAAATTTTATTGTATTCGATTTTAAATCGTCATGAATTACTACTAAATGTGCTGATTTTATTATGATAGTGGAAAAATTACTACCAAAAAGTTCATCACCTTATTCTTTGTTGTGTTTCCTGATATTGTACATGCCTGACTTATAAAACCATTAAAAGTATAGTAATTTATCCCGATAACATTTATGACTGTCATTTTGTGTGTAGGAGAAGTGTAAAAAAAATGCTGCTAATCGTTCAAAGCAGATGTACACACATACCGGAGGTTCTAAAACGATGGGAAGAAAGAGACACGAAGAAGTAATTAATTTAATTTCGGTTACAGAATGATGACGTGTTTCTGGTAACATATTGTTGTCTGTTATATGATTGTGTTGATGATTGTTATAGGAGCTACGACAGGGAAGGCCTATTGGTAGAGGAGAGGGATGGACCATGAGTCATAAAAAAAAAAGAATGGTTCGTATATGAATGAAGATGCGCGTCTGGTTGAGGTAAATCATGTTCTTTACTTTTTCATATTTCTATATTAAAGTAGTACCTTTGAATTTAAATTATTGTAAATCCGGATCTCACATGTTTGCAGGAAGCAATTGAACACATTGAGAGCCAGGACCCCTCCAGCAAAGAATTTTCACATAATGATTCCCTTGCACAAGTACTTGAAAAGGAGCACCTAGGAAGAGTTCGTGGACTCGGTTTTGGTCCATGTCCCAGTCAGTGTTTTTGTAACATTCCACAGTAGTCTGACTACTGTGTACAAATAGAGGAGTATCAGATGGAGATTGAAAAACTTAAGGCGGAGGCAGCAGAACTTAATGTAGAGTCAGCAGAACTCAAGGTAGCAGCAGAAGAGGAAAAGGCAAAGAGACAGAGAATGAAGGCAGAGGGGAAGGCAAAAATGCAGAGTATGGGAAATTTGTTAAGCTACATAATTCAGCAACAAGGAGGTAGTTTGCCACCAGAAATAGCTGCAGATCTGGATTCTTTGAGAAGTACACCAACCTCATCCCATGCAAGATGATGTGCGGGCATCTAATGATTTAAATTATGAATGTTGGAATCTGGATTCTTTTGAGATATTTATTTTTAGTTTTTCATTTTGGTGACTTTATCTGTAGTTTAGTCGTCGATGCACTGAATTCAAATAATTAATATAATGATTCACTTTTGCATATATTTTTGTTTTGTTTCGTGTGTTGTAGTTTGATTGATTGTTATTTATTTTAATTAGGTAACACAATTGAGTGGAAGAATGTATAAAGAATAAAAGAATTGGGATTTTTTTAGTGTAGCTTCGGGTTTTTTTATAAAAAAGTGTAATTCTACATTTGGCAGGTGTTTTAAATCCACTGCTAGATCTTTACAGTATATTTCAACTTTTAGCATTTTGCAGCGGTTAACAACCGCTGCCATCGTCAAGCAATCGTATTACAACAATTTTGAAGCGGATATAACCGCTGCAAAATTAAACCGCTGCAAAATACTATTTAGCAGCAGTTGTTCCAGTGGTTGCTATTAACCACTGCAAATGGTTTAGCCGCACGCTATTTTTCAGCGGGTATATCAACCGCTGCTATCCGTTTGACAGCGGTTAAAAACCGCTGCTAATCCTATAAATAACCGCTGCTATTTGCTGGATATGGTGTAGTGATTTATGTATTTTCAACGGTGGAGTTTCTACACAACATAGATTAAGGTGTGGAACTCTGCTGTTCCTTGAGTATTAATGCAACTACTACTATTCTGCTATCATTAAAAATAATTTCACTAGTAGCATAAATATTAATATTAGCATATATTTGAAATATTTTTGTATTATAATTTTGCTAATTTTTATAGCGCATAACTAGTTTTTTTAATTACGAAGTAGCATGCATATTAATCTTTTTGTAATATTTACGAGATAAGTATTATATTTTGGTCTTTAAGGTTTGGGGTCAAAATCAAAATCGCCCCTAACCTTTTTCTTAAATCAAAATTATTCCTAAGATTATGTTTAGTATTAAGATAATTGTTTTCGACAAATTTGCCCTTTATAAAACTTGATAATTAAAAAAAATCTTGCTCCTTCTGCTCTATTGCTTCCTTCATCCTCCATATTTTTTCTCCTTGCCACCTTCATCAACGACCCACAACCTTCTCATTCACTCACTCACAGCATTCACTCTTTCTAAAGGATGATTTTAATTCTAAATATAATGTTGGGGGACCATTTTGATTAAAAATAGGTTAGCGACGATTTTGATTTTGACATCAAATCTTAGGAATCAAAACAGTACTTATCCCTATATTAAAATGTAATTCTTAATTTTTTTTGTTTTATAATCTATGTAATTTCAATACTATTATGCTTAATCATCATCATCATCATCATCATCATCATCATCATCATCATCATCATCATCATCATTATTATTATTATTATTATTATTATTCATCTTGCATATTAACATTATTATACTATTTATATTTAACCTATTTATTTATAATAAGTAAACTATATCTATTTTTGCCAATGAGCTATAGCTCAAATGGCATAATCTTCCTATACTCGTCCAAGAGGTTGTAGGTTCGAGTCTTCCTATCTTTGGTAAAAAAAAATATATCTACTTTTATATTTATAGTTTTAATTATCATTATTGAGTAGCGTGCATATTAATATTATTGTACTATATATATTTGAATTATTTTTGTATTGTAAGTTTACTGATTTTTATAAAGGTGAGTTCTTTGGTGGCCTACATAATGGTGACTGAAGGAGGTCATACTTTGATCTTCTGATCTTGCCATCATTTTAATATAGTTTTTAGTATGTTTTGTTTAAGTTTTATTAAGTTTTCATAGGTTTTAGTGCAAAATTCATATTTTTAGATTCTAATATGAGTTTGTGTATTTTTATGCAATTTCAGGAGCTGGAGTAAAAGTCTGATTCAGAGGCAGAGAAAGCACTACAGATGCTGTTAGGATCTGACCTCCTTCCACTCTAAAGAACTTTTCTGGAGCTACAGAAGTCCAAATGGAGCATTCTTAATGGATCTGACCTCCTTCCACTCACCAAGTGGGCCCTGAAAGTAGAATTTTGCACTAAAAGACTGTTTTACCCTTCTTATGTAATCCTTAGTCATTAGTTTAGTATTTATTTGAGAACTTTTACACTTTTATGAGAATTTTGACACTTTACACGTTTTAGATTGTATTCTCTGTCAATATGAGTCTCTAAACCTCCTAGGTAAGGGGGAGGAGCTCTGCTCAATTTTATGGAAAAATAAAGTATTATTGTTTTTATCTTCAATCCATGTTTAATTTTCTATTCTAAGATGTATCTTCGTTCTTCATCCTTATGAATGCGTTGAACTGGCATAAGGTTATCTCATTCTACATGGGTTCAGAGTGAGACTTTCATCGGACAATGATGAACCACTAGCTTGATTATACATCTCTTAGATGGCTAATCCACGACTTCGTTGGGGACTTCTCGAGACACCAGTTCAGTCGAGGTATAGGGAGATTAAGGTCTTTGTGGTAAAGGCTAGAACCATAGGCACAACATTCTCTGATCCGGAAGATTTGACCTTGTCTGTGGTGTTTTGAGTAGGATCACTAAGGAGAATGGACTGCAGGAGCTTCACACTCAATCAGACTGGATCCGCACTAATCTTGGGGTTTAGATCTGGAGGAGCATTGGCGACCTCTCAAGAAAGGCATTGATCACATACGCCTTCCATAGAAGAAATCATACACAATTGGAAGAGACAGTAAAACTGAATTAATCCACAAGAATAAAGCATCTTCGAAGCCTTAACCATCTTCTTATCATTTCTTTCACCATCAATTGAGTAATGTTTTCTTTATTTTACTTTTATGCGCTTTAAAACACCAACCAACTTTTCTTTCACCATCAATTGAATAAAGTATGGACTATTATATATTGCTGGAAAGCCCTGGATGTCTACTTTTCAACGCACTTAAGAGCGCGCCATTTGGACTCCTGTAGCTCCAAAAATTCCATTTCGAGTGCAGGGAGGTCAAAATCCAACAGCCTCAGTAGTCCTCTTTCAGCCTCTGAATTAGATTTTTGTTCAGGTCCCTCAATTTCAGCCAGAAAATACCTGAAATCACAGAAAAACACACAAACTCATAGTAAAGTCCAGAAATATAGTTTTTGCATAAAAACTACTAAAAATATACTAAAAAGTGAATAAAACATACTAAAAATTATATAAAAACAATGCCAAAAAGCGTATAAATTATCCACTCATCACAACACCAAATTTAAATTGTTGCTTGTCCCCAAGCAACTGAAAACAAAATAGGATAAAAAGAAGAGAATATACAATGAATCTCACAATATCAAATGAAACTTAGTCCCAATTAGATGACCGGGCTAGTAGCTTTTTGCTTCTGAACAGTTTTGGCATCTCACTTTATCCTTTGAAATTCAGAATGATTGGCATCTATAGGAACTCAGAATTTTAGATAGTGTTATTGATTCTCCTTGTTCAATATGTTGATTCTTGAACACAGCTACTTTATGAGTCTTGGTCGTGGCCCTAAGCACTTTGTTTTTCAGTATTACCACCGGATACATAAATGCCACAAACACAAAACTGGGTGAACCTTTTCAGATTGTGACTTAGCTTTGCTAAAGTCCCCTGTTAGAGGTGTCCAGAGTTCTTAAGCACACTCTTTTTTCTGTGGATCACGACTTTAACCACTCAGTTTTAAGCTTTTCACTTAGACCTTCATGACACAAGCACATGGTTAGGGACAGCTTGATTTAGCTGCTTAGGCCTGGATTTTATTCCTTGGGCCCTCCTATCCATTAATGCTCAAAGCTTTGGATCCCTTTTTTTACCGTTGCCTTTTAGTTTAAAGGGTTATTGGCTTTTTGCTCTTGCCTTTTGGTTTAAAGAGCTCTTGGCTTTTTCTGCTTGCTTTTTCTTTTTTTTTCTTTTCTTTTTTGCCATTTTTTTCGCATGCCTTGTTTTTCACTGCTTTTTCTTACTTCAAGAATCAATTTTATGATTTTTTAGATTATCAATAATATTTTTCTTTGTTCATCATTCTTTCAAGAGCCAATAATTTTAATATTCATAAAAAACAATATAAAAAATATGCACTGTTCAAGCATTCATTCAGAAATTAAAAAGTATTGCCACCACATCAAAATAACTAAACTAATTTCAAGATAAAATTTGAAATCCAAGTACTTCTTGTTCTTTTGTAATTAAGCACATTTTTCATTTAAGAGAGGTGAAGGATTCATAGAATTATTCATAGCTTTAAGACATAGACACTATACACTAATGATCATGTAGTGAAGACAGAAAACATAGCCAAACATAAAGCTCAAAACTGAAAACAGAAAAATAGATAGACAAGAAGATTATGGAATGAGTCCACCTTAGTGAGGGTGGCGTCTTCCTCTTGAAGAACCAATGGTGCTCTTGAGCTCCTCTATGTCTCTTCCTTGCCTTTGTTGCTCCTCCCTCATAGCTCTTTGATCTTCTCTAATCTCATGGAGAATGTGGTGGACGAAATTGTGATTCCTTTGATAATGTATTTTGTAAAATTCATTGCTTTTTCAACTATGTGTGGACACAACTCCGTTCAACTTAACCAGCAAGTGTACTGGGTCATCCAAGTAATACCTTACGTGAGTAAGGGTCGATCCCACAGAGA
>NC_029777.3:62152651-62161035 GCF_000817695.3 Arachis duranensis
TCATTACCAAATAACTTGGCATTCAGCTTCATGATTGCTCCAAGGTACTTAGCAACTTGCTCTTCAGTAATATCTTCATCCTCTTCAGAGGAGGAATAGTCAATAGAGCTCATGAATGGTAGAAGTAGGTTTAATGGAATCTCTATGGGCTCTAGATGAGCCTCAGCTTCCTTAGGTTCCTCAAATGGGCACTCCTTTTTGTCCAGAGGACGTCCCAGGAGGTCTTCCTCACTGGGATTCACGTCCTTCTCTTCCTCTTTGGATTCGGCCATTGTGATTATGTCAATGGCCTTGCACTTTCTTTTTGGATTCTCTTCTGTATTGCTTGGGAGAATACTAGGAGGGATTTCAGTGATTTTCTTATTCAGCTGGCCCACTTGTGCCTCCAAATTTCTAATGGAGGACCTTGTTTCATTCATGAAACTTAGAGTGGCCTTAGATAGATCAGAGACTATATTTGCTAAGCTAGATGGGTTCTGCTCAGAATTTTCTATCTTTTGCTGAGATGATGATGGAAAAGGCTTGCTATTGCTAAACCTGTTTCTTCCACCATTATTAAAGCCTTGTTGAGGCTTTTGTTGATCCTTCCATGAGAAATTTGGATGATTTCTCCATGAGGGATTATAGGTGTTTCCATAGGGTTCACCCATGTAATTCACCTCTGCCGTTGCAGGGTTCTCAGGATCATAAGCTTCTTCTTCAGAAGATGCCTCTTTAGTACTGTTGGATGCATTTTGCCATCCATTTAGACTCTGAGAAATCATATTGACTTGCTGAGTCAACATTTTGTTCTGATCCAATATGGCATTCAGAGCATCAATTTCAAGAACTTCCTTCCTCTGAGGCGTCCCATTACTCACAGGATTCCTTTCAGAGGTGTACATGAACTGGTTATTTGTAACCATGTCAATGAGTTCCTGAGCTTCTACAGGCGTTTTCTTCAGGTGAAAAGATCTACCTGTAGAATGGTCTAATAACATCTTAGACAATTCAGACAGACATCATAGAATATATCCAGGATGGTCCATTCTGAAAGCATGTCAGAATGACACTTTTTGGTCAGTTGCTTATATCTTTCCCAAGCTTCATAGAGGGATTCACCTTCTTTCTGTCTGAAGGTTTGAACATCCACTCTAAGCTTGCTCAGCTTTTGAGGAAGAAAGAACTTGGCTAAGAAAGCCGTGACCAGCTTATCCTAAGAGTTCAGGCTATCTTTAGGTTGAGAGTCTAACCATATTCTAGCTCTGTCTCTTACAGCAAAAGGGAAAAGCATAAGCCTATAGACCTCGGGATCAACCCAACTGGTCTTAACAGTATCACATATCTGCAAGAATTCAGTTAAGAACTGAAAAGGATCTTCTGATGGAAGTTCATAAAACTTGCAATTCTGTTGCATCAGAGAAACTAATTGAGTCTTTAGCTCAAAATTGTTTGCTCCAATGGCAGGGATTGAGATGCTTCTTCCATGGAAGTTGGAATTTGGTGCAGTGAAGTCACCAAGCATCTTCCTTTCATTGTTGTTAGGTTCGGCCATGTCTCCGTCTTTTTCGAGATTCTCTGTAAGGTTTTCTCTGGATTGTTGTGCTTTAGCTTCTCTTAGCTTCTTCTTCAGAGTT
Source organism: Arachis duranensis (assembly GCF_000817695.3). NCBI lineage: Eukaryota > Viridiplantae > Streptophyta > Magnoliopsida > Fabales > Fabaceae > Arachis > Arachis duranensis. The sequence continues at coordinate 62,154,268 of NC_029777.3, forward strand.
CTTTCAGGTTCAGGATCTGCTTCAACAAGAATGTCCTTGTCCTTGCTCCTGCTCATATGAAAAAGAAAAGAACAAAAAAGAAGAGGAATCCTCTATGTCACAGTATAGAGATTCCTTTATGTAAGTAGAAGAAGATAAGAATAAGAGAAGGAGAAGAGAAGAATTCGAACACAGAGAGGAAGAGAGGGTTCGAATTTTAAGATGAAGATACGTGTTAGTAAATGAATAAATAAATAAAAAGAGATGAGAGGGAGAGAATTTTCGAAAATCAACTAAAATAAAATAAAAATATTTTTGTTTTTATTTTAAATTAAAGTTAAAATTCGAATTTATAAAAAGGAATAAAATTAAAATTTAAAACAATTAGTTAAATAAAAAGATTTTTGAAAAGAGGGAGGTGATTTTCGAAAATTAGAGAGAGGAAAGTAGTTAGGTGGTTTTGAAAGAGATAAGAAATAGTAAAACAAACAAAAAGTCAATTAGTTAGTTGAAAAAGATTTGAAAATCAATTTTGAAAAGATAAGAAGTTAGAAAAGATTTTGAAATTAAAGTTTGAAAAAGATATGATTTAAAAAAATATGATTGAAAAGATATTATTTTAAAAAGATATGGATAAAAAGATATGATTGAAAAGCAAATTTTTGAAAAAGATTTGATTTTTAAAATTAAAATTGATTACTTGACTAACAAGAAACTAAAAGATATGATTCTAGAATTTAAAGATTGAACCTTTCTTAACAAGAAAGTAACAAACTTCAAATTTTTGAATCAATCACATTAGTTGTTAGTAAAGTTTTCGAAATTTTGAAATGAAATTTTGAAAAAGATTTTGAAATCAATTTTTAAAATTTACGAAAATATTAAGAAAAAAATGAAAAAGATTTGATTTTTTGAAAACGATTTGAAAAGATAAGATTTTTGAAATTGAAATCTTGACTTAACTAACAAGAAATAAGTTATTTTAAAAAAAATATTTTGACTAAGTCAACCCAAAGATTTCAAAATTTATGAGTAAAATAAAGAAAAGATATTTTTTTTAATTTAATGAGGAAAGAGAAAAACCACAAAATGACTCAAAACATAAAAATTTTGGATCAAAACCAATGATGCATGCAAGAACACTATGAATGTCAAGATGAACACCAAGAACACTTTGAAGATCATGATGAACACCAAGAACTTATTTTTGAAAAATTTTTAAGAAAAGAAAAACATGCAAGACACCAAACTTAGAAATTTTTCATGTTTAGACATTAAGGATTCAAGAATGCATATGAAAAACAAGAAAAGACACAAAATAATAAAATGTAAAGATCAAACAAGAAGACTTACCAAGAACAACTTGAAGATCATGAAGAACACATGCATGAATTTTTCGAAAATTTTTGGAAAATTAAAAATATGCAATTGACACCAAACTCAAACAAGAAACACAATATTATTTTTGATTTTATGATTTTAAAATTTTTTAGATTTTTTTCGAAAATTATTTTGGAAAAACGAAAAAGAAGAAAAATTTTGAAATGTTTTTTAAAACTTTTTGAAAATAAAATAAAGGTTAAAACAAAAAGAAAATTGCCTAATCTGAGCAACAAGATGATCCGTCAGTTGTCCAAACTCGAACAATCTCCGGCAACGGTGCCAAAAACTTGGTGCACAAAATTGTGATCTCAATGGAGCCAACAACTTGGTATGCACAATTGTAATCTCAACTCTTTTTCACAACCTCGCACAACTATCCAGCAAGTGCACTGGGTCGTCCAAGTAATAAACCTTACGTGAGTAAGGGTTGATCCCGCGGAGATTGTCGGCTTGAAGCAAGCTATGGTCATCTTGTAAATCTCAGTCAGGTGGATTCAAATGGTTATGGAGTTTTAATAATTAAAAGATAAATAAAACATAAAATAAAGATAGAAATACTTATGTAAATCATTGGTGGGAATTTCAGATAAGTGTACGAAGATGCTTTATCCCTCTTGAATCTCTGATTTTCTACTGCCTTCATCCAATCCTTCATACTCCTTTCTATGGCAAGCTGTATGCTGGGTGTCATCATTGTCAATGGCTACTTCCCGTCCTCTAAGTGAAAATGATCCTCTACGGTTTCTGTACGGCTAATCAACTGTCAGATTGCTCGTCTCGGATGAAAAATACCATGCACAGATATTGTATGGCTAATCATCTGTTGGTTCTCGATCGTGTAGGAATAGTATTTACTATCCTTTTACGTCTGTCACCACGCCCTACAGTCGTGGGTTTGAAGCTCATCACAGTCATCCCATCCCAGATCATACTCGGAATACCACAGATAAGGTTTAGACTTTTCAGATCTCAGAAATGTTGCCAATAGATTCTAGCCTATACCACAGAGATTCAAATCTCAGATTCAAATGCCCCATTATCAGAGGGGAGTCGATGTGAATCGTTGATTAGAAACCCAAGAGATATACATTCAAGCTTGTTTTCATGTAGAACGGAAGTGGTTGTCAATGACGCGTTCATAAGTTAGAATGGTGATGAGTGTCACATAATCATCACATTTATCATGTTCTTGTGTGCGGATGAATATCGTAGAATAAGAATAAGCATAAATTGAATAAAAGAACAATAGTACTTTGCATTAATACTCGAGGAACAGCAGAGCTCCACACCTTAATCTATGGTGTGTAGAAACTCCACCGTTGAAAATACATAAGAACAAGGTCTAGGCATGGCCGAATGGCCAGCCTCCCCAAATGGCATATGAATTCGAAAATAGGGAAAAATACCTGATCCTAAGATCAAGGATGATCAAAAGATGTAAGTACAATAGTAAAAACTTCTATTTATACTAAACTAGTTACTAGGGTTACAGAAATAAGTAAATGATGCAGAAATCCACTTCCGGGCCCACTTGGTGTGTGCTTGGGCTGAGCATTGAAGCTTTCACATGTAGAGGCCTTTCTTGGAGTTAAACGCCAGTTTGTAACTTGTGTCTGGGGTTTGACTCTGGCTTGCAACTTGTTTCTGGCGTTTAACGCCAGAATAGGGCAGAAAGTTGGCGTTGAAAGCCAGTCTGTGTCGTCTAAACTCGGGCAAAGTATGAACTATTATATAGTGCTGGAAAGCTCTGGATGTCTACTTTCCAACGTAATTGAGAGCGTGCCATTTGGACTTCTGTAGCTCCAAAATTTCCATTTCAAGTGCAGGAAGGTCAGAATCCAATAGCATCAGCAGTCCTCTTTCAGCCTCTGAATAAGATTTTTGCTTAGGTTCCTCAATTTCAGCCAGAAAATATCTGAAATCACAGAAAAACACACAGACTCATAGTAAAGTCTAGAAATATGGTTTTTGCATAAAAACTACTAAAAATATACTAAAAAGTGAATAAAACATACTAAAAACTATATAAAAATAATGCCAAAAAAGCGTATAAATTTTCTGCTCATCAGCTAGAGTCAATGGTTATCAAATTGACCTCATAGGATTCTCAAATCACCAATTCAATGAGACCTAATGACTCAAGGTCACTCAATTCCCTTAGCCTAGGCCCAGAGTAAAAAGAACTACTCAAAAACTAGTGTAAACATTTTATCAAACACTTAGAGTACAAGAAGAGTAAACATCACAAAATGCAAGAATTAATGAAACCCATAACTAACATAAGTAAGAAATCAACAATAACAATGAAGATAAACATCAAAGAGGACATGGAAACATAAAATTGCATTAGAAGAAATCAAGATCCAACAATGTTTCATCAACATAAAAGAGAGCAAAATAAGAAATTAACAAGAGAAACTAAGAAGATTAAGACAATAGAACACTGAAATATAAAGAGAATTACAATCAAAACAATAATTGAAAGATAAATTTGAGAGAGATTAACCTAACTTTTCCCTAATTTCTATCCTAAATCTAGAGAGAGGAGAGAGCCTCTCCCTATAGAGTTCTACTCCTCAAACATGATGAAAACTCTCACTATGACTACTTGGCTCATTCCCCCTTCAATAGCATCAAAAATGAGTTGGATTGGGCCCAAAATACTTTAGAAACTGCTGGTCACGAGTTGCCTTTAGTGAGTCACGCTGATCCACCCACATGTGCGCGTGGAACAACGTGTACGCATCCCTAAACACAAGGCAACTATGACAAATTTTGTATCATTTTGAAGCCCCAAATGTTAGCTTTCCAACGCAACTAAAATCGCCTCATTTGGAACTCTGTAGCTCAAGTTATGATTGAGTAAGTACAAAGAGGTCAAGCTTGACAGCTTTGCGATTGCTTCATTTCTTCGTGAGTTCTCCCACTTTACATGCTTTTCTTCATTCCTTCAACCCAATCTTTGTCTTCTAATCCTGAAATAACTTAACAAATATATCAAGGCATCAAATGGAATCAAATTGAATTAAATTTAGCTATTTTAAGGACTAAAAAGCATGTTGTCACACTTAAGCACAAATTAAGGGAGAATTACAAAACCATGCTATTTCATTGAATAAATGTGGGAAAAGATGATAAAATCCACTAAATTATGCACAATATAAACCACAAAATTAGGATTTATCAAACCTTTATCGACCTGTCTTAGTTCAGGATTAGGGATCAGCTTTGGTCTTGTGTCAATTAGCCACGTACTAGGTGGTACGGAATTTATAACCCACAAACTAACTGGCAAGTGCACCGGTTCATACTAAGTAGTACCTCAAGTGAATAAGGGTTGATCCCACGAGGATTGATGGATCAAGCAACAATGATTGAGTGATTGGCTTAGTCAGACAAACAGAAAATGATGTTTAGAGAGTTCAAAAGCATTAACAGTAAACTCCACTTTGAGAATGAGTGTGTGGCGCCAAACTTAAGGCCGTAAAGGCCGAGAGTGCTGGAGAAGAAGTGTGCATTATTATACATCATTGAAAATCACTAAAAGTTAGGTTTCCAATGCTGCTGGAATCACGTCAATAGGACCTTTGTAGCTCAAGTTATTTCTGTTTGAGTGCAAGGAGGTCGGGGTTGACAGCATCATTCGTTTTCTTCCTTTTCTGCTACAAAATTCCGTCAAATCCATCCAAATGTTACCTGAAATAAACAGAATTGCACCCAACTTAAAATAGCATCCATAGTGGCTAAAATATATTTAAATCTTGATCAAGCTCAACAATTTGAATTCAACTTTACTAGAAAAAGATAGAGAAGATGCTCACACATCACAACACCAAACTTGAATTGTTGCTTATCCTCAAGCAACCAAAACTTCTATAGGCCTAGGAGGTGAATTTTCATGAGAGTGAGAGTTAGATTAAGCTCATGTCTCTTCTTGAAGTGGGGTTTACAACTGCAATCCTGAATAGGTTTGGCATCTCACTATCCTTTGAATCAGAAGAATGTTACTGTCATTCGGAATTAGAATCTGGATAATATTATGAATTCTCTAGTCTTTTTATACTTCCGTTTAATCCTTGAACACAGCAAATCTCCTTTTGGTGCTTTGCACCTTGAGCCTAGCCATGACTTTAAATGCTTTGTCTCAAGGGTTACTTGACACAAAAACACCACAAGTGATGGTGTTTTTGTGGAAAAATGAATTTCCAACACACGAATCCAACCGGCAAGTGTACCGGGTCGCATCAAGTAATAATAACTCACAAGAGTGAGGTCGATCCCACAGGGATTGATGGATCAAGCAACTTTAGTGGGTGATTAGTTTAGTCAAGCTAAAATTGAAGTGAAATTGAGTTAAATCGTAGCCAACAGAAAGTAAATTGACAAGAATTGTAAATGACAGAATGTAAATAGGCAGGAAGCTTAAAGAACAAGCAATGTAAATTGCAGAAACTTAAATGACAAGAAGTGTAAATTGCTTGAATCTTAAATGGGTCAGGGATGTGGGATTGCAGAAATTAATCAAGGAAAAATAAATTGCAACAAGTAGAAGAGTAGAGAATTGATTCAATGGAACTAGATCTTAACAGAAAAGTAAAAATGCCTTGAAGAATTTAGAACAGAAAAGCAATGCTTAAGTTGCAGCAAATTAAAAGTGATTGAAGATCTCAGGAGTGGAGGAGACTAGATAACAAGTCTAGATCTCAAATCCTTCCTTGATCCAACAAGAACAATTGCAAAAGAAATAAAGGAAAGCAAATTGCAGAATCGCAGAAGAAGAAGAAATGAACAGAAAGTAGAATTCAATTATGCAGAAAATTAAAGAAGAGATCTCTAGGTGAGATTGAAACAGAAGTTCTTCAATTCTTCACCCAAGATCCAAAACGAAAATGGAAACTAAGAGAGTTTGTCCTGCCCTTGCGGAGGGCAGGGCAGAAAAATCTGGTGCGCCAATTTGGTGCTTGTGCGTGCTGCTGGTGCTGCCGAAGCCTTCCTTGGTGCGCCAATCTGGTGCGTGTGTGTGCATCACAAAATGCTGCCCTGCCCTCGTGGAGGGCAGGCCAGTGTTTCCAAAAGATAAAGTTCCAAGTTCGAAACTTGGTGGATGCACACGCTACTCCTTTTCCTTGGTTTATTTTTGCTTATTTTTGGCCCTTAAAGATGCCTTTCGTTCCTGTCTCAATTGGACGCCAAATATGGATTTCTATATATCGTTGGAAAGCTCTGAATGTCATCTTTCCAACGCAACTGGAAGCACATCAATTGGACATCTGTAGCTCAAGTTATAGCCCTTTGAAAGAGGCATGGTCATGCTGTGAGCGCCCAGATTTTAACTTAGCCAAAATTTGCTTCATCCTCACTTTGCTTCATTATGATTCTGCCCTGCCCTTGGCAAGGGCAGGGCAG
>NC_029777.3:62163540-62164355 GCF_000817695.3 Arachis duranensis
CCTCTTTTACACTCAACATTTGCTTTAATAGCTCTTTCATGGAGGAGGTTTGTTGATTTTCCCAAGCTTTCTTCATCTCCTTTTCATATTTTTTGATCAGTGTTGAGCATCTTTGGTCCAGGGGAGTTTGAGGAGGTTGTGAGTGTTCAGGTTCTCTTGTCATCTCAAGTGCAGTTTCAGGTTCAAATGTTTCCACCACCTCTTCCTTCTTTGCAATTTCACTTGATGCAGTAGCTTCTTCCTCTTGTTTTTCCTCCTTCTTCGTTGCACTCACCACTTGAGCTAGCTGCACTTCCATGTTTTTAAGGAAGTTTTCTTGTTCTTTCCAGACTTTCATTGTCTCCTCCTCATATTTTTTGAACATGGACTCAAGCTTTAAGAACCTTGAGTGGTTCTTGGAAGTTTGTGTGGGTGGTGAGTTTTGAAAGGGGCTTTCTGTTGAAGCATGGTCAAGTGATGATATCTTTGGATGAATATCATATGGAGCATTAGAATCCCCTTCCCAACCACCATTAGAATCATGACTTGCATCATTTTGTGGTGGAAGGAAATATCCCATATGGTTCTCTTGCTCATCTTGTGTTTCTGAAGCAAATCTCCATGAGTTGGAGTGTTCAGAATGTGTATTCTCTTGGTGATATTTCCAGCCATCATTAGATATTGGTGATGGTGGATGATATCCCATAAAATTTTGTTTGACCATAAGATGAGTTGAACTCCATTTGTATTTTGTAAACATCAATGAAATTTGAAATTCATGTCATAGAGAAAGAATTTCTTAGTGAGGCAATAACTCAAACACCTTGGTTTCAATC
>NC_029777.3:62165204-62196608 GCF_000817695.3 Arachis duranensis
TGAAAATCCTAATTTAATTGATCCATGTGCCTTTGAGTCATGTTGAGTGGGCTTTGCTTGCTTTGGATTTGAGGAGAAATGGGTTTGGTTGGCCTTGATTCAATTTGGTGAGGAATTGAATTAAATTGAATTTTGGTTGATTTTTTGGCCCATGACACTTCCAGGAGGCTGCCCTGCCCTTGTGGAGGACAGGGCAGGATTTGGTGTGTGCGTCCTTGGTGCGAGCGTGGTGTGGGCTTGGAGTGTGAAGATGCTGCCCTGCCCTTGCGGAGGGCAGGGCAGAAAAATCTGGTGCACCAATTTGGTGCTTGTGCGTGCTGCTGGTGCTGCCGAAGCCTTCCTTGGTGCGCCAATCTGGTGCGTGTGTGTGCATCACAAAATGCTGCCCTGCCCTCGCAGAGGGCAGGGCAGTGTTTCTAAGATGAAGTTCCAAGTTCGAAACTTGGTGGATGCACACGCTACTCCTTTTCCTTGGTTTATTTTTGCTTATTTTTGGCCCTTAAAGATGCCTTTCATTCCTGCCTCAATTGGACGCCAAATATGGATTTCTATATATCGTTGGAAAGCTCTGAATGTCAGCTTTCCAACGCAACTAGAAGCACATCAATCGGACGTCTGTAGCTCAAGTTATAGCCCTTTGAAGTAGGCATGGTCATGCTGTGAGCGCCCAGGTTTTAACTTAGCCAAAATTTGCTTCATCCTCACTTTGCTTCATTATGATTCTGCCCTGCCCTTGGCAAGGGTAGGGCAGTGTGCGTGCTGGGTGTTTTCCTCTTTGATTTTGTCATGGGCCACGCTTTTAAAAGCGTGGCCTAAGGCTCCAAAGTGTGCTCCAACTTCAAAGTGTGTCCCAAAGCTCTTTTTTTTCTCCTTTTTTGTGCTTCTTTGCTTCTTTTTCTTCTTTTTTTTCTACAAGATTTATAAAATTAAAAGATCAAGAAAATATATCATTTAAGCACAAAAGCATTTAATATTTAAACACAAATCATTAATTTCTTGTATGAAAAAGCATAGAAAATGGGTATATGATGACTTGTCATCAACAAGCACTTAACTGGGGAACTCTGTTTCAGTTCTGATTTTTCTTTCAATTTTTCCCAAACAGTGGTGCTCAAAGCCTTTGGCATACTCTGTTAAACACATTTGATCTTGACTCTTAATGCTCTGTTTCAAGGATTACTTGACACATTCACACCACAAGCATATGACTAGGGAAACAACTCTTTGAGCTTTTAATCATGTCTGACCTCCCTAGTCATTGATGCTCAGAGCCCCGGACCTTGTTTTTTTTTTCTTTTTACTGTTTCTTTTGCTTCAAGGATTAAGCTTTCACTTACTTCAAAAAATTCATAACAGTTCTATAAATTCTTGTTCATTATACATCAACATCCTTTGATTCAAATTCAAATATGCATGGTTTATGTCATGCATTCAGAATCACAAAGAACACCACCACATTTAAGTAAATAAGACTATTCTTTGTTATAAACTCTATTATCATGCATTACATCTTTTTCTTTTTCTTTTGAATTCAAGCTCAGTGAGCAATACATGAGACACTTTTCGGAATTAAAAACAAATAAAAGAATAAAATTAGCAAATTAAACTAGAACCTAGAAATTAAAATAACAAAGGATCATGCAATAACTAAGACAAAACAGCAGAAAACAGGAACATAACATAGTAAGAACGGGAGGGAATATAGAATGAAAGGAACAAAATATAGTAAGAATGGATATATGTACATATATAAGGAGGTTATGTGGAATGGGAATGGGGAAAGGAAGGCCTGGTGTCACAGGATGGAATAGGAATTGGTGGTCTTCACGTGTCTGGAGGATGAGGGAGTACATAGGGAAAGGGAATCAGGAGATGGGTTATTGGGATTTGTTTTGGAATCAGGAGATTGTGTTTAGATTTGGCTAAGTTCATGGAGTTGTAGCTCCTCTTGGCGCAAAACTTGGTGCAGCCCAAGTTTGGCACCACCCCTTTTTTTTTATACTGAATTCCCTGCCAAACTTTAGGGGGGCCAAGTTTGGCACCCTGATAAAGAGTTCTCCTCTTTTGTACGTGATAGTGGTGCCAAACTCCAAACCACCAAGTTTGGCACCACCTCTTCCCCAATTGCTTCCTTGTGGCGACGTTTTCAGCGCCAAACTTGGAGTTTTCCAAGTTTGGCTTCAACTCTACAGAAGCAACCTCCCTTTTGTGCGCTATGTTCCACGCCAAACTTGGGAGCCCAAGTTTGGCTTCAACCCTCCAAAGCCATATTCCACTTTTGTACATAGCATTCGGTGCCAAACTTGGAAATCCCATGTTTGGCGGCACCTAATCCGTAGCAAACATAGCCAGGGTGGTTGAAAATTCTTCTAAGTGTCCTGGTTCCTATTCTAAATATTCTGCATGATCAAAACACACGTAAAACAAATGAAAAATATTAGAAAATCAACAAAAATAAAATAAATAGTAAAATCAACGAAACGGAAATCAAACTAAGGATAGGAAATTATTGGGTTGCCTCCCGACAAGCGTTTCTTTACCGTCACTAGCTTGACGGTCAGCTCTTCACCTCTCACTGTGAATTTTCTCCCTGTGTTCCAATAAAGTAGCTCAATATGCTTTAGATAGAGGATTTTGTTTACTATATAAGTTCACACTGGATTGCTAGTCAACACCACCTTCATTCCTGGGGAGAAACCTTCAGTGGGGATCTTTTTGTTTCTCAATCCTCTGGGTACTTTCTTTTTAGGACCCTCTCCCTTAGTGGATGATGCATTCCTAACACCAAACTTAGGTTTGATGTTAGGGAGAAGTTTGTCGATTGTCACCAAGGGAGGTTTGAGCTGCAGATTCTGTGGTGCATCATCAGGGTGTTTTTAAAGGTTTGGATCAATAAGCTCAGTCTGCATGCACCTCTCTCCTTCACCTGGTGAATGTACATCTTCAAATACATGAAAGACTAGTTACTCATCATGCACTCTAAGCACTAATTCACCTACTTCTACATCAATTAGAGCTCTCCCAGTGGCTAGGAAAGGTCTTCCTAGGATTATAGAGGCATTCTCATCCTCCCTTGTGTAAAGAATCACAAAATCTATCGCAAGAAAAAACTTACCCACTTTGACTAAGATATTATTTACTAATCCGTATGCAGACTTTATAGATTTGTCTGCCATTTGTAATGCTATCCTTGTGGGTTGTGCCTCTTAGATTTGCAACTTCTTCATCACAGACAAGGGCATTAAATTGATGCTTGCTCCCAGATCACATAACACTTTTTCAAAGGTTGTGCTCCTAATGGTGCATGGAATTTGAAAACTTTCTGGGTCTGGCATCTTCCTTGGCAAGTTATTCTGAATGATGGTACTACATTCCTTAGTCAGAACCACTGTCTCATCTCCCTTTAAAGGCTTCTTCTTTTACAACAACTCCTTCATGAACTTAACATAGAGAGGCATTTGCTCCAAAACCTCAACAAAAGGAATATTGATTTGTAACTTTTTGAAAACTTTCAAGAACCTTAAAAATTGCTTGTCCTTGGTCTCCTTTTGAAGTCTTTGAGGATATGTCATCTTGAGCTTGTACTCAGGAGCTTTAGGAAATGTAGGATAAGTTTCAAGAGAGACTGGGAAGGGGTTGTTTGCACGCCTAGGAGGGGCGTGTACTACTGTGTCTTCAGTCTGCTCTAGAGCTTCCCTTTCAACCGGATCCTCAGTAACTTGTGCCTCCATACTTGCCACTTGTCCACTTATCAAGGTGATAGTCTTACACTCCTCTCTTGGATTTGGAATAGTGTTACTAGGAAGGCTATTAGCAGTTCTCTGATCAATTTCATTAACTTTTATGGCTAATTGACCCATCTGAATCTCCAAGTTCTTGATTAATGCTCTGGTTTCATGTATAAAACTCGCCATTAGTGCTTCCAAATCAGTAGTATTCTAAGACTGAGGAGTTGCTTGCTGAGATGACTGAAACTAGTGGTTATTAAAATTATTCTGTTGAAAATCGTCCTGAGAATTATTATTAAAATTCTGTGGCCTCTGAGGTTGCTCTCTCCACCCAAAATTTGGATGATTTCTCCATCCCTGATTAAATGTCTTGGAATACGGATTATTATTTGGGTTTCTATGAGCATTCCCCATGTAATTGACCTATTCAGTGGAAGATTGAGCATAAACATAATTATCACTTTGCATAGAGTTACCTGTCATGTCATAAGGGGCCTCTTGACGTGCATTCTGAGTGTTGACAGCTGAAACCTACATCCCACTCAATTATTGAGTAATTAGATTCATCTGCTGAGACAAAATTTTATTCTGAGCTAGAAGGGTGATGACTAAAACTCACTACCCCTTTTAAAATTTAGTGAATTAGTTCTTTTGGCAAGCGCACCAAAATTATCGCCAAGTAATAACCTACAGTGGAGTGGGATCGTATCCACAGAGATTGGCAAATCTGAGCAGTTTTAATTGATTGATGAATTAGTCAAGCATATCAATAAGATTGTGAAGTGCAGAATTGTAAATGGCACAAATATAAATGACTAGAATGTAAAGAAAAGTAATAAAGTGCAGAAATGGAAATTGTAGAATGTAAAGTGCTAAATAATAAATGACTTGAACGTAAATGGGAGTGGGGAATTGCTGAATGTAAAATTAAGCTGTAAAGAATTCGATAGATAAGAATGGGGAAATTCATTGAGATTGGGAGATGTTGTCTCTTTGGATCAAATCTAGCTTATATCCTCTTCAATCATCCAACTCATTGACCTCTTGGCAATCATGATTGATTGAGCCCCAATCCCTTAGTGACTCAATCTCTCAGATCTTGATCAATAGCCAATTCCTTGGTCTAATTGCTCATGAAGAGAGATATGCTTGGTACCTGATTATACCACACACCCTTATAGGTCCAGGTAGAGGGGGGATTATATGTCACGTATCCCATCACCAAAACCCAGATTCTACTCAAGTGTGAGAAGGGATTTCAAGCATGGGTTCATGTTTCCTTTCCCAAGGTTCCCATGAAACCCAATTGCATTCAATCTCTTTCCCAAGATAATTGAACACTAAGCATTAAGAATGAAATTCCTTCTAGCAAATCAAAGAGATAATGAAGAGAAGAAGAATTTCACTATTATCAATCCATCAAGTACAACAGAGCTCCCTCCCTCAATGAAAGGGAAGTTAGCTACTCATAGCTTGAAAAGTACTCAAAAGTGAAGTGTAAAAGTGGATCTAGAACTAACTGCTTAACCCATCTGTCACTTAATAAGCGTGACTCCTTAGCTGGTGTGTGGCTGGCGCTTCACTGGCGTGTCACATGCCCTTCAAAATAGCTTGGTGTGCCACGCTCAATCCTTCAAGTGGCACGCTCGTTCCTTTGTCAACCTTGGCGTGCCACGCCTTCGAGATTAAGTGGCACGCCATAGTGGAATTCTTGTGTTGGCGTGCCACGCCTTCGAGCTCAAGTGGCACGACCTTGCTTTTCCCACTTCCTTTGCTTCTGGAGACTTGAACTAGCATGGCACGCCCAGGGTCTGGCATGCCATGCCCTTGTTATGTGCTTGGCTAAGCTCTCTAGAAAGTTGCGCTAGCGTGGCACGCCCGGGTCTGGCGTGCCACGCCCCTTTGTGAGTGAGTGGTTCCTCTATTTGGCGTGCTACGCCACGAACTCAAGTGGCACGCCCCAATGCTTCTCTGTCCTCTGAATGAACTGGCGTGCCACGCCTGGTTGCTCAAGTGGCACGCTAAGTGAAGAATAGTGAATGACGTGCCACGCCTTCGATACCAAGTGGCACGCCCCATGTAATTGGCCTCTTCCACCCTTTTTAGAAATTTATACCAGCGTGCCTGGTGCACGAAATTGTGATCATCAATGGTGCCATCAACATGGTACGCTCAATTGTAATCTCAACTCTTTATCACAACTTCTCACAACTAACCAGCAAGTGCACTGGGTCGTCCAAGTAATAAACCTTACGCGAGTAAGGGTCGATCCCACGGAGATTGTTGGTATGAAGCAAGCTATGATCATCTTGTAAATCTCAATCAGGCGGATTCAAATGGTTATGGAGGATTAATGATTAAAACATAAAATAAAGATAGAGATACTTATGTAATTCATTGGTGAGAACTTCAGATAAGCGTATGAAGATGCTTTGTCCCTTCCATCTCTCTGCTTTCCTACTGTCTTCATCCAATCCTTCTTACTCCTTTCCATGGCAAACTGTATGTTGGGCATCACCGTTGTTAGTGGCTACAGTCCCGTCATCTCAGTGAAAATGTTCAACGTGCTCTGTCACAGCAGGCCTATTCATCTGTCGATTCTCGATCATGTCGGAATAGAATCCAGTGATTCTTTTGCGTCTGTCACTAACGCCCCACAATCGCGAGTTTGAAGCTCGTCACAGTCATTCAATCCTTGAATCCTACTCGGAATACCACCAACAAGGTTTAGACTTTCCAGATTCTCAAGAATGCCGCCATCAATTCTAGCTTATACCACGAAGATTCTGAGTAAGGAATCCAAGAGATAAACATTCAAGCCTTGTTTGCTTGTAGAACGAAAGTGGTTGTCAGGCACGTGTTCATAAGTGAGAATGATGATGAGCATCACATAATCATCACATTCATCATGTTCTTGGGTACGAATGAATATCTTAGAACAAGAATAAGCTGAATTGAATAGAAGAACAATAGTAATTGCATTAATACTCGAGGTACAGCAGAGTCCCACACCTTAATCTATTGTGTGTAGAAGCTCCACCGTTGAAAATACATAAGAAAAAGGTCTAGGCATGACCGAATGGCCAGTCTCCCAAAGAGGGTTCAATCATAAAAACTTGATCAAAAGATTCCCTAATACAATAGCAAAAAGGTCCTATTTGTAGAGAACTAGTAGCTTAGGGTTTACAAAGATGAGTAAATGACATAAAAATCCACTTTCGGGCCCACTTGGTGTGTGCTTGGGCTGAGAATTCAAGCTTTCATGTGTAGAGACTTTTCTTGGAGTTAAACGCCAGCTTTTGTGCCAGTTTGGGCGTTTAACTCCCATTTTTATGCCAGTTCCGGCGTTTAACGCCAGAATTCTTGAGCTGACTTGGAACGCCTATTTGGGCCATCAAATATCAAGCAAAGTATGGACTATTATACATTTCTGGAAAGCCTAGGATGTCTACTTTCCAACGCAATTGAGAGCGCGCCAATTGGGTTTTTGTAGCTCCAGAAAATCCACTTAGAGTGCAGGGAGGTCAGAATCCAACAGCATCTGCAGTCCTTTTCAGTCTCTGAATCAGATTTTTGCTCAAGTCCCTCAATTTCAGCCAGAAAATACCTGAAACCACAGAAAAATACACAAACTCATAGTAAAGTCCATAAAAGTGAATTTTAACTAAAAACTAATAAAAATATAATAAAAACTAACTAAAACATACTAAAAACAATGCCAAAAAGCGTATAAATTATCCGCTCATCAGTGCCACGCCTAAAGGTTGGCGTGCCACACCCATGATCTTGTCTTGCTCTAGTAATCGGTGTGCCACGCCTCGACCTTCAAGTGGCACGCCTAAGTGACATGCTCGGATTGGCGTGCCACGCCTTCGACACCTAGTGGCCCACCCACTCCTTGCTTATATTATCTTGTGCATTGGCATGCCACGCCTGGTTGCTCAAGTGGCACGCCCAGTCTTCAATTGCCTTCAGCCCCTTCTCTGGATTAGTATACTAGTGTGCCACGCCATGCTGCTCAAGTGGCACGCCTATGTATTTGTGCACTCTTTAAGCTTGGCGTGCCACGCTTGGGTCTTCAAGTGGCACGCCAAAGTGACTTTTTGGAGCTGGTGTGCCACGCATTCGACACCAAGTGGCACGCCGTAGTGGAGGTTCTTCTTGAGATAGTGAGTTGGCATGCCATGCCCCTTTGCTCAAGTGGCACGCCCATAGTAATTGATGGGTCAGGCGTGCCACGCCCCTTTTGTGTCCTCCATTTTTCTCTCTGAAATTTTGTACTAGCGTGCCACGCCCAGTCCTTGGCGTGCCACGCCCACATGCATGCTTGGATCTCCCTTCTGGAATTTAGTATTGGCGTGCCACGCCTAGCTCCTGGCATGCCACGCCAGTGCATTTTTGTGGCTTTTGCTCTCAAGTGGCATGCCAGTTTCACACGCCCAGCTTCATGTTTGTCTTCTTCCCATTCTTGATGCCTTTTTCACCTGAAATTCAGCATAACTCATCTCAAAGTAGTGTACCATAATATTCACCAAATAATGCATGAATTGTACTGATGAAATGAGATTTGTGCTCTTTTATGGTCTTCTTTATGCAAGAAAGAAGGGTAGATGATGCAAGTCATCACAACACCAAACTTAAGCTTTGCTTGTCCTAAGAAAATCAATGTGAGTAAACCTTTATATCTTGAGGCATTGGCTTTGAAAGATTGCAATATAACTAAGAGTAAAGCTAAGTGTCTAACACATGTATGAATGCTTTAATTGTCATAGAAAGCTCTTGGATCCTTGAGGGTTCCCTCAGGTATAGGCTTTAGGGGTTTTTTCTATTGATTGTCACCTGAAGGCTACAGGGAGAAGTTGGCGTGTGGTTCTAAGTGCCACTCCCACTTGATTTTGCCCTTTGGAGTATGACCCACTTTGCAACGTTAAAAGTATGGAGTTGGTCGGGCCTCAAAATGAATGTCCACTATAATATGTTATATATTTTTAAAAATTCCTAGATGTTATCTTTCCAATGCCTTTGGAATCAACTCATTTGGACCTTTGTAGCTCAAGTTATGCTCATTTGAAGGTGAAGAGGTCAGTCTGTCAAGTAGCCCGGCGTGCCACGCCCACTCTCTGGCGTGCCACGCCCATATATTATGAAACTGGCGTGCCACGCCCAAAATTGGTGTGCCACACCTCAATGATGCACCAAAATCTCCTCTCTGGCCATCAGAACTGGCGCGCCACGCCAAAGCTTCAAGTGGCACGCCATAGTGAGATTCTTGAGCTGGCATGCCACGCCTTCGATACCAAGTAGCACGCCCAGCTTTTGCAATACTGAAGGCCTTGTTTACCTTCAGTTTTAACGTGCACCCTAAAATGTTATATATCATTGGAAAGCTCTTGATGTCATCTTTCCAACGCCACAAAGATCATCTCATTTGGACCTCTATAACTCAAGTTATGTCCCTTTGAAGAAGAAGAGGTCAGACTGGTAACTCTGCAGTGACGTCTTTTGCTTCCTGTGTTTTCGGGGTCAATATCTTCATCAATTTCAGTGTCCATCATAAAGTGTTATATATGGTTGGAAAGCCCTAGATGTCTACTTTCTAATGACACTGAAATCGCTCCATATGGAGTTGTGTAACTCAAGATATCTTCATTTGAATAAGAGGAGGTCAGGCTAGCATATGCCTCGGCGTGCCACGCCCACTTCTTGGCGTGCCACGCCCATAGTGGGCTCAAAATCACTCCTCTGGAACTTAAGCCTGGCGTGCCATGCCCAAAATACCAAGTGGCACGCCCTCTTTGACATATTGGCTTCACAAACTTGGCGTGCCATGCCCATAGCACGAAGTGGCATGCCTTCTTTGAGACTTGGCTTCACAACTTGGCGTGCCACGCCAATAGCACCAAGTGGCACGCCCTCTTTGAGACTTGGCTTCACAACTTGGCGTGCCACGCCTAGAGCTCCAAGTGGCATGCCCATGTGAAATTCTTCAACCTTCTTTGCTGGAATGTTAGCTTGGCGTGCCACGCCCATAGCTTCAAGTGGCACGCCCAGCTTCATATGTTATTTTCTTCCCTTTTTATTGCTCTTTTCACCTGAAATTCAACACAAACCCATTTCAAAGCAATGTACCATAATATATATCATTTAGTTCATGAAATTGCATTGATAAATGAGATTATGCTCTTTTTATGGTCCTTTTAGATAAGAAAAAGGGTACATGATACGCAATCATCACAACACCAAACTTAAACTTTGCTTGTCTCCAAGCAAATAAAGAATCATGCAATAGAGTTTGACAAACCAAGGTGAGAAGAGTAGCAATTTTTTATGTTCATGGTTGGCTAGTTTCTTATGCATGCTACAATCACAAAAGACATTCAAATGATTGTTGCTTCTATCTAGCTCAGTTTATGAAATCTTTTTCTTTATGTTCCTTCCTTGAAACAAGCTTTTCATTCTTTTCTTAGCTTAACTTTTTGGGTGCTTTGCAACATTGTGTTGAAAGCTACGACTCTAAGGTAGCGTTTGTTTTCAGGTACTGAGACAGAGACTAAGAGACTGAGACTCAGTATCGTGTTTGTTAGTTCAGAGACTGATACTAAAATTTCTGTCTCTGTCTCCAAAATTTCAGTATTTCAGTACCTCCAAAAAGTAGGGACACAGGGGACTGAAATTTTTAGAGATGAAGACTGAAACTTTAATAACATTTTATACCTAAAATACTTTCATTTCAATTAATTAATTCCAATTTTACCCTTTATGCAAATTAAATTAGAGTTTCATTCTTGTTTCAATTCCTGTCTCCCATTTTGCACCAAACAGAATACTGAGATTTGTTTCAATCCCTGTCTCTTAGTCTCTGTCTCTCAATATTAGTCTTTCTGTCTCTGTCTCTCCACCAAACGCTACCTAAATGCTTTGTTTTCAAGTATTACCACTAGATACACAAGCACCACAAGCATTTAATTAGAGGACTCCTTATGCTCATTTGTTTCTTTTCTTTACTCTCTAATCATTGATGCTTAAAGCCTTGAGCTTTGAGGGAGTGCTTTTGCACTTGAGCCTAGCCTTGACTCTAAGTGTTTTGTTTTCAAGCTTTTTGCTTGATACATAAACACCACAAATACTTAACAAATGAATTGTCATTGGTACTCAGAGCCTTCAGCTTTCTCATTATTTCCCTTTTCTTTTTCTTGCCTTACTTTCATTTGCTTCTTCAAGGTTTTCATAATTTCAAAAATTTCATAAAATGTCCTAGATGAAAACTTCCATCAAACAAATTCAAATGCAATTGAGCAACAATAATCATGTTAGCTTCCCAATACATATAAGCTCATGCTAACTTCTTCTTTAATTACCTTGTTTGTTTATGATCATGATTCTTCATTATTTTGAACTCACAAAAATCAAGATGGTAGTCATAATGTCACAACACTGTTATAATTCAGGAATCAAGTTATGCTTATTCACAACACACATGCATACAAGGAAAAAAAAGACAATCATGCAATTCAAAATACTAGAAACAAATAAGAGGAAAAGGAACTTTACCACCTTATAGTTCATCTTCATTATTGTTGTCACTTTCCTCCTATTCTTCCTCTTCCCACACCAAACTTAGAATGATTGCTTGTCCTCAAGCAACAAATAAAATAGTGGTGATGGGGTTTATGATAGTTCATGAATGTCTCAAAACAATAAGATGTGAGTAATACATGTGGTTAGGCAAGCAAAATTAAAGATACAATAAAGGCACAAGACAATGTGATTACATTAATAGTGGTGTGTGCTTGGTACATTGCATTAAAAGATAAGTGGCAACACCAAACTTAGAATGACACTTTCAATTTAGCATGATGCAAGTACCCAGTGAAGATTGAAAATCAAATTGTTGCATGGCAACACCAAACTTAGAATGCACTCATGTGCCAAATTATTGAAAATAAACAAAGCAAAGAAAGGAAATGTTACCTACAGTTGGGTTGCCTCCCAACAAGCGCTCTTTTAATGTCATTAGCTTGACATGTTGTTCTCAACTTTCTTCCTCTTCTTCCAATTGATTAATAGAAATGACCTCAGAGGAGTAGAGGAGAAGCTTGATGCCCCCTGTTTTGGGTGCCTCCCAGCAAGCTTTCTTTTGTTGTTAGCTTGAGTGAACTTGCTTGTTGGAGTAGGGTTTGGACTGTTCTTTGACCCTCTCTTTTTCATGGATATAGTTATTTGCTTCTTGGTCACAATCCTTATTCCAGTGCTTTGGTTGATTGCCTTCACTTCTTTGTTTTCAACACTTGGGTATTGTGGGATGGTTAGAGTATCCTCTTTATCAAGAACTTCTTGGAATGGTGGCTCTTTTGGTACAAAGATCTCTTCTTCTTGCTCTACCAATTCTTGATTTTCACCCTCATTAAGCACTTTTCTACTCCTTAGATTGATGGCATGATATTCTTCCCCTGGCCAAGGGAAGACATTGGTTGGTTCATCAACAAAATGTTGTGCCAATTGTCTAATTTGCTCTTCTTGATTTCTCCTTGAGATTTCCATATCTTCAATTACCTCTCTTACATTTTGCCTTAAAAACTGACTGAGTTGGGCAATGAAGAGATATCTCTTGGAGAGTTCTTCTATTGCAAATTCTAGAAGATTTTGTGGAGGTGCACAAGTTGGACAATTATGGAATGATAGTCCTTGAAGAATGGGGTATGCAGCATTAAAATTCCTTCCAAAGCCAAAATTTCTATAGTTGTTATAACAATATGAACTATTTGTGGCTCTAGGAGGTATTCCATTTCATTTGATTTCTCATACTCTATCATTCTTTGGTGATATTCCCAGCCACCATTAGGAAAATGACTAGAATCATTTTGTGGTGGTGGGCAATATCCCATATGACATGATTGATCAAAAGATGAGGTAGACTCCATTCTTACTTGCAAAATGCTCCGTCTCAAACAATAATGACCAAAAGAAATTGGAATCCACATTGTCACAGATGAGGGATTCTTAGTGAGGCAATAACACAAACACCTTACTAGCAAGAGAAAATTAAAAGAAAATAAAGGACAAAGACAAAAAATAAAGGAAAACAAAGTGTCTAATCTAGGTAATTAACCAACCGGTAGTTTGTTAATCACAATTAATCTCCGGCAATGGCGCCATAAAACTTGATGACCAAAACTCACTACCCTTTTCAAAATTTAGTGAATTAGTTCTTTTGGCAAGCGCACCAAAATTATCACCAAGTAATAACCCACAGTGGAGTGGGATCGTATCCACAGAGATTGGCAAATCTGAGCAGTTTTAATTGATTGATGAGTTAGTCAAGCAGATCAATAAGATTGTGAAGTGTAGAATTGTAAATGGCACAAATGTAAATGACTAGAATGTAAAGAAAAATGTGCAAAAATGGAAATTGCAGAATGTAAAGTGCTGAATCATAAATGACTTGAATGTAAATGGGAGTGGGAAATTGCTGAATGTAAAATTAAGCTGTAAAGAATTGGATAGATAAGAATGGAGAAATTCATTGAGATTGGGAGATGTTGTCTCTTTGGATCAAATCTAGCTTATATCCTCTTCAATCATCCAACTCATTGACCTCTTGGCAATCATGATTGATTGAGCCCCAATCCCTTGGTGACTCAATCTTTTAGATCTTGATCAATAGCCAATTCCTTGGTCTAATTGCTCATGAAGAGAGATATGCTTGGTCCTTGATTATATCACACACCCTTATAGGTCCAGGTAGAGGGGGGATTATATGTCACGTATCCCATCACCAAAACCCATATTCTACTCAAGTGTGAGAAGGAATTTCAAGCATGGTTTCAAGTTTCCTTTCCCAAGGTTCCCATGAAACCCAATTGCAGTCAATCTCTTTCCCAAGATAATTGAACACTAAGCATTAAGAACGAAATTCCTTCTAGAAAATCAAAGAGATAATGAAGAGAAGAAGAATTTCACTATTATCAATTCATCAAGTACAACAGAGCTCCCTCCCTAAATGAGAGGGAAGTTAGCTACTCATAGCTTGAAAAGTACGCAAAAGTGAAGTGTAAAAGTGGATCTAGAACTAACTGCTTAACCCCTCTGTAATACTCTTTATACTACTCCTAGTGAAAATAAAGAAATTACAAAAGTAAAAAAGGGAAAATTACATTTTGGAGGGAAAGAAAGCACTCAATAAACGTGACTCCTTAGCTAGCGTGTGGCTGGCGCTTCACCGGCGTGTCACGTGCCCTTCAAAATAGCTTGGCGTGCCATGCTAAATCCTTCAAGTGGCATGCTCGTCTCTTTGTCAACCTTGGCGTGCCATGCCTTCGAGCTCAAGTGGCACGCCATAGTGGAATTCTTGTGTTGGCGTGCCACGCCTTCGAGCTCAAGTGGCACGCCCTTGCTTTTCCCACTTCCTTTGTTTCTGGAGACTTGAACAAGCATGGCACGTCTAGTGTCTGGCGTGCCATGCCCTTGTTGTGTGCTTGGCTAAGCTCTCTGGAAAGTTGCGCTAGCGTGGCACACCCAGGGTCTGGTGTGCCACGCCCCTTTGTGAGTGAGTGGTTCCTCTGTTTGGCGTGCCACGCCACGAACTCAAGTGGCACGCCCCAATGCTTCTCTGTCCTCTGAATGAACTGGCGTGCCATGCTTGGTTGCTCAAGTGGCACGCCTAAGTGAAGAATAGTGAATAGCATGCCACGCCTTCGATACCAAGTGGCACGCCCCATGTAATTGGCCTCTTCCACCCTTTCTGGAAACTTATACCAGCGTTCCACGCCTATAGGTTGGCGTGCCACGCCCATGATCTTGTCTTGCTTCAGTAA
This sequence comes from Arachis duranensis, assembly GCF_000817695.3. Taxonomy (NCBI): domain Eukaryota; kingdom Viridiplantae; phylum Streptophyta; class Magnoliopsida; order Fabales; family Fabaceae; genus Arachis; species Arachis duranensis. Next base: position 62,179,747 of record NC_029777.3, read on the forward strand.
TCGACACGCCACGCCTCGACCTTCAAGTGGCACACCTAAGAGAAATGCTCGGATTGGCGTGCCACGCCTTCGACATCAAGTGGCGCGCCCAGTCATTGCTTATATTATCTTGTGCATTGGCATGACACGCCTGGTTGCTCAAGTGGCACGCCGAAGTGAGGTTGAGGGGTTGGCGTGCCACGCCTTCGACTTCAAGTGGCATGCCCAGTCTTCAATTGCCTTCAGCCCCTTCTCTGGATTAGTGTACCAGCGTGCCACGCCATGCTGCTCAAGTGGCACGCCCATGTATTTGTGCACTCTTCAAGCTTGGCGTGCCACGCCTGGGTCTTCAAGTGGCACACCAAAGTGACTTTTTGGAGCTGGCGTGCCACACCTTCGACACCAAGTGGCACGTTGTAGTGGAGGTTCTTCTTGAGATAGTGAGTTGGCATGCCATGCCCCTTTGCTCAAGTGGCACGCCTATAGTAGTTGATGGGCCAGGCGTGCCACGCCCAACCTGGCATGCCACGCCCCTTTTGTGTCCTCCATTTTGCTCTCTGGAATTTTGTACTAGCGTGCCACGCCCACATGCATGCTTGGATCTCCCTTCTCGAATTTAGTACTGGTGTGCCACGCCAGTGCATTTTTGTGGCGTTTGCTCTCAAGTGGCACGCCAGTTTCACACGCCCAGCTTCATGTTTGTCTTCTTCCCATTCTTGATGCCTTTTTCACCTGAAATTCAGCACAACTCATCTTAAAGTAGTGTACCATAATATTCACCAAATAATGCATGAATTGTACTGGTCAAATGAGATTTGTGCTCTTTTATGGTTTTCTTTATGCAAGAAAGAAGGGTAGATGATGCAAGTCATCAAAGGGCATCAAAAGCTTCTACTTCCAACACGCCTTTCTTCTGATAGGTCTCAAAGTTCACAGGATTTCTGTTAGATAAATATAAATATTGGTTTCCTAGCAACCAACTTAATAAGCTCAATAGTTACCTCCGGTGTCTTCTTCATGTGCAATAAACCACCTATAGAATTATCTAAACACATCTTGGACATTTTACCCAAGCCTTTATAAAAGATGTCTAGTTGAGTCCATTTAGAAAACTTGTCTAGAGTGCATTGCCTGGTCAGCAGCTTGTATCTCTCCTAGGCTTCATAGAGGCTCTCACCATCCTTCTGCCTGAAGGTCTTAACCTCCACCCTAAGCTTAGTCAACTTTTTTGGTGGAAAAAATGTAGTCAGAAATCCAGTGACAACCTTATCCCAAGTATCCAAACTCTCCTTGGTTTGAGAATTTAACTACATATTTAATCTATCCCTCAAAGCAAATGGGAAGAGCATGAGTTTTTACATCTCAGGGTTCACTCTATTAGTCTTCACAGTATCACAAATCTACAAGAAATTAGAAATAAACTGATTTGGATCTTCGTGAGAGAGTCCATAATACTGACAGTTTTGTTACACAAGAGTGACTAGTTGTGGCTTTAGCTCAAAGGTGTTTGCAGCTATAAGAGGCACCACAATACTTTTTCCATAAAGATCTGCATTGGGAGCAGTGTATGAGCCAAGCACTCTTCTGGGTTGGTCATTCCCAATTGGATTTTCCACATTGGCATTAAAAAGCATTATTATGATCCATAGTGGACTCTGCAGCCTTGTAAAGTCTTCCCTATTGTAAACGCCGCCTCAAAGTCCTTTCAGGTTCAGGATCAAAGTCCAAAAGAGGTTCCTTGTCCCTGTTCCTGCTCATAAATAGATAGAAAACAAGAAAAAGATGGGACACTCTATGTTAGAGTGTAGAGAATTCCCAGTAAGATAACCTGTGTAAAATAATAAAATAAAAATAAAAATAAACTAAGCAAAAAAATTCGAAAATTGTAAGTAAAATTAGGACAAAAATTTCAAAATTATTAAGAAAAGTAAATAAGAAAAATTAAAATAAAAATAATTATGGGACATTAAACTTAATTTCAGAAATTACGGAAAAAACAATAGTACTGATTTTCAAAAATTGTAAGAGAGAATTAAATAAAATTAAAACTAAAATGCCTCATCTAAGCAATCAAACAACTAATAGTTGTCAATCACAGTCAATCACCGGCAACGGCGCTAAAAATATGGTGTGGAATTTATAACTCACAAACTAACCGGCAAGTGCACCGGGTCGTACCAAGTAGTACCTCAAGTGAATGAGGGTCAATCCCACGAGGATTGATGGATCAAGCAACAATGATTGAGTGATTGGGTTAGTCAGACAAACAGAAAATGATGTTTAGAGAGTTCAAAAGCATTAACAGTAATTTCAGAATATCAAAAAGCAAGCATTAAATAAGTTGTGAATAATATATGGAGAAACAGTTAAGGCTTCAGAGTTATCTATTTTCCGGATTGACTTTTCTTACTAACTATTTTAATCATGCAAGATTTAATTCATGGCAAACTATATGTGACTAAACCCTAATTCTTTAGACCTTTTTAGTCTCCTCTAACCTTCATCAACCGCCAATTTCTTGGTCACTTAATTCCAATTAGAGGGTGAAGTTCAATTCTAGTTATATGCTACAAAAACACTAATTACCCAAATATAAGAGGATTATATGTCACGTATCCTGTTAAGTCCAGATAATTAGTAGTTTAGGAGAAATTGTTTTCAAGCTGTTGTTCAAGTAAAGAGCTTTTCCAAGTTATACAAGAACTCAATTAGAACAAGGGTCATACTTCCGTTCCACCCAAATTCATAAGATAAAGAACGAAAACAATTCTTAAAATTGAAATCAGTACATAAATTAAAATAGAAAAATAATAGTATCAATCCATACAATTGACAGAGCTCCTAACCTTAACAGTGGAGGTTTAGTTGCTAATGGTTCAGAGAGAAAACTAGGATTCGGAAAAACTGTAAATTGTGGAATGAGGTAGAAGAGAAGAGAAGAGCTCAAAGGGCTGATTCTTTTCCCTTTTATATCTAATCCTAATTAATATAAATTATATTTTCTAAAAAATAATAGTATCTTTTTCTATAAAAATTAAATTTAAATCAAGATAAATGTAATAGTATCTCGTGTAGCCTTGAAAGCATGGGACCACTTGGCTTGAGTTATGTGTGGCGCCAAACTTGGAAGAATCCAAATTTGGCGTGGAGTGGACCGAAATGCTTTCTTTGGAAGTCTTGTGCTGGCGCCAAACTTGAGTAAACTCAAGTTTGGCTTCAAGTCATACGTGAACTCCCCTTTGAGAATGAGTGTGTGGCGCCAAACTTAAGGTATCTCAAGATTGGCACCGTGAAGGCCGAGAGTGCTGGAGAAGAATTGTGCACTCGTATACATCATTGGAAAGCCTTGGAAGTTAGCTTTCCAATGCTGCTAGAATCACATCAAGTGGACCTTTATAGCTCAAGTTATTCTTGTTTGAGTGCAAGGAGGTCGGGGTTGACTGCATCATTCGCTTTCTTCCTTTTCTGCTAAAAAACTCCGTCAAATCCATCCGAATGCTACCTGAAATAAACAGAATTGCACCTAACTCAAAGTAGCATCCATAGTGGCTAAAAAATATTTAAATCTTGATTAAACTCAACAATTTGAATGCAAATTCACCAGGAAACGATAGAGAAGATGCTCACACATCACTAGGGTATCCTAATGGTGCAAACTCAACTCGGTAAGCTATACGAATTTCATCCATCTTATAGACATCATGAACATATACTCGAAGCTGATTGACATAACAAGCAAAATTATGATAACTGGAAGTCGAATAACCTAGAAGTTACCATAGTCACAAACTCTACACCTAAGGTCAACTGTGTATTTGACTCCACTAGACATCTCATGCACTTTAAAGACTTCATTATATTCATCAAACTGATGTACTTGTATGTTTCCTAATGCTTGCAATTTTGCGGTGGCAAATTTCGAGAAGGCGTGTTCAGTATTCCTATGCACGAGAACCTCGACACTCTTCCGAGTAAATAGCTCATTCAATTGATAAAAGATTTTCCTAACTAATTCTCGTAACTGGGAGGTTGTGCGCACTCTTCATCATAGAGTTTATGCAAGCAACTAATTAGTCATCATGTGATCCCCAGCGATGTCCATCATCATAAGCCATAATCCACTACCAACGATCGATTCCATCACACTATTGAGTATATGCCTCAACTCACTCCCGCAACTGCTGGTATTACATGTTGTATTCTTGCTCCATCTTAGAATAACCTATAACACAAAGGTTTATTGATCATACTAGACATTACTCATTCAACAATCTATACCAAAATAAAAATCAACAAAAATCAATCACGAAGTTTTACCAATGTTGATGATAAGACTCTAAAAGTAAGGTGCCTTTAATCTCTATAGAAAGTTTGATGTAATATACTTGACACAGAACAGATGAAATGCTCCAAGAAAATCTCATATATCATTGCTATATTATTACTACGGGTGGCAGGAATACTCGAACTTGCGGGTCCCCACCCCGCCCCTACCCAGTCGGGGCGGGTTTAAACATGACACGTGGCGGGGATGGTTTCTATCAGGGCGGGTGGTTGAGCGAGGTGGGGCGGGTCAGGGTTGGCTTTTGGGTGTACCCGCCCCTAGCCGTCCGGGAGTATATATACATTCTTAAGAGAACCAAAGTCTTCTTCTTTTCCATTGCTCAGCACCTCACCGTCATTGCTTAATCCCTCACTGTCACAGATCAGCCTCTCAGCCCTTCTCCATCATTGCTCAATCCCTCACTTCCTTGCCGTTGCTGCTCAATCTCTCACCTCCTTGTCATCGCTGCTTAGTCCTTCAGCCCTTCGTTGTCGCTGCTTAGGCCCTCGCCATCGCTGCTCAACCTTTTTCCTCATCCGTAAGTTCCTCTCTCTCTCTCCCTATCACATTGTCAATCTGTACTTGGTCGATCTAAGTTCTTCTCTTTTTCTCCACAGATTCCTCGCTTGGTCGCCGCCGTTGCATGTGAGCCCGTCACCGGAGCCCCTTTTCTCTGTCTCTCTAACCGTCGGTAAGTTTTGCAATTTTTTATTCAATTTTGTCTGATTGAGAATTTTGTTGCAATTTTGTTGATTGAGAATCCCTTTATTGATTGTAATTTTGTTTATATGTGTTTTATTGTAGTTTTCATTTTTCATTTTGATTGAGAATCAGACTTTGTGATTGCAATTTTGTTTATATGTGTTTGATTATAGTTTTTTAATTTTTATTTTAAATTGTTGTTAGCTTTGTTTCTTTTTTCATGATGTTGGCATGTTGCAATAGTTTATATATGTTGATTGAGAACGAGGCTACCATGCATTAGAAATAGAACAAGAAAAAAATTCAGTACTTCTATACTTTATACTAGTATCTACAATTTTATACTTACCTATACTATCATGCTTTTCTTAGGCCTAATATACTCATGGTGATAAGAAATAATCTCGACATCATCCCATGCATGGTTTGTCTTGCCTTCAACAATAATAAAAGTAATTGTCAAAATATTTTGGTTTCCATCTCGAAAAACGACAAACAAAAGAGCTCCTTTGTATTTTCGATAGAAATGTGTGCCATCAACTTGCACAAGGGGCTTGCAGTATCTGAATACTCTAATGCAAGGATATCAAAGCTAAAAAATACTCACTGCATTATTTTGACACCTTCCTCTATCTCAGATCTACGATATGCTTGTATATTATCTACCTAAACTACAAATCCTGGATTTTTAGTACACATTGCCATACATTATGCCACCAAAGATTTTTCTATTGACTTTTGCTTTGCCAACCTCACTTATAATAGCTTATCATGTAGTTGAACATGGATTGAACCTCTGCAATTATGGATTGCACCTTTACTGGCGAGTTAGATTCAACTAGTTGCCTTATAACTTTAGCAGTTATATCTGAATTCAACTTAGAATGATCCTGAGAAATCATATGCATAGTCCACATATTGCTCCCATTGTATTTCCTAATCTCCCAATAACATTTTCTACAAATCTTGCTTACTCGGAGAAGCCAGTCACAATCTTTGCCATACTGTATGCATTTGGCATAGAAAATCATGGGCTCGAAATCATAGACCTTATAATTAACTCCTCTAGAAATTGTGTAATTCTTAATTGTCGTGACAATAACTTCTCTTGGAACTGAATTCCATTCCAATAGTAGATTCTCCATCTTGAATAGTTAGAACATGTAACATACAACAAAATCACCCGGTAAAAATATGTCTAGTTAAAAAAATATTATCATAATAAAAAATATAATAAAATATGTACACTTACATTGTTCAGTTTGCACATTCAGAAAATTCTGATGCATGCATAGTTTCAAGATCTAGGACACATGAAATATGGCACACCAAAGGGATGTTGACTTGCCACTGGATTTATTGTAATTTGAACGTCCATATTGCCTGCCACATTTCTTTCGTCGTTTCCTTCCAAATTTTCATAGTTGGCTAAGAATTCTTCCTCGCAATTAGTGCTATTTTCTTTCTGATATGTGTTGTCCTCTTCGTTTACATTTGGTTTGTCTAGTTCTTAATTAATAGCCAACTACTTGAACTCAACATATAACTCAAACATAGACACTTGAGAATGGTTTTATCAATGGATCGGCAGCATCTTATGCATATTAGCTTCATTGGTTATATTCATTATTTGAAACTGTACTATCCAGCCAAAAACTAATACTGGATGCTTGTATAAAATACTTGTGTCTTTTTTTAAAATATGACTTTTTATGTTCTATCATAATCTAATTTGTAACTCTACAAATGATATATTGTAGGAAATAATAAAAGAAACATGATTCTCCTATAAAAATCTCACACCATCATTCATGTAAGATATAATTTTACCATTATGGTGTACTAATAAATTCACGCTAGCATCTATTTTTTTGTTAAAATACATCAAATATACTACTCAAATCCAAATCCCACATATTGGGAATGAAGAAAAATGTTGGTATAGCATCGTCAAAAAAACAAAAAGATAGATTGTAGAGCACTACCAAAAAACAAAAACAAAGACGGTAGAATAGAGGTTTTTGAAGGAAATAGACTGAAGAAGTGAGGGATGTGAACTAGTCATTCACTCCTGAAGTAAATTCATAGATAAAACATGATTTTTTGGTAGTTTTTTTTTCATACCAGTAAATTTTTTTTTGATAATTTATTTTATTAATGCTATTTTGCGCATTACGAGAGAATGAACTGTTTGAAAAAGCTTGCATCTCACTCATTATGAGAGCTTGAATATGCATTGTCAATGCTTTTACACAGATTATGAGAATGCATAAAAAATAATTAAAAAAAATTATTTTTCATTCTCATACCATGCGAGATGCACTAAAATTTAAAACAAATATAAAAATAAAAATGACTCTCGTTGATTGCAAGAGACAATAAAAAAAATTTTAAAAATTATTTTTTAATGTTCGCATATATTTAGAAAAATATGTTTTTCCAGGAGGGCAAGAAAGCCTCGGTCTATATTGGTGTACTTTCCCACCCATTTTCTCATTTTAAAATTTTATTCCATCATATATTCCATAAACACATTTGTCTTCCACGCTTTGACTATTTGTATTAAAAAAAATGAAAACATACTATCTAGGGGTGACAACATATATCCTATTCGTGGATATCCAACCCGACTTCATCCGGTCGGGTAGGATTGACAATTTGATTTGCAGCAGGTAGGATAAAGTGTGGGTAGAGTTTTCGTACGGGTCAGGGAGGGTGCGGATTGAGCCTCAACCCTATCTGACCAACTTATACCCTATATATGTAAAAATATGTTTTAAGTGTATGTTGAACCAAAGACCTCTCACTAAATATAAAAAATCCTTAGCAAATAAAAAAAGATCATTAATTGATAATTTAATATTTTTTTAACATAAATATCAGTTCTATTTTAAATTATTATCAACTTATATAATAATGTTGCATCTTTTTTGTAATCCATAAATAAAATCCAATACCTATAAATTAAGAACGGGTAAGATTAAGGTCGAGATATTCTCAACCAGCAGATATTTAAAAAAATTGGAAAAAACATAACGCACCTCCCCAGGTCTCCCCGATTGGTGTTAATTGTATAAAGAAGTAAAAAATTGAACAAACACAATGCTCCTTCTCATATGCCTCCAGAATTTTTGTTTAAAAAAAAATCTAAAAATCACAAAACACCCCACCGATTTTTGAAAAACCACAAATTGCTTTCGTCAATTTCTGGATACTTGAGGAAAAAGGAAAAATTTGCAAATCTCTCCTACCATTTTGACTTTCTAGAAATTTCTTATTTCATGTTCTGAAAAATATTCAAAACGACCATTTTAAAAAGATTTACCTCTAAACTTTCAATATCAATTTTTTTTTTCTCGAAATATCATACAATTAATTTTTATTCAAGTTGTTTAGTTATTATTTTTACCCTTAAAAGTTAATTTAATCTAAACATTTCTTTTTAGCTAATAATTTTTTAATATTTTTATTTAATTCAAAACGAATTATATTTGTTGACACTAGACAATGATACTAATAAAAGAAGCTTCAGATAGGATGCTTTTGTTTCTAATTTTCAAAAAGTGTGTTAACCATTTGAATTTCTTTAAAATAACTTATAAAGAGCACTAATTTTAATCGAAAGCTATTTTGTTTATCTATTTTAACCATAGTTATCATAATCGAATCAACAATTGATCTAGTCAGAGAACTACAAGAAAGTTTTAGAATAGCGACCGATTTTAGCGACCAACAAAATTTGTCGTTATTAGCAACCGATTTTGCAACCAATTAAAATTTTTTAGAAAAAGAAAAAATTGGTTGCTAAATCGATCGCTAAATTTCAATTAGCGACCGAATTAACAACCAAAACAAAAAAGGCTCTTCGGGCCCGTTGGTGACTAAATTGGTCGCTATATTTAATTTAGCGACCGATTTTGTGGCCAATATAACAAAAAGCTTAATAATTATTGGTCGCTAAATTGGATGCTAAGAAGTTGGTCACTAAATCGGTTGCTAAGTGTTAAAATAGCAACTAATTTAGTGACCAACTTTAAAATGCTACTTTTAAAGTAGTTGGTCGCTAAATCAGTTGTTATTTTATAATTTAGCGACCGAATTAGCAACCGATATAAAAATAGGCTGAAAAAATAGTTGGTCGCTAGTTTGGTCGCTAAGGTAGAGGTCGCTAAATTGGTTTCTAATGGATAATATAGCAACCAATTTTAGCGACCAACTGCAAAATATGGGGTTAGAGCAATTGGTCCCTAAATCGGTCTCTATTGTAATTCTTAGCGACTGAATTTGCGACCACTAATAAATAAGTTATAAATTAATTGGTTGCTAAATTGGTCACTATTTTTTTTTTGACAAATCAATATATTAAACAAATTAAATTTCAAATTAAAAGAAAACATCATTTTTGAACCCTAATTTACACTGAGTTCTCTCTTCACACAGTTTCCCTCTCGCCGCCTCCCACACTCTCCGGTGAGAGGTCGGCACCGTTCTTATCGATGCCATTTTTGTCAGCGCCATCTTGCCTCCTGAATTCTTCATCATCGTCTGCACCCTCAATGTTTTCTTCCTCTGCTCGTTCAACCATGGTCGCAGATTGTCGCATTCGCGTACAAATCTGTCGTTGCTTGCATCGCGACGTTCTTTTTTCAGCGCCGCCTCCTGTGGTAAAGTCTGTTCCGGTAACATCAACGCTGATTTGGTTTTATCTATTAGGATATTAATTAAGCCTCTCTAATATGCTATTGCTTATCTATTTCTCAGTTTTTTGTCTATTATGTGCTTTAATTTCAAATTATTAGCCTTGTCGCAGATCGTTGCATCGCCGTCCAGATTCACTGTTGCTCATTGTCGGAATCCTTCGATGAAGTTGACAGGTATATAATTTTTTATTTTGTACTATTTTCGTTGTTCTTCGCTTTTAGCACTCTTTTCAAATTATTTGCATTATGAAGACTGAAGAATGAAACTCTCGCGCGATCTAGAATTTTCACGAATAAATTCCCGTTGTAAGTATACCTTCTAGACCGACAAGAATTCCTTTCTTACAAAAGTTTTGGTTGTCACAAGTAACAAACCCAATAAAATTTATAAACGGAAGTATTCAAACCTCGGGTCGTCTTCTCAAGGAATTGCAGGGAAGTATGATTTATTATTGGTTATGGAAAATAGTATTTTTTGGTTTTTGAAAGGTTGAATGAGAAAAATAGATTGCAGGGAATTAAATCAATAGCAAAGAAAAACTCTTGGCGAAGTATGAAAACTGGAAGTTCTATCCTAGTTATCCTTATCAATGGTGATGAGATTTGTATTATTGCTCCCACTAAGTCAAACTCTAACTATGAAGGTTAGTCAAGTGGATAAATTAATTTAACACCTAAAGTCCTAGCCAACTCCTGAGGAAAGACTAGAGTTATAGGAATCTAAATCAATCAGCAAAGATATCAATTATCAATCACGGTGAATTTGACAACTCAAGAGTTACCAATTAATCAACCAAAGCCAAGAATACAGAAAGCTAAATAAAAATCATATATCTGAAAATACCTCAAATTGCATTAGTTAAGAAAATCCTAACATGAAAAGTTCATAAGCCAATTTGGCAACATAAATCATATAAAAGCATTAGAATATCTAAGAATGGAAGAGAAACATAAATTAAAGTGACATTGAACCTGTGATGAAGAAGAAATAAATCCTAAATCCTTTAAGAGGAATCTTAATCCTAAGAGAGATGAGAGAGCCTCTCTCTCTAAAACTACATCTAAATTATGAAAAGTGAATTATGAGTCGTTCCCCTTCATTCCTCCACTTTGCAGCCTTTAATCTATATTTTCTGGGCTTGAAACTGGGCCGGAAATAGCCCAGAAATTACTAAGGGTGAAATCTGCCACGCTGATTTTTGTCACTGCGACGCGTCCGCGTGAAGCACGAATTTGTATCGCCTAGCTGTACGGCCATGACGATTGGATTTTTGATGGTTTAGAATTTCACAAATGAATTCTCGTTGCAAGTATAGTTCCTAAACCAAGCAATAATTTTTTCATACAAAAAGTTGTTTGTCACTAAAACAAACCCCTAAATTTATAAACCGAAGTATTCAAACCTCGGGTCGTTCTCCCTAGGAATTGCAATAAAGTGTCTTGTTATTGGTTGTGAGTTATTTTGGGGTTTTTGGATAAGAAGCATTAAAAGTAAATGGCAATGAAAATAAACTAACAACTATAAAAGGCTCTTGGCAAGGTATGAAAATTAGAAGTCCTATCCTAGTTATCCTTCTCAATTGTGATGAGAATTGTTCATTGCTACCACTTAGTTAACCCTTACTAAATAAAGGAAAGTCAAGTGGATGAATTGACTTGAGCCACAAGTCCTAGCCAACTCCCAAGGAAAGACTAGCTTTAGTGCACTCCAAACCAATTAGCAATCTCTCCAATTACCAATCAACAAAGGAATTAGATAACTCAAGTGTCACTAATTACTCTACCTAGGCCAAGAGGAACAAAATCTACACTAAAACTACCTAATCCTAATCCTAATTCTAGAGAGAAGTGAGAGCTTCTCTCTCTAGAAACTACTTCTAAAACTAAACTATGACTAATGGTAACTAACATGTGTTTCCCTCTTCACTCCTTGGGTTAAATAGCATCAGAAATGAGTTGGATTGGGCCCACAAGGCTTCTAAAATCGCTGGCCACGTTTTGCTTCAAGTGGACTAGGTGGCAGCAACGGCGCGTGCGCGTACTTTGCGTGTGCGCGCCACCATACTTGTAGCAAATATGGCAAATCTTATATCGTTTTGAAGCCCCGGATGTTAGCTTTCTAACCCAACTGGAACCGCATCATTTGGACCTTTATAGCTCAAGTTATGGTTGTTTAAGTGCGAAGAGGTCGGCTTGACAGCTTTCCGGTTCTTTCATTTCTTCATGAGTTCTCCAACTTTTCATGCTTCTTTCTTCATTCCCTTGATCCCATCTTTGCCTCCTAAATCTTAAATCACTTAACAAACATATCAAGGCATCTAATGGAATCAAGGTGAATTAAATTTATTCATTTTAAGACCTAAAAAGCATGTTTTCACTCTTAAGCACAATTAAAGGAGAATATACAAAACCATGCTATTTCATTGAATAAATGTGGGTAAAAGGTTATAAAATCCCCTAAATCAAGCATAAGATAAACCGTCAAATTGGGGTTTGTCAGGCCACTATGGCAAATTATATATCAAATTGAAGCCCCGGACGTTAGCTTTCCAACGCAACTAGCTCAAGTTATGACTGTTTGAGTGCGAAAAGGTCAGGCTGGACAGCGTAGCAATTTCTTCAACTTCTTGTATTCCATCCACTTTTGCATGCTTCCTTTCCATTCTCTAAGTCATTCCTACCCTGTAATCTCTGAAATTATTTAACACACATATCAAGGCATCGAATGGTAATAAGAGAGGATTAAACATAGCAAAATTAAGACCAAAGAAGCATGTTTTCAATCATAGCATAAAATCAGGAAGGAAAACGTAAACTCATGCAATTAGTATGAATAAGTGTATGAAAGATTAATAAAATCCACTCAATTAAGCACAAGATAAACCATAAAATAGTGGTTTATCAACCTCCCCACACTTAAACATTAGCATGTCCTCATGCTTAGTTTAAGGAGATAAAATAAATGAGTAGGAAAAAAGCAAGACTCATGCAATGAAACCTATGAATGTGAATGCAACTACATGCTAAAATGTTACTTGGTTAAAAGCAAACAAGTTCTTTAAGACAAATACAAATCAAATTCTACTAATTCAAATTGTACAATAAAAAGCAAGTAAACTTGTAAGAAGACAGCTCATGAAAGCAGGGAACATAGAATTAAGCATTGAACCCTCACTGGTAGTGTATATGCACTCTAATCTCTCTAGTGTATAGGGTAATTCACTCTACTCTTCTCTAATCATGCTTTCTAAACATTGTTCTTCATCTAACCAATCAATAAATATTTAATGTACCAATGCAAATATCATGAGGTCCTTTCAGGGTTGTAACGGGGCTGAGGTAAAGGTAAGGATGTATATATAAGGCTAAGCAAGCTAACAAAGTGAATTCTTGATTAGTCTAAGATCTCACCTAACATACACACTTTATATAATTTCAAAGTTCTTTACCTAGCTACCCAAATTTTTCCACTTTTGTATTACATGCTCATGCAACAAATTTATTTTTGAATTTTGTCCCATGTGCATTGGTTCTTTTTATTTTGCATTGGGATAATTTTTGTATCCCCTTATTTAATTACTTAATTTTTTTATTTTTTTATTTTATTTTTTTTCAATCTCAATGCACATGGTAATTTAATTATTTTGATTTCACATGAGCATGCTTCCCAAATTTTGAAATAACTTATTCAATTTAATTCCCTTTTTTCCTATCATCACATGTTCCCATAAAATTTCCCATACTTAAATTATACACAATATTTATCTTAAGCTAACCAAGGATTCAACTTGGGATATTTAATTTATTTTTTTGCTTAAGGCTAGTAATGTGGTTATAAAACAAAGGGGGATTAAAAAGCTCAAAGTGGCTAACAAGGGTGACATAAAAGGGTAGGCTTATTTGGGATAAGTGAGTGAAAATAAGTAATGGCCTCAATCATATGCAAGCATGTAAATACACTAAATAATGGACATATAGAGTGGAACAAAGTAAAGATTGCAATTATAGAGAAGAAAACACACAAGAATAAAATATTTATGGTTAACTAATGTAACCATGTAATTAAGCTCAAAATCTAACAGGTTGTGTGTTCTTTGGCTCAAAAACCATGTTCTAAATACAACTTCAAACAAATTTAACACATAAAAAATTTTAATTTTTAATTTAAATTAGTGAAATTTTTCAAAAATAGGGTCCTAGAAAGAAACTTATTATTTTTCAACCAAGTAGTACTTAAATGCATAAAATCAAACAAACATGCAAATGCAACAATGTACTAAATAGAATAAAACATTGATGTTGAGAAGAAAATAACTAACCCATGGAGATTGGTATCAACCTCCCCATACTTAAAGATTGCACCGTCCTCGGTGCATGCTAAGATGTACAAGTGGACGGGCTACTCCAACTGATGCCTTTCTCTATAGATTGTGCAGATTGACTTGCCTGTCTCCCCATATAGAGGTTCTTCCTTTTTCCTTCCTCGGTGGCTATCCTAAAAGAAGAGAAAAAGAAGGAAAGTAACCCAGAAATAAAGATAAGAACATAAATAAAATATTGGTGTTAATACCAAATAATAAAGGTCTCAATTACATGGTAGCTACAACATGCAAGTGAGAGAATTGTGGAAGCAAATGGCATATCAATAGTGCAAAAGTTGCAACAATGGGGAAACGAGTGTGGGTAATGCAAGATAGTGTAAGTGCATATCAATGCAAAAGGAATATCAGTATTATAAAAATTAGCATTGACGTATGAATAATAATACCCAATTAGAATAAAACAAGTCATTAAGCACCAAAATAATTCAAGAAAAGATGCAATAGTTGCAGAAGAGAATTTTAACACCAATGGAAAAGAAAAAGAAAGTAAGAAATGAGGAAGAAAGAAATAAGAAGGGAAAGAAAAGACTTAGATTTGGGGAAGAAAAGATAAGATATTTGGCTGATCTGGATAAGATGTGCGGCGCAGGTGATGCGAACACGTGAGTGATGCGCTCGCGTGGTGTGCGGTAAGTTCAGGTGACGCAGACGCGTGGGTCATGCGATCGCGTGACCTGATATGTGCTATTGGCGCGAGTGCAGCCTCACGCACTCATAACTCTCTATTTTACATGCATATTGCTAAAATTTAGGGTGACTCATTCGCGTGGTTGACACGATCGCGTGAATGGCTATGTTTTGAAAATGACGCGGACACGTGGGGCACGCATTCGCGTGGTAGGGCTTGTGCTTCTAGCATGATTCCAGTCCCACTCAATCACAACTTGCTACCATACACCCTTTGTACGTCAATTTTACAGGGCCAAGCGTTCGTATGGGTGACGCGGACGCGTGGGAGGCATTTTTCCCACATGACGCGGACGCGTGGATCAAGTTGTACGAAAGGCATGCCTCCAGCCACGCTTTCGTGTGACTCTCTGTTCAATTTAGTTTTCTTTCCAACGCACATATGACGCGGACGCGTCGGCGATGCTTACGCGTCACGTGCGTGTTTTTTTTTTATAATAATGCTGTATGCAGAATGCAATGCCAATATGAATCTTATGCATGATTCCAGGTCCAATTAAAACTCAAAAACAAACAAAGCAGACTAGAATTAAAACTGAAAAAGGGACGATCATACCATGGTGGGTTGTCTCCCACCTAGCACTTTTAATTAAAGTCTTTAAGTTGGACATTTGATGAGCTTTCTGTTATGGTGGCTTATGCTTGTATTAATCCAAAAATCTCCACCAATGTTTGGAATGCCAACAGCCTTCGGGGTCCCTGATAAACCCATATTTCATGAGTTCTTTTGTGCTTAATTTGAGTGATTTATATAATCCTTCACCTACTTATTCACATTAATTGCATGGTTTTACTTTCCCTTCCTTATTATGTTGTATTGCGAAAAACATGTTTACTAAGCTTTAAAAATTAATTATTTTAATTACCTTTATTTCCATTCGATGCCATGATTAGTGTGTTGAGTAGTTTCAGATTTTCTAAGGCAGAATGACTTAGAGGATGGAAAAGGAAACATACAAAAATGGAAGGAGAAAGCAAAATAGAGCTTTAAGGAAACTGGTGTTCACGCGATCGCATGGGCGACGCGATCGCGTACCAGAAACGAAGATTCAGCGACGCGGCCGCATGATTGACGCGATCGCGCGCCTTAAGCAGAACTCACATGACGCGGTCGCATGACTGATGCGACCACGTGGCAAAGAAAAGCTCTGAATGACGCGACCGCGTGACCCACGCAGACGCGTGACAGAGGCCACGCACCAGAAAATTACAGAACACGTCCCAGCGAGTTCTAAAGCCCTTTTTGGCCCAAATCCAAGTCCAGAAAGCATAGACCAGGGGTTATGAAGTGAGGGAAAGCATCCATTCAAAGAGAGCTCGCCAATTTTCTAGTTTTTTCGATGATTTAGATTTAGTCTAGAGAGAGGTTCTCTCTCTCTTTTAGGATTTAGGATTTCTTCTTGTTTTAAGAGTAACTCTGGATCCCAGGTTTAATGTTCTTTTATTTTAAGTTTTACTTTTATTTATTTATTCCGACATTTGAATTGATTATTATAATTTGATTTATGAATTTCTCCCATGTCACGGATTGTTCTTTGAATTAATGATAATTGAGGTATTTTCAGTTTATAATTGTTCTCTTTGAATTAAGTTGCCATTGCTTCCCATCTAAGGATATTTTTAGTATTCCAGCAATTTTACTTTTTTTCCTTTTGGTTCTGATTAAGAATTTAGTAACTCAACAGTTATTAAACTCAACATAATTAATAATCGTTATCTTGCTAATTGAGCTGAACCTTAATAATCCCAACCTTTTCTTAGGAAATAATTAGGATTCAAAGGTCAATTTAATTAGTCTCTTGACTTTCCTTTGCCCTGGTAAAGGTTGACCAAGTGGAGTTTAGATTCAACTTTTATTATAGTTGAGAGAGATAACTAAGTTAGACCTCTAAATTCCCTTATCTTGCCAAAAAGTTGTTTTACAGTTATTATTTATTTTTAATTGCCATTTAATTCACTCATCATTTAAATTACTTGCTTCTCACCTTCTAAACCCCGATTACAACCTTTATAACCAATAATAAGAACATACTTCCTCGCAGTTCCTTGAGAAGACGACCCGAGGTTTGAATACTCGGTTAACAATTT
>NC_029777.3:62205274-62206562 GCF_000817695.3 Arachis duranensis
CCAAGCCCCTTTCCGCCATTCACCTCCATATGACCCTAACCCTCAACCACCATACCAACCACCTTATGAGCCATATGAACCATATATAGAACCACCCTAATTCCAATCCAATCGTTCCCAATCATCACGACTTCCCTTTGTATCATGTCTAAGTCCAGCAAACCGCGAAGCAGAGGATCGCCTAAAAGAAACAGTAATTAAATTTCAAACAACCATTCAGCAACTGGAGCACGCACTAATCCAATGGGCCACTAAGCGCTCAAATATACAAGGATCAACCACAGCTCCATGTGGACAACCCGATGAAGAGCGTAGCATGAAAGAAATACTAGAGACTCCAGTGGACAAGGCAGAAAATGAATTCGTACTAGAACAAGTTGAAGAAGCTGTCATTGTTCAAAAAGAAGAGTTGGTTGAAGATCTAGGCGATGCTGAACCTCCATGGGAATCCAGAATTGAGGAAAACTCCGTCCAGGATGCTACAGTTGATGCTAAGGGAGATACTGTACAATCTCCAAGGCAAGTCGTTTATGAGGAATCAGACGGAATAATCCAAGAAGCAAATTCCCTTGATGATGATATTCACAAGTCTAGCTCTCTTGGTGATGAACTTGCGTCTGCAAGTGAATTCTCTGAGATTGAAGAATCTTCCTCAAGTGAGTATGAAGATGATGTGGAGGTAGATTTCTCTCAACCTCCAATCTATGACTTGAGTGATGAGGAAGACATAGAAAACTTTGACCAGGATACAGATACAATTGAAGATCTTTGCAAAGAAGTGGAAGAATTCACAGAAGAGCACAAGGAAACGGAACTTGCAGAACCACCACAAACACCTATCCCAAGGCCATTACCACCTAATACAAGCTTCAAGTGGGTACAATCCTTAACTTATAACTTCACTTATTCACTTGAATATGGTTTGTTCGAAACAGATGGCCAGCTTAGAGCTCTCTGCGGCTTTAAAAGTAAGAGGGAAATGGCTCGTACTCAGAGCTGGTGCACAAGGTTCAATAAGGTTCCACGCTTCACCTCGAAGTACACGGATTGGTATCATGCTCAATTGCATGGATCACGGAGAACGTTTGGTCACCACGGTGAGATTCTACTTTTTAAACCACCCGGATGGAGACATGTAGATCAAGACGGAGGCAGATTTAAAAGCAAGGCTTGGAATCCTGGAGTTTATTCTGACATTTGTCGTCCCGGGAGCCGAACAATATATTTAAAGCTGCTCAGAAGCTTCACATGCCTAGTTTGGGACCCCGGAGGCTATTGGCATTCCAAG
>NC_029777.3:62206825-62207776 GCF_000817695.3 Arachis duranensis
ATATATATATATATATAAAGGGGTTGCACGACGCGACCGCATGCCCCATGCGATCGCGTTATATCGCGAAAAACACCACCCATGCGACCGCATGATCCACGCGACGGCATGATATATATATCGGTGTAAGGATCCAACGAACAGAAAGTTGGGCTGGAATCGTGCGGCTCTTGTGCGTTTCACACAAATTGGCCCATGCGATCGCATGCCCCATGCGATCGCGTCACTTACCCAATCCCAATACCACGCGACCGCGTGAGCGACGCGATCGCGTCGCATAGATTGCATATCACCCCCAAATGGAGACAAGGAGTTGCGCTGAAACGGCACTGGAGTTGTGCGTTTAGCACAAATTCCAGCGATGCGATCGCGAGACCCACCCGATCGCGTCACTCCTCTTTTCCCCCTCTCATGCGATCGCGCAACCCACGCGATCGCATCATCCCCATTTTCATCCCAACCACGCGATCGCGTGCTCCACGCGGCCGCGTGGATTCGATAATATAACCCCCCCAGCCACGCGAACCCTATCAGTCGCGCAGCCCCCCTTCACCCCTAACCCTCTCCCCCTTCTCTCCTCTTCTTCCCCCACGCCACCACCCCGACGCCTGACAAACCCCAATTTGATGGTTTGTTATGTATTGAATTTAGAGTATTTTGATAACCTTTTGTCACATTTAGCCTATGAATTAGCATGGTTTTGTTATCTCTCCCATATTTGTGCTTAAGTGTAAAAACATGCTTTTTAAGCCTTATCTTGATGAATTCTAATTTCTCTTTGATTCCATAAGATGCCTTGATGTGTTTGCTAGTAATCTCAGGTTGAAATAGGCTAGACATGGGTCAAGGGAAGCAAGGAAGGAAGCATGCAAGTGGAGAGAAGCACAAAAAGCCAAAGATCTGATCCAGGCCATGCACGCGCACGCGCACAAGGCGCTCGCGCGCACATTG
>NC_029777.3:62211347-62212236 GCF_000817695.3 Arachis duranensis
AGCAACTGTCAAAACAAATAGCAGAAGAATGCCAAGCAGTTCAATTAAGAAGTGGAAAAACATTAAATACCTCACTTCAAGGCAGCAGGAAGCCAAGAAATGAACAGATGTCCACTCAAGATCCCTCTGAGGACAATCAGAGCCCAGGGAGGAATGATGTTGGCACTGAACGCCCAGACCATGCTCATTCCTGGCGTTCAACGCCAGAAACAAGCATGTATCCGGCGTTTAACGCCCAAAGGGAACATGGTTCTGGCGTTCAAACGCCAGTAACAAATAAAGAAGTGGCGTCTAACGCCACTCCAGCTTCCACCCCTAGCATTCAAATGCCAGTGGGTGATCAGTCACATACAAGTGCTGATAACAACCCTTCTAAAAAGGCTTCCCAACCCACTTCTGTAGGTAATAAACCTGCAGCAACTAAGGTTGAGGAATACAAAGCCAAGATGCCTTATCCTCAAAAACTCCGCCAAGCGAAACAGGATAAGCAATTTGCCCGCTTTACAGACTATCTTAGGACTCTTGAAATAAAGATTCCATTTGCAGAAGCACTTGAGCAAATACCCTCTTATGCTAAGTTCATTAAAGAGATCTTAAGTCATAAGAAGGATTGGAGGGAGACTGAAAAAGTTTACCTCACTGAAGAATGCAGTGCAGTCATTCTGAAAAGCTTACCTGAGAAGCTTAAAGATCCTAGGAGCTTTATGATACCATGCACATTAGAGGGTACTTGTACCAAGCAAGCTTTATGTGATCTTGGGGCAAGTATCAATCTAATACCTGCATCTACTATCAGAAAGCTTGGTTTGACTGAAGAAATCAAACCAACCAGGATATGTCTTCAACTTGCTGATGGCTCCATTAAATACCCATCAGGCGTGATTGAAGT
>NC_029777.3:62215135-62216504 GCF_000817695.3 Arachis duranensis
CTCCAGTTAAATGAGCTAGAGGAATTTAGACTCAATGCTTTCGAGAATGCAAAAATTTACAAGGAGAAAGCAAAAAGATGGCATGATAAGAAATTGTCATCCAGAGTCTTTGAGCCAGGACAGAAAGTTCTGCTATTTAATTCAAGGCTCAAATTATTCCCCGAGAAATTAAAATCCCGGTGGAGAGGTCCATATGTAATTACAAGCGTATCACCATATGGATACATATAACTTCAGGATAATGACTCTAACAAAAAGTTCATTGTTAATGGACAAAGAGTTAAACACTATCTTGAAGGTAATTTCGAGCAAGAATGCTCAAGACTGAGACTTAATTGAAGATCAGTGATAGTCCAGCTAATGACATTAAAGAAGCGCTTGCTGGGAGGCAACCCATGCCAATCACAAAATCTAATTTTATTCGTTTTTCTAATAATTTAAAGTTTTACAGGTAGATGCTACAGTATCTTCAAAAGGTGAAATAGCAATTGGTTGAAGTCACAAAAGTTACAAGGAAAATTGGAAGCTCACTGGCGTGACAAAGCCAGTAAGAAATACTTTGGGCGTTGAACGCCCAAAAGAAGCACCCACTGGGCGTTTAACGCCAGTAAGGGTAGCCATCTGGGCGTTAAACGCCAGAAAGGAGCATCTTCTGGGCATTAAACGCCAGAAAGATGCACCTTCTGGGCGTTTAACGCCAGTCTGCTAGCATCCTGGGCGTTCAGAAAAACGCCCAGTGACAAAGGACTTCCTGGCGTTCAACGCCAGAAAGAAACACCAGATGGGCGTTGAACGCCCAGGAGAAGCAACATTTGGGCGTTAAACGCCCAAAACATGCACCATGTGGGCGTTTAACGCCAGGATGGTGGGAGGAGGTACAAATTCGTTTTTCTTTATAATTTTTTAAAATTTTATGTTTCAATTCATGATTTCTTGCATAAACATGTTTCAAAATATCATCTTCAATTCCAAAAGTTTTTATCTTAATTTCTAAAAACCCTGATTTCTAAAAATCCACGTTTCAAAAATATTAAATATATCTTAATCCATAAAGCCAAATGGTTTTCCAATCCAATCCAACTCTTTTAAGTTTATTTTCAAAAATCAATTCTCTTTTTAAATCTTTTTCAAAATTAAAAATTTCAAATTTATCTTTTAAATTATGATTCATATCTTTCTCTTTTTTTAAACTATATCTTTTTCTTATCATATCTATCTTTTATAAATCATATCTTCTATCTTATATCCTTCTTACTTTCGAAAATTTCCCACCCCCTCCCTATATATTGTATTCGGCGCCCTCCTCATCATCACCATTCCACAATTGCTCTCCTTCTATCCCTCTTCTTTCTTCTCTCTTGCTTGAGGG
>NC_029777.3:62219507-62271201 GCF_000817695.3 Arachis duranensis
TCCAACCTGATTGAGAACCGACAGATGATTAGCCGTGCTGTGACAGAGCATAGGAACGTTTTCACTGAGAGGATGGGAAGTGGCCACTGACAACGGTGACACCCTACATAGAGCTTGCCATGGAAGGAGCCTTGCGTGTGTTGAAGGATTTCAAGGAAGAGTTGAAGTTCAAAGGACAAAGCATCTCCAAAACTCCAACATATTCCCCATTACTGCACAACAAGTAACGCTATCATTCTCTATTATTTTAACTTACAATTTTAATTACTTTGACTTTTTACAATTAAATCCAAATAACTTTATTGGCCTCCTGACTAAGATTAATAAAATAAACATTGATTGCTTCAAACCAATAATCTCCGTGGGATCGACCCTTACTCACGTAAGGTATTACTTGGACGACCCAGTGCACTTGCTGGTTAGTTGTGCGAATCACAAATTCGTGCACCACCTATAAAATTTGCAAACAGGTACTGTGAACTGAAGTACCTGACTTTTGCTAACTCCAGAAATCTATACCTGGAACGAACTCTAAAAATTCCAGAAGCCCTCCAGCAGTACACCACTGAGCAACTCAAGCAAAGGGGCTGGGTCTTTCTGGAAAGAACACTGACAGAGGTCAACGCATCTTGGGTCCGGGAATTCTATTGCAACTACTACCTCACCACCTTAGATGCCGTAAACCTGAGAGGAAAAAAAATTCTGGTCACTGAAAAGGCCTTAGAGGACATCCTCCAGCTCCCAGCCAAATCCGATCAGCATTATGGTTTTTCAAAGGCTGAGGAGGACATGAGTCAAATGCAGTTTGATTGGAATGCCGTGAAAGCACGGATAGCTCTCAACCCAATAGTTCCTTGGGAGATGGGTCAGGACACTACCATGCCTAGAGGGATCAAGAGAGTGTACTTGAATGATGAGGCTCGGCTATGGCATCAGATCTTGAGCAACTATGTGATGCCGAGTACTCTTGAGACTGAGATCCCGGTTGCCATGATTACCCTTCTTTGGTGTGTGCTGGAGGGTAAGGACCTGTACTTGCCTCATTTTATCTGGTACTATATGGCCAGGGTCCACGTCCGAGGCACCCTCCCTTTTCTGTATCTAGTTACACAGCTTGGCCGTCGGGCTGACGTGCCATGGGAGGATGCCGATGAGAGACCACCAGCGACGGATTGCAGGAAAATCATTCCTCACAGCAGGAACTTCCTAGCTTTGGGCTACAGACCACCACCCTTCACTGCTACTGATGAGACAGCCCCACCGTCTACTGGACCCTCTTCATCCACAGCTGCCCCAGCTGCCACCACTGCACCTCCACCCGCCTCTGAGCCAGTTTATCGCCTCGTGCACCGTCTATTCCGCCAGCTTGATCAGATAGAGCGCCGTAACAGGCGCCGATATGAGAGATTAGAGCGCCGCAGCAAGCGACGCTATTCCCATCTGAAGCTGATGATCAGACAGGGCGCCGACATCCCCTCCGAGCCCGACACTCCATCAGAGCCATCAGAGGAGGAGGAGGATGAGCACGAGGAGGAGCCTCATTCCCAGGCAGCGACTCATTTCCAGTAGGAGACCCATCAGCGGGCCGCCACAGAGCAGGCTGCCCCGCATCAGGAGGTTATGCCCCAGATAGAGGCTGCGGATCCAGAGATCCCGATACAGTCAGCCCCACCTCTACAGCAGCCAGACTCCCAGCCCACCACCACTGAGACTCCAGCTGCCATCCCTACCAGTGATGACACCCCTTCACACTCGGCTTGATTGTGCATCGGGGACGATGCTTCATTTTAAGTGTGGGGAGGTCGCCATCTCTGGCATTTTTATTTTGGTGAACCACTACATACTTTTTCTTTTATTTTGGATATTTTTCTGTATTTTTCTTTTTACTGTTATTCTCTGAGTACTTATACATTGCTTTTATGTATTTTTACTCTATTTTCTGCATTTTGCATCTTTAGTTCATATTTTAGCCATTTAGTTTATTTTAGTTATTTAGTTTAGTTTGCAATTCTGATTTATTAGTGGATTAATTAGTATAGTTTACTCTTTTTAGCATAAGATAGTATAGTTTAAATAGAAAAATATAAAACGAAAGTAAGCTAGGAAATTGAACATATCAGATTTAAATCCATAAACCTTGTATATAGCATTACATGATGTAGTTAAGCTGACAACATTTCATCAAGGAGGAACATTAAAACTTTAAAAGCTACGCTAAATAATTTTTTTATGAGAATAATGGGAATTTTTAACTAAACCTGCATACAATATATAAATGATATATGATGCTTGAGTTAGAGAACACACAGCCTGTGAGCCTTGAGCTTAATTGTATGGTTGCATTCAAACCATAATTTTATTTTTGTGTGTTACATTTCTTTTTATTCTGATGTTTTTTCCTTTGCTTTAATCTATATGTCCAATTATAGAATATAGAATAGATACATAACAAGAGAATGATTGAGGCCATCATTTGATTTTAGCTCACTTATCCCAAATTAGCCTACCTTTTACATCACCCTTGTTAGCCCCCTTGAGCCTTTTAAAACCCCTTTATTCTATTTAGCCAAATTACTAGCCTTAAGCAGAAAAATAAAAGAAAACCCCAAGTGAATCCTTGGTTAGCTTAAGATAGAAAATCATGAATAGAGTTAAATGTGGGAAACCTTTTGGGAACATGGATGATAGAAACAAAAGGGTAAAGAAGTTAAAAAGAAATAAAAATAAATTTGGAAAGCATGCTCATGAGAAAATCAAAGTGATTCAATTACCATGTGCATTAAAAAAAAATTTCAGCATCTAAATAAAAGGGGATACAAAAAGAAATTCCCTAATGAAAACAATGCACATGGGATAAAAAATAAAACGTGAAACATGAGCATGTAAACAATAAGTGGGATAATATGGAAAATAGGTAAAGAAGTTTTATCTTGCTGAATATGTATGTTAGGTGAGATCTTAGTCTAATTAAGGATTCACTTATTAACTCACTTGACCCTATACATAAATCCTTACCTTTACCTTGACCCCATTACAACCCCAATTAAGACCTCATGACTTTTTGGTATGACTATATTCTATAATTGTTGATTGGTTAGATGAAGAACAAAGCTATAGAAAGTAAGAATAAAAAGAAAAATAGAGTGAATAAACCCAATAAACACTGAGTAACTAGAGAGTAAACACAAAATCCAGTGAGGGTTCAATAACTCATCAACATATATCTGTGCTCAAATTTACTAATTGTTTTGCAAGTTTATACAATGTTTTCTTTCCCATCTCATTTGCTAAATTGCTTTATTTAAGGGTTGGCTATATATATATATATACATAACTCCTTGAGAATGTAAATTAACTTAGCTACATGTAAGCTTTATATATGAGTGAATAAATTAGAGTTGCATGATGCATCATTCATTTAGGTAGTTACATTTAATTTAGGTTGCATTGCATTCCATCACTTTAACCTTAATTATTTACCTTGGATTTAGCATGAGGACATGCTAGTGTTTAAGTGTGGGGAGGTTGATAAACCCATATTTCATGAGTTCTTTTGAGCTTAATTTGAGTGATTTATATAATCCTTCACCTACTTATTCACATTAATTGCATGGTTTTACTTTCCCTTCCTTATTATGTCGTATTGCGAAAAACATGTTTCCTAAGCTTTAAAAATTAATTATTTTAATTACCTTTATTTCCATTCGATGCCGTGATTAGTGTGTTGAGTAGTTTCAGATTTTCTAAGGCAGAATGACTTAGAGGATGGAAAAGGAAACATACAAAAATGGAAGGAGAAAGCAAAACAGAGCTTTAAGGAAACTGGTGTTCACGCGATCGCATGGACGACGCGGTCGCGTACCAGAAGTGAAGATTCAGCGATGCAGCTGCATGACTGACGCTACCGCGCGCCTTAAGCAGAACGCACATGACGCGGTCGCATGACTGACGTGACCGCGTGGTAAGGAAAAACTCCGAATGACGCGACCGCGTGACAGAGGCCACGCACCAGAAAATTACAGAACACGCCCCAGCGAGTTCTAAAGCCTTTTTTGGCCCAAATCCAAGTCCAGAAAGCATAGACCAGAGGTTATGAAGTGAGGGAAAGCATCCATTCAAAGAGAGCTCGCCAATTTTCTAGTTTTTTCGATGATTTAGATTTAGTCTAGAGAGAGGTTCTCTCTCTCTTTTAGGATTTAGGATTTCTTCTTGTTTTAAGAGTAACTCTAGATCCCAGGTTTAATGTTCTTTTATTTTAAGTTTTACTTTTATTTATTTATTCTGACATTTGAATTGATTATTATAATTTGATTTATGAATTTCTCCCATGTCACGGATTGTTCTTTGAATTAATGATAATTGAGGTATTTTCAGTTTATAATTGTTCTCTTTGAATTAAGTTGCCATTGCTTCCCATCTAAGGATATTTTTAGTATTCCAGCAATTTTACTTTTTCCCCTTTTGGTTCTGATTAAGAATTTAGTATCTCAACAGTTATTAAACTCAACGTAATTAATAATCATTATCTTGCTAATTGAGCTGAACCTGAATAATCTCAACCTTTTCTTAGGAAATAATTAGGATTCAAAGGTCAATTTAATTAGTCCCTTGACTTTCCTTTGCCCTGGTAAAGGTTGACCAAGTGGAGTTTAGATTCAACTTTTATTATAGTTGAGAGAGATAACTAAGTTAGACCTCTAAATTCCCTTATCTTGCCAAAAAGTTGTTTTACAGTTATTATTTATTTTTAATTGCCATTTAATTCACTCATCATTTAAATTACTTGCTTCTCACCTTCTAAACCCCGATTACAACCTTTATAACCAATAATAAGAACATACTTCCTCGCAGTTCCTTGAGAAGACGACCCGAGGTTTGAATACTCGGTTAACAATTTCTAAAGGGGTTTGTTACTTGTGACACCAAAAACGTTTGTATGAAGGAATTTTTGTCGGTTTAGAGACTATATCTACAACGCGACTATTTTTATGAAATCCTATACTGGCAAAAATCCTAACGTCAGTCCCAAACAAGGCATGTAAAGCCCTTGACAGTTTCAAGCAGGTTCTTAGGCTTCCGGGGTGTTGAATGTCAGAATAGATTCCAGGATCCCAAACTTTGCTTTTACACCCGTCTTTGTCTTGATCTGCATTTTTCTAGCCGGGTGGTAAGTAATTTGAATTCTCACTACAGCGACCAAACAGCGTCCGAGACCCATTTAATTGAGCTTGACACCAATTCTTGCACTTCAAATTGAAGCGTGGAATCTTATTGAATCTTGCATACCAGCTCTGAGCACGATTCATTTTCCTCTTACTCTTAAAGCCACAAAGAGCTCTAAGCTTACCATCCGTCTCCAGTAGCCCATATTCAAGTGGAATTAGAAAGCTAAGGGATATGAATTTTACCCACTTGAATGTTGTGAAGGATGATGGCAACTTAGGGGGAGGGGTCTCCAACAACTTTGGCAAAGTAATTGTAGGCTTTACTCCCGTGTGTTCTTTCGTGACACTTTCCACCTTTTTGCAAGCTTCTTCACTATCAACCTCTTCTTCTTGGTAGCTTTCTTCTAATTTAATCTCTTCTTCATTGCTTACCAAGGGCATGGGAGGTTGTGCTTCTTCTTATTTAAACTCCATATCAAGTCCAATGGAAGAGGATTCAAATATAGATAAGAATTCATCAATGATTGAATCCATCTCTTGATCATCCCCTTCAAAGTCCTCAACCATGATATGCCTTGGAGGTTGTACACCCTCCTCAACATCAACATCAAACACCTTGGAAGGAGGCTCTATGAATGGACTTCCCAATGGAGGCTCAGCATCTCCTAAGTCTTCGACCACTTCTTCTTCTTCAATAATTCTGGCTTCCTCCACTTGTTCCAGTACAAAGTCATGATCCTTACTGTCCACTGGAGTTTCTTGTATCTCCTTCATGCTACGTTCTTCATTAGATTCTCCACATGAAGCCATGGGGGTTCCTTGAGTCTCCAAACATCTGGAAGGTAATTAATTTATTGCTTGCACCAGTTGATGAAGGGTTGCATGAAATTGATCTACTGTTTCTTTGAGGCGAGCCTGTGTGATAAGGAAAAAAACAAAAGGATAGATAAAGGGGGGGTTTCCTACTAGATCTCTAAGAAACCTGTTCTTAGCAACCTAGGTCACTGGAAGGGTTTTCCCTACTAGACCTTCAAAGAACCTGTCCTTGACAACCTAGATCAGATAGATGAAAATTGAATCACTCAATTTTCTCCATGCAACAAGCGAAGCAAATCACTCATCTCACTTAATCACACAATAAAAATGTGCATAAAGCACTAAGAAAATTTTATTCATCAAAAGTTATTCCAAATGGTCTCACCAGAAGTATCTAAATAGGCTCGTAACAAACTAACTAAAAGATAAGATAACTAATTTAAATCAGATTTGATTTTATTGGATTAGATCAGATTTGATTTAAATTTTAAAATCCTAAAGATATGATAACTAATTTAAATCAGATTTGATCTTATTAGATTAGATCAGATTTGATTTAAATTTAAAATCCCTAAAAATACTACTAAGCAAATCAGGAGTAATTCAAATCTTTCAACAAACTCTAACAACAAAACAAACTAACTTAAATGCCTAAAAATTCGAAAATTAATAATAAATTATGCCTCCCATTGAATTTGAAAAGCATTATTGGGCTTCTTGCTGTCCTGACTTAGCCCAATGGACCTTATGAGTTGTCGCCCTTTCAGCACCACTATTTTTGAGACGAACTCTTGGTCTTCTTGATGTCTGATGTGTGGAAAGTGATCCAACACAAAACTCACCGGCAAGTGTACCGGGTCGCATCAAGTAATAAAACTCACGGGAGTGAGGTCGATCCCACAGGGATTGAAGGATTGAGCAATTTTAGTTTAGTGGTTGATTTAGTCAAGCGAATCAAGTATTGGTTGAGTGGTTTATCATTAACAGAAACTAAATTGCTTGGAATGTAGAGGGAGAGGTGAGAATTGCAGTAAATTAAAGAGCAGGAAAGTAAAAGATGCTGAATCTTAAAGAACAAGAAATTAAATGACTGAAACTTAAAGTGCAAGAAATGTAAATTGCAGTAACTTAAATTGCAAGAAATGTAAATTGCTTGAATGGAAAGGGGAGTTGAGGATTGGGAATTCAGAATTTCAGCAAGGAAAATTAAATTGCAACAGTTAATAAAGCAGAATATGAATTGGGAGTAAATAGAATTCAAACAGGGAATGAAATTAATTTGCAGCAGGGGTTCACAGAAGAACCAAAAAGGAAAATGGGATCTCAGGACTCAAGAGACTAGATAGCAAAGTCTAGATCTTAGTTGCCTTCCCAGATCCAAGTTCACAAAGCAATTAACCAGAATTTAAAGAAGAAGCAGTAAAGGAAATGTAATTGAACTCAATTATGCAGAACAGGAACTAAAGAGATTTTGAATGGAGATTGAGACAGAATTTCCTCAATTCTTCACACCCAAAACTCAAACAAGAAAAGTAAAAATGCTCCAGCAAGAACGAGGAAGAAGAGAGATCAATTCTTCTCCCCAATTCTCTGAAATTTAGTGAAGTCTCCAAGAGAAAGTTCAAAAGTTCAAAAATAAAAGTAAAGATTCAAAGCTCAAAAAAAAGGTTCTAATTACATCAAACTATCTACTATTTATACACTTTCTATTCTTGGATCTTGGGATTTGGATGGGCTTTTGATTTGGTGAAGAAATGGATTAAATTGGATTTTTAATCAAATTTTTGGTCCAAGAAAAGTTGCTTCCAGGAGGCTGCCCTGCCCTTCTGGAGGGCAGAGCAGAAAATGATGCGTGCGGCCTTGTGCGTGTGTGTTTGGTGCATGTGGTGCTGCAGGATGCTGCCCTGCCCTTGTGGAGGGCAGGGCAGAAATTTTTGGTGCGCCAGATTCTGCCCGTGCGTGCGTGATGTTGCTGCCGAAGCTCCCTTGGTGCGCCAATCTGGTGCGCTGGCCGTGCACCACGAAATGCTGCCCTGCCCTTGCGGAGGGCAGGGCAATGTTTCCAACATTGAAGCTCCGCGTTCGAAACTCGGGCAGTGCACACACTACTTATTTTTCTTGGTTTTCTTGGCACCAAAATAAGGCCTAGTTCCTTGCTTCCTCATGGTGCCGTGTTCGATCCTTGTGGCAAGCATTGGTGAGCTTTTTCTTTGAATTTATTCCTTTGTTGAGCCCGATATTGCCCTTGACGAGGGCAGGGCAGAGTTTTTACTCTCCTTGATCCATGGCACCAATTTGTGCTCCGCCCTTGAGGAGGGCAGGGCAGTGTTGCCTCTCAAAGCTTGCTTCCTTATGTTGCCCTCCTAGAGGGCAGTGTGCCCTTATGGAGGGCAATGTTTGCTTCCTCCCTTCCATGCACCACGCTCTTTTCTCTCTTGGGCCACGCTTTCTTAAGCCACGCTTTTTCTTTTCTTCTTTTCTTCACCTACAATAAACCAAAACAACCACTCAAAGTATCACTAAATTCACAAGGCTTATAAATCAATTAAAAATCAATCAAATTTAGCTTAAACCTCATGAGTTAGCATCAATTTAATGGTAGTTACTTGATTTAAAGAAGTTATGCATTTTCATTCCAAATCACTTACTTAGGATGCAAGAAAGTGCATAAAGACTAATGAAACAAGTGAAACTAGCTTGAAAAATGGGTATATGATGACTTGTCATCACAACACCAAACTTAAATCTTGCTTGTCCCCAAGCAAGCAACAAAACTAAGAGAAAATGAAATGAACAAGAAAAGAAAACATATCCTTATTAGGCATATAGCAGAACTTGATTCATGGAGTTTTTATGCAGACAATGATAACTCAATTATTGTTGCTGTTACATAATATACATTTTTCCTTAAAGGCTTACTAAACTTGCTGTTATAAGGTTTATTCTTTATTTCCTCCCTTGCTAACTTTTCTTTTCTCATGCTGCTTAACAAGCTTATTATTCTTTTGGAGGCTTGGTGTCTAATGTTGCAGTAGTAGCCTTTGGCTTTATTTTTACTCAACATCTTTCCACCACAGACACATGGCTCACTATTTCTTCCTAGGATCATTGATGCCCAGCATCTCTTTGGATAACTAAATGTTTTGTATCTAGGTTGCTCTTTATTGTGGACTTTCAATTGGCCATCCCATATCAGTTGATCTAAGTGACCGGGTTTTAAAATACCCCTCAGAATTTACTTGTCCAAGCATATCCTAGTACATGAATACCACAGGCATATGTCCTAGGGTCCAAGCTATTGGTGTCCAACCTTTATTCTTTGTTTTTCTTGCTACATTGGTTGTTTTCTTCTTCCTTTTCTTTCTGTTTCATTTTCTTTTGTTCTCAAGGGCTTTTTCTTTATTGATAGGAACCTTCATAACAGCAAGCTACCTCACACTTCAATGAAGATGATATTATGCAGCAATTATTTCATGAGTTATGCATTTAATTAAACACATACACCACCATTAACTTCCATTCTAACTCATGCAACATTGGATATTTACTTTCCAATTCAGACAATTCTCTTTTATTCAAGCATATGGGAAACAAAACAAAATTCAGCTAGGTGATGGATGACAAGTAAAATTCAGATTTAGCATTTCTCTAGCTATTTATTAAGTGACAAATAAAATAAAAAAATGCACGAAGTAAAAGAGATAAACAATGGAGGCATATCATGTTTCAGACATGCATCTCCTTATTAAGGGTATGAAGAAAGAAGTATGAAAGAACTTTGCCACCTTCTAATGATTGTGGTTGCTGCTTGATTCTCCCTTTTTCTTCTTTCTCTTCCCTAGCTTGGAGTAGTCTCGGACTTCTTCACCAGGGCATCTTCTATCCCAAACAGAATCTAAGAGCCCTGAAAGTCCAACTTCTTCCAATCTGTTAAGTGTTAACTCCGTATAATGATGAGACCTTGCTTTTTGCTTGGCTTCAAATTCAGGGCATTGCTCAAATGGCTTGATCTGTGGATTGAGTGTTGGCAAATTGTGGGTCAAATACTCCAACCTTGCTTGTATGTTTTCATCACTCTCCATTCTTTGCACATATCTCACTTCTTCCATGGTGTGATGAATATTCTTCCATTGGTACAGGTTGTGACTATATTCCCCTGCTTTAGCTTGACTAAAATACAGCTTATCATATGATTCTTTGAACTCTTTGTATTGCTCTTTTTGTCCTTCAAGAATCTGTGCTTGAAATTCTTGCTGTTGAGTCATCGTTTGTTGTTGCCATCTCTCTTACTTCTCCTCTATTTGACGCTGCCAAGCTTCTCGTTCCTCTTTGTCCTTCAAATATTGCTCCCTAAACTCTAGATGGGGCTCTAGATATTGCTCTTGGCGCCCCTGATTTTGGTCTTGTTGAGCTTGCATGAGTTGCTGAGATAGCTCTTCAATTGTTCTTTGTAGCTGGCTCATGTCTATGGCATCATGAGCTTGATTTCGTCCTTCCTCTCTTTATGATCTCCTTTGTCTGGGAGCTACCACCCCCTCTTGATCATCGTCTTCATTCATTCCTTCCATACTTTTCTTGGTGATTCCTTTCCCCTTTTTCACCTTTTCTGTGTCCTCATCTTCAAAGATAACTCCAGCTTTGTTGCATAGCCTAAGGATGGTACTTGGATGTCCAAGACCTCTTGATTTACTTGTGCTGTTAGCCATCTCTTGAATACTATCGGCTATGAGTTGTGCGAGGTTGACTTCACCTCCATGTAAGATGCAGTATGTCAAGAGTGCTCATTTGATGGTGACCCAAGAGGCGTTTCTAGTAGGGAGGATAGACCTCCTTACTATCTCATACCATCCTTTGGCCACAGGAGTAAGATTTATTTTCCTCAAGTGGCTTGGAACTCCTTTTGAATCTCTTTCCCAGTCTGTATTTTCCACACATAACCCTTGCAAGATCTCATCAGGATTGTTTTCCATCTGCAATCTGGTCTCATAACTAGGCTCTGCATAAGTTATGGTTCTCAACTTTAGAGCTCTAGTGATGGCTGCTGGACCGAAGTTCACTTCAACTCCTCTGACATAACTTGTGTAAGGAGCACTATCTTTGTTCTCTTTTACAGCATTTGCATAGAACTCCCTGATCATGACCGCACTGATGTCAACGAGAGGAGCACATAAGAGTTCCCACCTTCTTTCTTTAGTGATTTGCCTCATGATGGGGTATTCTCCTTCCTTCAACTCAAGGCCCTTCTCATAAATAACATTCTTTGTCTTCATGAATCTGTGATATCTTCCTTCATGGAACTGGGACCTAAATTTTCTCGTGTCAAAGGATGGAGGCTCAGTCACCATTAGTTCCTTTCCTGGCCTTCTTTTTGAACTTGAGGAGGCCATCAGATTTGAAGTGAGAAGGAGGGAAAAATGGAAGTAAGAGAAGAATGTGTTGTGTTTAGGATGATGCTCGGTTTTGTTATGCAAGAGAAAGGAATTGTTGGCTTTAGTTTCGGGAGTAGAGGAGATTATGGTTTACAAGTGAAAGTGGTTTGTATGAATGTGTAAGCCATTTAGTGCTAACGGCTATTTATAGGCAAATTCTTCAAACTTTCTAACAAAACCATAATGAATGAGGAAGAAGTTCGTTGGTGCTCATGAAGGGTTGAGATTGAGTTGATCATACAAAAGGTTCATGGATCGAACAGTCTGCATGCCTTGTTGAGACTTTGACGAGGATTCTCTTCTCATTGGTTGCATGCATTTAGGTGTTCGATGATGCATGCATGCAAATTCTGCTTTCCAAGGAGCGCATTTCTCTAGGCACATGTGACCATTCCTCACTTGGCTTATCCTAGCCGTGGCCCCTCCTTGCATTTACAAACTTATCTCTTATTGAGGGAATGGCTTAGCAATGCAAACCATTCTTCACAATTGATGTATTTTATATTTCAAAAAAAAATATAAAGATGCATGATCCCTTTTTGTATGGTTTTGATTCCATGAATAGGAAATGATTTGCTGAACTGTGTTACATATGCAGACACCAAACTTAGTGTTTGGTCATATGCTTCATCAAAATGATTTTACATATGTTCTAAGAATAGCCCCGTTTTGAAAAACAAATATTGGGTGTGCCTTAAGGTTCACCAAACTTAGAAGTCTGACTTATGCTCTAAAACAATGTATGCATTTATCAAATATGAAAGTTCAAAATCATGCGCAGGTGATCATAGCTTATTGGATAAAAGAAAAGACAGAAATCTTAAATCATGGGTTGCCTCCCATGAAGCGCTCTTTTATTGTCACTAGCTTGACATTGAACTCCCTTTAGGGTGGTTGATGCTTGTGATGTCTCAACTTGTCCCCTCTCACTGTAAGCTTTCTCTGCGTGCCTTGATGCTCAATTTCGATATGCTCAAGAGAGAGTACTTGGTTGACAGTGTAATGATCTTCTGTTCCCAGCTGTTGATACACTAGTTGCACCTTGTCACCTTTGGAAAATCCTTCAGTTGGGATTTTCTTATTTTTCCACCCTTTGTAGGCCTTCTTCTTGTTCCTCATCTTTTTCTTTCTTGTTGATCTTTCTCCCTTGACAGTGACTTGAGTTGTGATACCTTCCTGTTTGTTAATCATCTCGACTTCTTTTTTAATTCCTTTTCCTTCTTGCATCTGCTCATTTTTCTGTTCTAGTGTGTTGTTAGTTGCTTGCTTTGGAAGAGAGTCACCACTTGTCTTGCCTGCTCCTTCATCACTCTGTGATTCTGGAAATACTTTCAGGGTGATGCTTTCTTCATGCATCCTAAGAGTTAGCTCTCCCTGCTCTATATCTACAATGGCTCTAGCAGTGGCCAGAAATGGTCGACCAAGTATTATGGAGTCATTCTCATTCTCTGCTGAATCTAGGATCACAAAGTCTGCTGGAAAAATGAACTTCTCAACCTTAACTAAAAGGTTTTCAATCAACCCTTTAGGATATACCACTGATTGGTCTACCAATTCCAAGGACATCTGAATTGGTTTCACCTCCCCTATGCCAAGCTTTTTCACTAAAGAAGATGGAATTAGATTTATACTTGCTCCTAAGTCACACATCCCCTTGTTGATGAATAGACTTCCAATAGTGCAAGGTAGGAAGAAACCTCCAGGATCTTCAAGCTTGGGAGGAAGTCCTTTTCTGATTAGTGCACTGCATTCTTCACTGAGCATTACCGTCTCCTTCTCATTCCAACTCCTTTTCTTGTTGATGAGCTCCTTTAAGAACTTGGCATCCAGAGGCATTTGCTCCAATGCCTCAGCCAAAGGTATGTTGATTTCCAGCTTCTTGAAAGTCTCTAAGAATTTAGAAAAGTGTTGGTCCTTAGTCTCTTTGTGGAATCTTTGGGGATAAGGCAGTGGAGGTGTCAAGCTTTTCTCCACTTGATGTTGTCTTGGATTTGGTTCTCCCATGATCTGCTTTCCCTTCTTCAGATTTTGTGGTCTATTTTCTTTTTCTTAAGGTTGAGTCTGAGGGTGGTTGCTTGCTGTTGCATCTTCATCATTGGCTACCTCTTTTTCAACCTGTTTCTCGTCACTCTCTTTAGGCTTCTTGGTGGCTTTTTCATCTTTCAGCAGGATTTTTCCACTCCTCAATTGTATTGCCTTGCATTCCTCTTTTGGATTAGGAATGGTGTCACTTGGTAGTGAGCTTGATGATTTTTCAACAGCAATCTGCTTGGAGATTTGCCCAATCTGCCTCTCTAGGTTCTTCAAAGAGGCTTCTTGGTTCTTTGTTGTCAATTCTTGGTTCTTCATCATTTTCTCCATGAGCATCTCTAGATTAGTAATCCTCTGAGAGTCTTGTGAGATTGGTTGGCTTTGGGGTGTTGATGGATGATGATAGGTGTTTTGGTTAGTTGGGTGGTCATTGGGTGGATAATGGTTAGAGTTGTGATAAGTATTTTGTGGTTTTCTGTATGTGTTTTGGTTAGTGTTTGGCTGGTTGTTGTTGTTTGTGTTTTTCCAATTGTTTTGAGTTGAGTTCCTTTGCCATGGCTACTGAATTCTTCCAATTGTTTTGAATTGAGTTCCTTTGCCATGGCTGTTGAGTTTGATTGTTGTTGTCTCCCCATCTGAGGTTAGGATGGTTCTTCCAAGAAGGATTGTAAGTGTCTCCATAGACTTCATTTGTTCCAGGATTTTGGTTGTGGATGTATTGGACTTGCTCTTGCTGTTGCTCCTCTTGAATTTCTTCATTTTGCCCCCAAGTAGTTGATGGTTGGCTTGTGGCACTCACTGATGCAACTTGCAGGCCATCAATTCTCTTGGCCATCTGCTCAAACTGTTGTTGAATTTGCTGTTGCATCATCTTGTTTTGAGCTAAGATTGAATCCACTCCTTCCAACTCCATTACTCCTCTCCTTTGTGATGGTTGGCGTTGTCTTTGGTGAGCAAAGAAATATTGGTTGTTAGCCACCATATCAATGAGATTTTGAGCTTCCTCTGTGGTTTTCATGAGTTGTAATGAGCCTCCGGCTGAATGATCAAGTGCTTCTTGAGCCTTCAGAGTAAGTCCCTCATAGAAGTTCTGCAGCTTGTCCTACTCAGTGAACATCTCTGGTGGACATTTCCTCAGCAGTGCTTTATATCTTTCCCATGCTTCATATAAATTTTCAGCATCCATTTGAGTGAATGTCTGCACCTCAGTCTTCAATCGTATGATCCTTTGAGGGGGATAAAATTTGGCAAGAAACTTGCTCACCAAATCATCCCAAGTGTTGATGCTCTCCTTTGGAAATGTTTCTAGCCATTGAGTGGCTTTGTCCCTGAGAGAGAATGGGAAGAGTAGTAACTTATAGCTGTCAGGAGGCACACCATTGGTTTTGACAGTGTCACAAATCCTCAGGAACGTGGATAGATGTTGGTTCGGGTCCTCCAATGGTCCTCCTCCAAAAGAGCAATTGTTTTGGACTAAAGTGATGAGTTGTCGCTTTAGTTCAAAGTTGTTTGCATTGACATTAGGAGTAAGAATGCTACTCCCACAGTGTCTACCATTTGCAAATGTGTAGGAAGCCAATACTCTTCTTTGTTGTGGGTTATTGTTGGCTCCTCCTTCTGGTTGATTGGGATTTGATGGATCTCCTTCCATCTCTTGGAATTCCTCCTCATATTCTTCCTCTCCAATAACGTTCTTCCCTCTTTCAGCTCTTCTTATTCTTCGAAGAGTTCTTTTGTCAACTTCAGAGAGAATAGGGGAAGATCTTTCTGTACCTGACATACAAACACACAACAATAAACACACAGATCCAGAAAACCTGTGAAACTGCAATCTATTGCTAGAATGAAGTTTTAGTTAGTTTAAGCAAAAATTCAAACAGTTAGTGTGTTAGTCAAAACTAAAGAAACAGAAAAGAAAAAGTGCTTGATCTAGATCTCCACTTCACTTAATCATTGTCAATCTATTTCAATCCCCGACAATGGCGCCAAAAACTTGATGTGTGGAAAGCGATCCAACACAAAACTCACCGGCAAGTGTACCGGGTCGCATCAAGTAATAAAACTCACGGGAGTGAGGTCGATCCCACAGGGATTGAAGGATTGAGCAATTTTAGTTTAGTGGTTGATTTAGTCAAGCGAATCAAGTATTGGTTGAGTGGTTTATCATTAACAGAAACTAAATTGCTTGGAATGTAGAGGGAGAGGTGAGAATTGTAGTAAATTAAAGAGCAGGAAAGTAAAAGATGCTGAATCTTAAAGAACAAGAAATTAAATGACCGAAACTTAAAGTGCAAGAAATGTAAATTGCAGTAACTTAAATTGCAAGAAATGTAACTTGCTTGAATGGAAAGGGGAGTTGAGGATTGGGAATTCAGAATTTCAGCAAGGAAAATTAAATTGCAACAGTTAATAAAGCAGAATATGAATTGGGAATAAATAGAATTCAAACAGGGAATGAAATTAATTTGCAGCAGGGGTTCACAGAAGAACCAAAAAGGAAAATGGGATCTCAGGACTCAAGAGACTAGATAGCAAAGTCTAGATCTCAGTTGCCTTCCCAGATCCAAGTTCACAAAGCAATTAACCAGAATTTAAAGAAGAAGCAGTAAAGGAAATGTAATTGAACTCAATTATGCAGAAGAGGAACTAAAGAGATTTTGAATGGAGATCGAGACAGAATTTCCTCAATTCTTCACACCCAAAACTCAAACAAGAAAAGTAAAAATGCTCAAGCAAGAACGAGGAAGAAGAGAGATCAATTCTCCTCCCCAATTCTCCGAAATTTAGTGAAGTCTCCAAGAGAAAGTTCAAAAGTTCAAAAATAAAAGTAAAGATTCAAAGCTCAAAAAAAAGGTTCTAATTACATCAAACTATCTACTATCTATACACTTTCTATTCTTGGATCTTGGGATTTGGATGGGCTTTTGATTTGGTGAAGAAATGGATTAAATTGGATTTTTAATCAAATTTTTGGTCCAAGAAAAGTTGCTTCTAGGAGGCTGCCCTGCCCTTGTGGAGGCCAGGGCAGAAAATGATGCGTGCGGCCTTGTGCGTGTGTGTTTGGTGCGTGTGGTGCTGCAGGATGCTGCCCTGCCCTTGTGGAGGGCAGGGCAGAAATTTTTGGTGCGCCAGATCCTGCCCGTGCGTGCGCGATGTTGCTGCCGAAGCTCCCTTGGTGCGCCAATCTGGTGCGCTGGCCGTGCACCACGAAATGCTGCCCTGCCCTTGCGGAGGGCAGGGCAATGTTTCCAACATTGAAGCTCCGCGTTCGAAACTCGGGCAGTGCACACGCTACTTATTTTTCTTGGTTTTCTTGGCACCAAAATAAGGCCTAGTTCCTTGCTTCCTCATGGTGCCGTGTTCGATCCTTATGGCAAGCATTGGTGAGCTTTTTCTTTGAATTTATTCCTTTGTTGAGCCTGATATTGCCCTTGAGGAGGGCAGGGCAGAGTTTTTACTCTCCTTGATCCATGGCACCAATTTGTGCTCCGCCCTTGTGGAGGGCAGGGTAGTGTTGCCTCTCAAAGCTTGCTTCCTTATGTTGCCCTCCTAGAGGGCAGTGTGCCCTTGTGGAGGGCAATGTTTGCTTCCTCCCTTCCATGCGCCACGCTCTTTTCTCTCTTGGGTCACGCTTTCTTAAGCCACGCTTTTCCTTTTCTTCTTTTCTTCACCTACAATAAACCAAAACAACCACTCAAAGTATCACTAAATTTACAAGGCTTATAAATCAATTAAAAATCAATCAAATTTAGCTTAAACCTCATGAGTTAGCATCAATTTAATGGTAGTTGCTTGATTTAAAGAAGTTATGCATTTTCATTCCAAATCACTTACTTAGGATGCCTGAAAGTGCATAAAGACTAATAAAACAAGTGAAATTAGCTTGAAAAATGGGTATATGATGACTTGTCATCAATGTCCAAGACTAGCATGGTACAATTCTTCTAGTATTCAGATCCTTGAATATGACAAGATTACCATTCTGCCCCTTAACTTCAAAATAACGAAAATACCCTCTTAACCATATATCATTCTCTCCCTCTTCAAAAAGATTCGTCCTCGAATCTTGAATGAGATGCTCTTCGTCCCTCCAAGGAATCCAAACCCAATCTCCAAGTTTAAATACCATTGTTTGATGGCTCTTCTCTATCCAATGAATTGTAGCTATGTCCCTCATATGTGCAAGTTTAATCTTTTCAACCATGGTTTCACCATCTTGTCCAAAGTGTGCAATTTGTCTTTCTACCTTTTCATCCATATTAATGACTCCATAATTGACCAGTGAATCTACAACGCCTGGAAAATTTGATATAAAAACACTAGGAATTTCGTGGTTAGATGTTTGAGAAACTAAGGACTCTGTGGGTTTCAATGAGACTAATGCACTCTTGTCTAAGCTAGAACTTTCTAGAGAGATCTCACAAGTGTGTTTATTGAACTCATTTTCTTTTTCACTCATTGACTCCTCTCGCTCACTATTCTCATCTTTTCTCTCAAACCCATCGCTTTCAATCAAACATGGATTCTTTTCACTCAAACACTCAATCTCTCTCTCAATTTCTTTTCTCTCATATTCTTCAAATTGCTCACATCCCAAGGACCCAGTTGAGAAATTCTGCACTGTTGAATCTTCCAAGAATACATCACCCTCTACAGCATACTCAACAAATTCTTCCATCTTTGGCTTTGAACAAGAATGAAAGATAGGCGTAGAAGAATTCCTCTTGTTATGGCGAGCTATCATTTGTTGCACCTGCTCCCAGTCAAATGCCAATTTGACCAAATTGTCCATGGTTGTGTAACGGTAATGTTGGACTTCATCTACACGTTCTTCACGTAATCCAAACAAAAATCGGTCTTTAAGAACCTCAGGACTCCTTTTAATATTAGCCATGTCCATCAAATATTGAAACTCCTTGTGGTACTCCATAACTGATTATGAGCCTTGTTGTAACGTAAAAATTTTTCCAAAAAATGTATTGTGGTATGATGATGGTACAAACTGTCTCCTCATGATTTTCTTCATCTTCTCCTAGCTGCTAATTGGGCGCTTTCCGTACCGTCTTCTAGATCTTCCTAATTCAGTCCACCATATACGGGCAGCATTGAAAAAATTGGCTTGTAACAGTTGAACCTTCTTTTCCTCTGAAATGATGCAATTTGCAAAAATCAATTATACCTTCCTTTTCCATTTGAAATACGCTTCAGCATCATTCCTCCCTTTGAATGCAGGGATTTGAAACTGAGAACTCTTTTTCGCATATGAGCTTCTTTCATTGTCACTATCGTAATACTCAATCATTTTTTTATATTTTTTTCAGACACTGACTTAAAGAAAAGATAAATGCAAAAACAA
Source organism: Arachis duranensis (assembly GCF_000817695.3). Classification (NCBI taxonomy): domain Eukaryota; kingdom Viridiplantae; phylum Streptophyta; class Magnoliopsida; order Fabales; family Fabaceae; genus Arachis; species Arachis duranensis. The sequence goes on from NC_029777.3 coordinate 62,238,305, forward strand.
AATTAAAAAAGGAAATTTTTTCGTTTTTTTTACTCTAACGTGAATTTACAGAAATTAAAAAAAAAACAAAGAGACTAAACAAGACCCATGGAACGTGTAGATAAATAAGAATTTACCTACTACCTGTAACTGATACCAGATGAAAAGGAAAAAAACAACAGGATAGTTAAAGGAGGGGTTTCCTACTAGACCTCTAAGAAACCTGTTCTTAGCAACCTAGGTCACTAGAAGGGTTTTTCCTACTAGACCTTCAAAGAACCTGTCCTTGACAACCTAGATCAAAGGGATGAAAATTGAATCACTCAATTTTCTCCATGCAACAAGCGAAGCAAATCACTCACCTCACTTAATCACACAATAAAAATGTGCATAAAGCACTAAGGAAATTTTATTCATCAAAAGTTATTTCAAATGGTTTCACCAGAAGTATTTAAATAGGCTCCTAACAAACTAACTAAAAGATAAGATAACTAATTCAAATCAGATTTGATCTTATTGGATTAGATCATATTTGATTTAAATTTTAAAATCCTAAAGATATGATAACTAATTAAATCAGATTTGATCTTATTAGATTAGATTAGATTTGATTTAAATTTAAAATCCCTAAAAATACTACTAAGCAAATCAGGAGTAATTCAAATCTTTCAACAAACTCTAACAACAAAACAAACTAACTTAAATGCCTAAAAATTTGAAAATTAATAATAAATTATGCCTCGCATTGAATTTGAAAAGTATTATTGGGCTTTTTGCTGTCCTGACTTAGCCCAATGGACCTTATGAGTTATCGCCCTTTCAGCACCATTATTTTTGAGACAGACTCTTGGTCTTCTTGATGTCCAAGACTAGCATGGTACAATTCTTCTAGTATTCAGATCCTTGAATATGACAAGATTACCATTCTGCCCCTTAACTTCAAAATGACAAAAATACCCTCTTAACCATATATCACTGTGATTCTTGGGTCGATGGATATGGATATGGTGCAAAGGGAAGTGGTGGTTCTTATGAGTAATTGGATTGAAATTGGTATGGATATGGGTTAGGGTCTTATGGAGGTTAGGGTCATATGTTAGCTTTCCAACGCAGCTAGAACCACCTCATTTGGATCTCTGTAGCTCAAGTTATGACCGTTTGAGTGCGAAGAGGTCAGGTTAGACAGCTTAGCAATTTCTTCAACTTCTTGTATTCCTTCCACTTTTGCATGCTTCCTTTCCATTCTCTAAGCCATTCCTTCCCTGTAATCTCTAAAATCACTTAACACACATATCAAAGCATTGAATGATAATAAAAGAGGATTAAACATAGCAAAATTAAGGCCAAAGAAGCATGTTTTCAATCATAGCACAAAATCAGGAAGGAAAACATAAACTCATGCAATTAGTATGAATAAGTGTATGAAAGATTGATAAAATAGTGGTTTATTAAAGACTAAGTAGTATATAATTTCAAATTTTTTCTGTTTGTGATTATGTTTTTGAGTTTTCGTGTTTTTTGGTTGAATTGAACTAACAGGTTCACCATCTTCATTGAAGCAAAGCCATGGCGTTGGTGAGTTGTTCATTTTTTCTTATAATGTTCATCACTTGCTGATTAATTTGGTTTTAGTTTCGGTCTTTCTTTTATTAGGCTTTAAGGTTAGGGTGTGTTTCCTTGGGGGTTAAAATTTAAAAATTTACCTACGAATTTTATTTATGTTTTGTGCACAATTATTCAACTTATAGGATTCCTAGATGATTAATAGTTAATTGATGTAATAAAGGACAAAAAATTGAGATGCTCATTGGTGTCAACAATAATTTATAAAGTTAAAACTAGTTTTTCGGAGGGGAGCTCCTGAAAACATATAGAACTCTTCTTAATGAGAAATCGGTAAATTTTTTATGTGTTGTGTTATTTGTAATGTCTCATTAATCTTATACACGAAACAAAATAAGTATATAAAATATTTCACAATTGAATTAAAGAGGTACCAAACTTTTAAAATTAAAATAAGATAAAGCAAGATTTAAAATTTAAGATGTAATTTTTGAAAATTACAAAAGTCAATTAAAGATTTTGAAATTCAAAAATTAGAAAGAAAAAGTCAAGAGAAAGGAATAAGATAAGATAGATTTGAAAATTTAAAGATTTTGAAATTAAAATTTAAAAAAAGAAAGATTAAAGAAACACCAAACTTAAAATTAAAACAAGATAAAGCAAACAATTAATTAAAGATGAAAGATTTATTTTGAAAATTTTTTCAAAAATTAGAGAGAAGTCTGATGAGCGGATAATTTATACGTTTTTGGGCATTATTTTTAGATAGTTTTTAGTATGTTTTATTCACTTTTTAGTATTTTTCTGTGAATTCAGGTATTTTCTGGCTGAAATTGAGGGACCTGAGCAAAAATCTTATTCAGAGGCTGAAAAACGACTGCTGATGCTGTTGGATTCTGACCTCCCTACACTCGAAATGGAATTTTTGGAGCTAGAAACGCCCAAATGGAGCGCTCTCAATTGTGTTGAAAAGTAGACATCCAGGGGCTTTCCAGAAATATATAATAGTTCATACTTTATTCGAGTTTAGATGATGCAAACTGGCGTTCAACGCCAGCTTTCTGCCCTATTCTGGCGTTAAACGCCAGAAACAAGTTACAAACTGGCGTTTAACTTCAAGAAAAGACTCTACACATGAAAGCTTCAATGCTTAGTCCAAGCACACACCAAGTGGGCCCGGAAGTGGATTTCTGCATCATTTACTCATTTCTGTAATCCTAGTAACTAGTTTTAGTGTAAATAGGACCTTTTACTATTTTACTCACATCTTTTGATCATCCTTGATCTTGGGATCAGGTTTTTTCCCTATTTTCAAATTCATATACCATTTGGGAGGCTGGCCATTTGGCCATGCCTAGACCTTGTTCTTATGTATTTTCAATGGTGGAGTTTTTATACCCCATAGATTAAGGTGTGGAGCTCTGCTGTTCCTCGAGTATTAATGCAAAGTACTATTGTTCTTCTATTTAATTCATGCTTATTCTTATTCTAAGATATTCATTCGCACACAAGAACATGATGAATGTGATGATTATGTGACACTCATCACCATTCTCACTTATGAAAGCGTGATTGACAACCACTTCCGTTTTACATGAGAACAAGCTTGAATGTATATCTCTTGAGTTTCTAATCAACAATTCACATCGACTCCCCTCTGACAATGGGGCATCTGAGTTTGAGATTAGAGTCTTCGTGGTATAAGCTAGAATCAATTAGCAGCATTCTTGAGATCCAAAAAGTCTAAACCTTGTCTGTGGTATTCCGAGTAGGATCTGGGAAGGGATGACTGTGACGAGCTTCAAACTCGCGACTGTAGGGCATGGTGACAGACGCAAAAGGATAGTATATCCTAATCCTACACGATCGAGAACCAACAGCTGATTAGCCATACGATATCTGTGCATGGTATTTTTCATCCGAGACGAGAAATCCGACAGTTGATTTGCCGTACAGAAACCGTAGAGGACCATTTTCACTGAGAGGACGGGAAGTAGCCATTGACAATGGTGACACCTAACATACAGCTTGCCATAGAAAGGAGTATGAAGGATTGAATGAAGGCAGTAGGAAAGCAGAGATTCAGAAGGAATAACGCATCTCCAAACGCTTATCTGAAATTCTCACCAATGAATTACATAAGTATCTCTATCTTTATTTTATGTTTTATTTATCTTTTAATTGTCAAAACTCTATAACCATTTGAATCCGCCTGACTAAGATTTACAAGATGACCATAGCTTGCTTCAAGCCGACAATCTCCGTGGGATCGACCCTTACTCACATAAGGTTTATTACTTGAATGACCCAGTGCACTTGCTGGTTAGTTGTGCGAAGTTGTGAAAAAGAGTTGAGATTACAATTGTGCGTACCAAGTTGTTGGCGCCATTGAGATCACAATTTCGTGCACCACTCTCCTTCTTATTGAGTTCGGCTAATTGGAATTTTAGGAGGTATAGACGATTTTTGACTTTTTTTCCTTCAGTAGCTCGATAAAAAAGTTTCTCCGGAGCTTCCATTATTTTGATTTCGTACAGAGGTAGGGTTTGGTAACTTTATAATAATTAAATATAAATTTGATAAGTGAATGTTGATTTGGTTGATTATTATTTGAGTTTTAATGAGTTTATGTTGAATTTTTGTTGTTGCTTGTGATTTGATGGTTTGGCTATGAAGAATAGCTCAACTGTGGTTGTTTTAATAGTTTGGAATTGTTGTGATGTGTTATTTTGAGGAAATTAATGAGATTTGGTGATTGAAAGATTGAATGAAAAGTTGTGAGAAATCGGTAACTGTGAAGCTAAAAAACATACTTAAAAATCAAGCAGAAAATTTGAAAAATTTTGAAAATAGGGTTCAGTCCTTTGGTAAAATTATAATCAAGGAAAATAAGATTTATATTTGAGATTAAAATACTAATCTAAATAAAATTGTAGTTTTGTAATTATATACATTTTTGGGATATTTTGGATAATAATTAAGAAGTTTAGGGTTAAAAAGGGTATTTTATAAAAGACATAAAGTTATTTTGGTAATTATACTATATGTAAGAGTATTATAATAAATTATAAAATATGTTGGGGGTAAAAATATAAATATTTTAAAAAGCTCAAAGATTCAGAATAATTTATAAAAATTTAATAATAAAGCTTAAGTTATAAGTTTTGAGTAATAAAAAATTATTATTATTATAGTTATTAATTTATTAAGATTATTATCAATGTATTTTTGAAATATATTATACATTAGTAATTTGTACTATAACAGAATAGAAGAGTTAAACAGTAACTTACCTAAAAGTTATAGAAAGACAAACCTAAGTTGAGAATCTTATAATTCACTCTTCATAAAACATCTAGGGAGAGATAGGGAAGAGTGTGAAGATGATTTCTGGTATTAAAACAAGGAAAAGAAAAGAAAAAGAAAAGAAAGGATTAAAAGAATCTAAAGAACCTCTGCCACAGGAGAGGAGAGAGTAGGAACAAAAGAAACGAAAGAAAGAGCAAAACGAAAAGGAGATAAATAGAAGTATTATTTGGCATTGAGAACGAGATGAGATGATTGTGTACCTACTGAAAACGAGCAGAGATATGGTGGTGAGTCCATCGAGATTTACTTTCCATAGATACATCGGCCAATTCAGGGGATGGTCGCACCTGTAAGACAGAGGTTGCTTACAGAGGTTATTAACACATACATTGGCCAAAGAGAGCCTCACCTGTAAGATCGAGGTTGCTTATAGAGGTTATGTTTGCATACATCAGCTCAAGAGAGTCGCACCTGTAAGACAGAGGTTGTTTACAGAGGTTATGACACTGGAAACCGTACTCAGACAAAGGTTGGTGAGTTACGTCAAGAGCGGGTCGAAACCGATAGATGAGCTCATTACCTACACTAGGGATAGACATGCATCATACTTTTTTGCGCATATTTATTTGTGAGTGTATTTTCTGTTATTGTGGGTGTGCTAAATGATTAAGTTTAAAGGTTTTTGGTAAAAATGAATTTTTGATGAACTTTGGCGGATCATATCTTGAGCTACAGTTTTTGAAATGGATTGAATTTTATATCAATTAAAAGATAATTCAAAGAGTTTTAAAATAGTATATATTTTGTGAAAATCAAAATTTTATAGAAAAAGATATGATCATCGGAGGTTGGTGTCAAAAATTTGATTTCTGAGATATTGCAAAAATTGTGAGTTCTGGTTTGTGTGCGTGATGTAGGATTAATTTCGGTTAAGAATTTTCACAAAATATTCCCATTGATAGTATAGTTCTAAACCAACAATCAATCCCCAATCAAAGTTTAATTTGTTTGTCACAAGTACAAACCCCAATAAAAATAAACCGAAGTATTTAAACCTCGAGTCGTCTCTCAAGGAATTACAAGGAAGTGTGTATATTATTGATTATGGGAAAGTATTTTTGGAGTTTTGAAATAAGGGACAAGAAATATAAATTGCAAGGAAGTAAAAAAACTTAAATTATAAAAAGCTTTGGAAATGGTTGATGGTTAAGGATCACTATCCTTGTTACTAAGCACAACATGATAATTACAAGGATCACTCCCATGTTGTCATCCCTAAAATTAGAGAAAAGTCAAGTGAGCTTAATTGATCCTAGTCCATAAGTCCTAGCCAACTCACTAATTAATTTAGTGAAAGACTAGAGTTAATGGAAACAAATTATCAATCACTTGGACATTAGTAACTCAAGGTCACCCAAGTTACCAACCCAAGCCAAGAACACAAAAATCTACACTAAAATCCAACCAAGCATTTTATCAAACACTTAGAAGGTATCAAAGGAAAGCATATTAAAATAGCAAGAAATATAAAATCTATGACTACCAAATGTAAAATAACAATAATAACAACTCAAACAAGCATCAAAGAAACATAAAACATCACATTGCATTAATAGAAATCAAGATTAACAAGAGTTCATAAACATGAATGAAACAAAATAAAGGAAACAACAAGTAAAACTAAGAGAACAAAGATGTAATAACAAGAAATAGTAAAGAAAACTATATCAAAATAATAACTGAAACCTAAATCTATCGAGAGAAGTAATCTAAAACCCTAACTTCTAGAGAGAAGAGAGAGCTTCTCTCTCTAGAAATCTAACAGAAAACATGACTAAAACTAAATTATGACTAAATGGTTCATTCTTACTCAATGCTTGGGTTAAATAGCATCAAAAGTGAGTTGGATTGGGTCCAAAATGCTTCAGAAATCGTTGGTCACGTGTTGCCTTAAGTGAAGCACGCTGATCCTATGACGTGCACGCATGGACGATGCATACATGGCACCTAACTACAAAGCAACTATGGCAAATTATATATCATTTAGCCCCAGATGTTAGCTTTTCAACGCAACTGGAACCGTCTCATTTGGATCTCTGTAACTCAAGTTATGATCGATTTAATACAAAGAGGTCATGATTGACAACTTAGAAATTCTTTCATTTCTTCATGAGTTCTCCAACTTTGCATGCTTTTCTTCCATTTCTTTCAAGCCATTATTGCCTTTAAAACCTTAAATCACTCAAAAAAATATATCAAGGCATCGAATGAGAGAAAAGTGAATTAAATTTAGCAATTTAAAAGCCTAAAAAGCATGTTTTCAATCAATAAGCACAGTTAGGAGAAGTTCACAAAACCATGCTATTTTAATGAATAAGTGTAGAAAAAGTTGATAAAATCCACCAAATTCAATACAAGATAAACCATATAATTATGGTTTATCAATCTCCCCACACTTAAACATTAGCATGTCCTCATACTAAGCATAAAGAAAGACAAAAATTGGGGTATGAACATTTATTTAATACAATATATCTAAATGCAATGCCTGCAACTATTTGGTCAAAACAAATCAATTTCCAAGAATAGATATATGAACATGAGGGCTAAAGTAATCACACCCAACCAAAATCCACAATTGAATTGAGTTATTGAAAAGAATTACAAACTTGCAGGATAAGAAATAATAACCAGTGAAAACATGTAATTGAGCAATCGAACCCTCACCGTATAGGGTTGATTCACTCAATTCTCCTCTAATCATACTTTCCAAGATTTGTTTTTCATCTAACAATCAATAATTATTCAATGCATGCATACAAATATCATGAGAATTTTTTATAAGGTTGTAATGGGGCTAGGGTAAGGTAAGGATTGTATTTGGTCAAGTAGACTTGAAATTTAAATCTTTCCGCCTAACCTACTACTTATTTTACTCTAATGCAAACCTAACTACCCATATTCTCACTTTTTCACACACTCATGCATTCTTTCCAAGTCACATCCCATATGCATTGATTATTATTGAACTTTCCTTTGGGGCATTTGGTTCCCTTTTTATTGCTTTCTTTTTCTCTTTTTCTTTTTCTATTTTTTTCTTTTGTTTTTCTCTTTTTCTTTTGATGAATTATATACAAAGGTACCAATGCATATGGTTTAAACGTTTAATGTATGAGTATGTACCCAATTCTCAAGATCTTCAATAAAAACATAAAAAACACACTTTTACTTTAATTAATGTTTCCAAATTTTTCCACACTTAAATGATACACACTTTTACTAGCGTAAGCTAATCAAAGATCCAAATAAAGGACATTTATTCTTTTTCACTTAGGGGTAGTGATGTGCTAAATTAAAGAACAAAAAGAGATTTAACATAGGCTCAAAATTGGCTAACAATGGTAGATAAAAGGTAAGGCTATTTAGGTAAGTGAGCTATTGAAATGACGACCTCAATCATATAAATGTATTCATACACAAAATAATAGAAATAAAGAATCAAACAAATCAAGGATTATAATGATAGAAAGAGAATAATACACACAAGAATGAAAATAGTGGTTATATGATGTAACCACTCAATTAGGCTCAAAACTCACAAGCTTATGTGTTCTTAGATCAAAAACATGTTCCACAATATAGTTCAAGCAAGTTCAATAGAAAAAAATTTTACTCAAATCAATTGGGGTGCCCTATTGATAAATTCCTTGGAAAATTTCATTATTTTGACTAAACTTATTATATATATGCAACCTAGAAAATGCAACTAAATATTTTAAAAGACCTAGTAATAGAAGAAAAATAAATGAAATGTAAAAGTATTGGGATTAGAGATTTGTCACCCAAAAATGGCCGATCGGTCGGACAACCTCCCCACACTTAAAAGTTTGTACCGTCCTTGGTGCATTCAAAGATGAGCAAGGGGGTACAGTGAATACACGGATTACCACCTTCAGTAAGTAGATCAATCGGCTGCTGCATGTTCTTTTTCCCACTTCCCTATATGCTTATGGTGAATCATTCATGAAAAATAGAAAATAACACTGTAAGATGAGAAAATGCAAAAGTAAGGAAGCGTAGATTATTGGAGTTAGGTAAGAATCACTAGAATGGAGTGAGTGAATTAGTTTGACATTGATGAAAAATCAAGTGTAAGTTCTAAGTTGCATGCGATTTAGAACACACCCTAGCATAGAAAGCTATGTCAGAATTACACAAAAGAAGTATGCACTTCACTCATTATAGTATGCTCGAAATACTTCAAAGAAAACTTGTAGGTTAATTTAAACAAACAAATAATAAAGAAGCATGAAAGCATTCAAGCAAGAATCAAGCAAATGTGAAATGGCTGATGAATGGACATTGATTGATGTGCAAGAGAATTTAATGAACCAAGTGAAATATGAAACTTACACATCACTCAATGACACATTGAGTATTTGTTTTACAATCTAATTTCACAATACCAAAATCTCAATGCATAAATTAGGTGACGTAAATAAGAATTAACATCAGAGAGCATCACCTAACAACAAATGCATCAACTAGAAACAATAGCCTAATGATAAAATAATAAAATCAAATCACATGGTGGCCAAAACATGTAATTCAAAAGCTTTGGAATGCTTTCAAGGCAATGTCATAAGTACATGGTAAACACAAAATTAAGCATGAAGAAATCAAAATCAAGTAACAAATTGTAACCTCAATAAAGAAATCCAACAATGAATATTAAGAACAAAGATGCTCAAATAGCATCTTATCAATGACCAGTAGCAATAATCAATAAACAAGATTAATAATCCAACACTTAGCATGAAAATATAACCTAAACTAACAACTTAATCTACTAAAATAAAAATTAAACTAACTAACTAATGATGGTAAATGGTGATTGGTGGTGGTAGATGATGGTCGAAGGAAGGGAAGAAGATAGGAGAAGAGAAAAGATGAAAAGAAATAGAAAGAGGAGAAGAAAAGAAGAGAGGGTGAAACAAGGGTGTCCATGCATATGCGTGTGTGGCATAAATGGATGCGACACATACGCATCGTGCACGCGTAGACATGGGAATGGGAAAATAGGGTGCGACGCGTACGCGTGGGTCATGCGTACACATGGGAAGAATTTGTGTTAGACGCACAATTCCTGCACCCTTCATGCGCAACTCTCTGTTTGGACCATTGGATGCAGCACCCTCCTGATGAGAGATTTTTATGCCGGTATAGAAATTATTAATAAATCCAATCGTGAGTATAGTCCAACCGACACGCAAACTTCACATCAAACAATTCTAAAATCTATAACCGAGAGTATTAGTCCCGAGTCATCCTCCCTAGGAATTTCCTTAGAATGCACATCATTGATTAGGAAGTCTTTTGTGGTTTGGAGAATTTGGCATAAGAATTTAAGCTAACAAAAATAAACAACAATCAATTATGATAAAAGCCTTGGCTAAGGGTGAGCATTGGAAGTTCCATCATTATAGCTTCCATCAATTGTGCAATAATTAATCATTGCTTCACTTAGTCAACCCCTAATTATGGAGGAAGGTCTAGTGAAAGTAATCAATTTGAGTCACAAGTCCTAGCCTAACCTTAAAGGAGTCTAGCTTTAGTGATGCATAAGTCAATTAGCAATTCTCAATTGATAACCAACAAATGATATTAACTATTCAAGTGTCTCCAACAACTGAATCCCTAAGCCAAGTAAGAGGAATTTACTTCATAGCTAGGGTTGTCATTTCCTCATACAATTGGTGAGCAATAGTGAGAAGCATTATGAAATTAAGAAAAAGAAATTGAAATCAAGGGATCTATTTCAAGCAATCATCAATAATCAAATAATTAAATGAAATTCCTCAATTCATTGATCAAAATCAAAGTAACAAAGTCACAAATCTAAGATTCAAAGTGAATGAATCAAAAGAACACTAATTGAGAGTAGGAAAATAGATCTACAACTTGAATCAAAATAGAAGTGAATTAGCAATTGATCTCACCAAAGGAATCCAAGAGAAATTGAAATGGAAAGAGCAAAATCCTAGAGAGAAGTTGGAGTTTCTCTCTTTACAAAATGTAACTAACTTTTCAAAAAATCTGAAAATGTGTGTAAAGTGAGTGAATGGATGTGGATCCCTCAATCCTTGGGCTTCTTATGCTTTTTCTCGCCAGAATTCTGCTCCAAATAGGGTCTGTAACTGCCCTAAAATCGTTGTTCACATTTTCTCTTTAAAAGTCACGTGCGGCATCGACGCGTACGCGCACAGAATGCGTACGCGTCCCTGGAGCTTCACGATCCACGCGCATGTGTCAAGCGTGCGTGCGCATCCATGAGGTTCTGGCTTAGCCATGCTAATGTGCCAGCTTCTGGCTTTGGCTTCTTTGCACCGATCTTGGTAGCGTGCATCCACGCATATGCGCAAGGCATGCAAATGGTCCTTTACGCATGCTTCATCCCCTCCTTCTAGGCCATCCTTGCCCTATAATTTCTGAAATCACTTAACAAACGGATCACGGCATCGAGTGATAATAGAGGAGTATGAAAATGTATCTAATCTAGTGTAAAAGAAGCATGTTTTCATCCATGAAGCAAGGTTGGGAAAGGAACGTAAAATCATGCATTTTTATATGAATAAGTTTGAAAGACCATTGATAAAACCCTCAAAATCCATATAAGATAAACCCTAAAAATGGGGTTTATCACCTCCCGGCACCATTCTCACATGGTGGAAATCTTGGGACAACGCGTTGATAAACCCCAATTTTAGGGTTTATCTTGTGTAGAATTTGGCAGGTTTTATCAAAATTCTTTCACACTTATTCACATAAAATGCATAGTTTTGTGTCTCCTTCCCAATTTTGCTTCATGGTTGAAAACATGCTTCTTTGACCTTAAATATACTATATTTTAATCCTCTTCTATTACCATTTGATGTGGTGATATGTTTGTTAAGTGATTTCAGAGTTTATGATGAGCGGATAATTTATACGCTTTTTGGAGGGTAATTTCATGTAGTTTTTAGTGTGTTTTAGTTAGTTTTTAGTATATTTTTATTAGTTTTTAGGAAAAATTTATATTTCTGGACTTTACTATGAGTTTGTGTGTTTTTCTATGATTTCAAATATTTTCTTGCTGAAATTGAGGGAGCTGAGCAAAAATCTGATTCAGGCTGAAAAAAGGACTGCTGATGCTGTTGGATTCTGACCTTCCTACACTCGAAATAGATTTTTTGGAGATACAGAAGTCCAATTGGCATGCTCTCAATTGGATTGGAAAGTAGACATCCAAGGCTTTTCAGCAATATATAATAGTCCATACTTTGCTCGAAGATAAACGACGTAAACTGGCGTTTAACGCTAGTTCTATGTTGCATTCTGGCGTTGAACGACAGAAACAGGTTGCAAGTTAGAGTTAAACGCCAGAAACAGGTTACAACCTGATATTTAACTCCAGAAACAGCCCAGACACGTGAGAAGCTCAAGTCTCAGCCCCAGCACACACCAAGTGGGCCTCAGAAGTGGATTTCTGCACTATCTATCTTAGTTTACTCATTTTCTGTAAACCTAGGTTATTAGTTTAGTATTTAAACAAATTTTAGAGACTTATTTTGTATCTCATGACATTTTAGATCTGAACTTTGTACTTTTGACTGCATGAGTCTCTAAACCCCATTGTTGGGGGTGAAGAGCTCTACAGCGTCTCGATGAATTAATGCAATTATTTCTGTTTCTATTCAAACACGCTTGTTTCTCTATAAGATGTTCATTCGTACTTAACCATGATGAAGGTGAAGATCCGTGACACTCATTACCATTCTCAATTTATGAACGCGTGCCTGACAACCACCTCCGTTCTACCTTCTATTGAATGAATATCTCTTGGATTCCTTAATCAGAATCTTCGTGGTATAAGCTAGAATCCATTGGAAGCATTCTTGAGAATCCGGAAAGTCTAAACATTGTCTGTGGTATTCCGAGTAAGATTCAGGGATTGAATGACTGTGACGAGCTTCAAACACACAAGGGTTGGGCGTAGTGACAGACGCAAAAGGATCAATGGATCCTATTCCAGCATGAGTGAGAACTGACAGATGATTAGTCATGCGGTGACAGCGCACCTGGACCATTTTCACTGAGAAGACGGATGGTAGCCATTGACAACGGTGATCCACCAACACACAGCTTGCCGTAGAAGGAACCTTGCGTGCGTGAAGAAGATGACAGTAGGAAAGTAGAGATTCAGAAGACAAAGCATCTCCAAAACTCCAACACATTCTCCATTACTGCGTAACAATTACTCATTTCATGCCCTTTCACTTTTTATAATTGAAACTAAAGAACCCTATTGGTATCCTGACTAAGAATAATAAGATAACCATAGCTTGCTTTAAGCCAACAATCTCTGTGGGATCGATCCTTACTCACGTAATGTATTACTTGGACGACCTAGTGCACTTGCTGGTTAGTTATGCGGAATTACATAGTGTGAGTGTAATTTTCGTGCACCAAGTTTTTGGCGCCGTTGCCGGAGATTGTTTGAGTTTGAACAACTGACGGTGAATCTTGTTGCTTATATTTGGAAAATTTTGTCTTTTGGGACAGAGTCTTTTATTTTCTTTTCAAAAATATTATCTTTCTTTATTAATTTTTAGTTTTTATGTGAGTTTAGTGTCATGTTTTAAGTTTGGTGTCAATTGCATGCTTTTCTTTGTCTTTCAATTTTCGAATTGCATGTTATTTATTCATCTTTGACCTTCAAGTTGTTCTTATCTATTTTCCTTGTTTGATCTTTAGTTTGTCTTGTTTTGTGTCTTTTCTTGTTTTTCCTGTGCTTTTTCAAACTATCAGTTTTCAAAAAAAATTTATTTATTAAATACCTTATTAAAACACGTTAAATTTATAGCTCAGTTGGCTAGAGCGTGGGCTTGTGTTCTTGGCAATTGGGTATCTTCCTTTTAAAACTTTTTCAAAAATAATTTTTCTTTGATTAAATCTTGTGCCAAACTTTAAGTTTGGTGTTCTCTTGTTAATTTTCTTTAATTTTCGAAAATTTTAATTTGGTTTTCTAAAAATTTTAAGTTGGGTGTTCTTTCTTTTGTTCTTGGTGTTCTTGTGAGTCTTCAAGGTGTTCTTGAGTCTTCTTTATGTTTTGATCTTAAAATTTTTAAGTTTGGTGTGCCTTGGTGTTTTCCCTCCAAAATTTTCGAAAACAAGGAGCATTGGATTTAAAAATTTTAAGTCTTGTGTCTTTTGTGTGTTCTTCTCTTTCATAAAAAATTTCAAAAATAAAAAATATCTTTTCTAACTATTTTTAAGCAAATATTTCAAATTTTTTTCAAAAAAATTCAGATTTCAATTTCAAAATTTTTCAAATCTTATCCTTTTAAGATTTTTTTTAAAAAATTCACATCTTTTTCAAAAATATCCTAACCACTTTCTCTCTCTTCACTTTTTCGAAAATCTTCATAAAACATTTTCAAATTTTTTATTTTAGTTTTTATTTTATTTTATTTTATTATTTCAAAAATTTTCTTATATAATAAAATAAATAAAATAAATCCACGTCATCTCCCTTTCTCCATCATGGACCTAAGTGGAAATGAATAGTCCAGAAGGACTCTGGGGTCATATGCTAACCCCACTACTACTTCATACGGGAGTAGTATCTGTATACCCTCTATCAGAGTCAGTAGTTTTGAGTTGAATCCTCAGCTCATTATCATGGTGCAGCAAAGTTGCCAGTATTCTGGTCTTCCACAGGAAGAACCTGCAGAGTTTCTGGCACAGTTTTTACAAATTGCTGACACAGTACATGATAAGGAAGTAGATCAGGATGTCTACAGATTATTACTGTTTCCATTTGCTGTAAAAGACCAAGCTAAGAGGTGGTTAAATAACCAACCTAAGGCTAGCTTAAGGACATGGAAACAGCTGTCAGAAAAATTCCTGAATCAATATTTCCCCCCAAAACGGATGACACAGCTAAGGCTGGACATCCAAGGCTTCAAACAAGGAGATAATGAATCTCTTTATGATGCTTGGGAGAGATACAGAGAGATGCTAAGAAAATGCCCCTCTGAAATGTTTTCAGAGTGGGTGCAGTTAGACATCTTCTATTATGGGCTTACAGAAAAAGCTCAGATATCTTTGGACCACTCAGCTGGTGGATCTATACACATGAGAAAGACAATTGAAGAAGCTCAAGAGCTCATTGATACAGTTGCCAGAAATCAGCATCTGTACCTAAGTAGTGAACCTTCCATGAAAGAAGAGGCTAAAACAGTAACTGCTGAACTCAGTCCTGCAGAATAAGTTACTGAATTCAATCAGCAATTAGATTTTCTAACAAAACAGCTAGCCGAATTCAAGGAGATATTACAAGACACAAGAATGGCAAATATGAACATGGAAATGCAGTTGAAACAAACAGAACAGCAGTTATCAAAACAAATAACAGAAGAGTGCCAAGCAATTCAATTAAGAAGTGGGAAAACATTAAATACCTCACTTCAAGGCAGTAGGAAGCCAAGAAATGAACAAATTGCTACCCAAAATCCCTCTGAAGACAGTAAGAGCCCAGAGAGGAACAATTCTGGCGTTCAAACGCCAGAAAAGGGTGAAGGGCTGGCATTAAACGCACAACCCATGCTTAGTTCTGGCGTTCAAACGCCACAAACAGGTAGGGAAGTGGCATTAAACGCCCAAAGAAAGCTCAGTTCTGGCGTTCAAACACCAAAAACAGGTAAGGAATTGGCGTCCAACGCCAATCCAGCTTCCAACCCTGGCATTCAAACGCCAGTGGGGGATCAGACACATACAAGTGCTGATAGCAACCCCTCTAAGAAGGCTTTCCCAACCACCTTTGTAGGAAATAAAGCTGCAGCAACTAAGGTTGAGGAATACAAAGCCAAGATGCCTTATCCTCAGAAGCTCCGCCAAGCAGAACAGGATAAGCAATTTGCCCGCTTTGCAGACTATCTCAGGACTCTTGAAATAAAGATTCCATTTGCAGAGGCACTTGAGCAAATACCCTCTTATGCTAAGTTCATGAAAGAGATCTTAAGTCATAAGAAGGATTGGAGAGAAACTGAAAAAATTTACCTCACTGAAGAATGCAGTGCAGTCATTCTGAAAAGCTTACCAGAGAAGCTTAAAGATCCCGGAAGCTTTATGATACCATGCACATTAGAGGGTACTTGTACTAAGCAAGCTCTATGTGATCTTAGGGCAAGTATCAACCTAATACTTGCATCTACTTTCAGAAAGCTTGGTTTGACTGAAGAAGTCAAACCAACCCGGATATGTCTCCAACTTGCTGATGGCTCCATTAAATACCCATCAGGCGTGATTGAAGACATGATTGTCAAGGTTGGGCCATTTGCCTTTCCCACTGACTTTGTGGTGCTGAAAATGGAGGAGCACAAGAGTGCAACTCTCATTCTAGGAAGACCTTTCCTAGCAACTGGACGAACCCTCATTGACGTCCAAAAAGGGGAATTAACCCTGAGAGTCAATGAGAACAAGTTTAAGTTGAATGTTGTCAAAGCTATGCAGCATCCAGACACCCCAAACGACTGCATGAGCATTAATATTATTGATTCTCTGGTGAAAGAGGTCAATATGACTGAGAGTCTCGAATTAGAGCTAGAGGATATCTTTAAAGATGCTCAGCCTGATCTGGAGGAACCAGAGAGAATAATAGAACCTCTGAAAATCCCTCAAAAATAGGAGAAACCTCCTAAACCCGAGCTCAAACCACTACCACCATCCTTGAAATATGCATTTCTTGGAGAAGGTGACACTTTTCCTATAATCATAAGCTCTACCTTAGAGCCACAGGAAGAGGAAGCACTGATTTAAGTGCTAAGGACACACAAGACAGCTCATCGGTGGTCCATCAGTGATCTTAAGGGCATCAGCCCAGCCAGATGCATGCACAAGATCCTATTAGAGGATGACGCTAAGCTAGTGGTTCAATCACAGAGGCGGCTGAATCCAGCCATGAAGGAGGTGGTGTAGAAGGAGGTCACTAAATTACTAGAGGCTGGGATTATTTATCCTTTTTCTGATAGCCCCTGGGTGATCCCTGTCCAAGTCGTCCCTAAGAAGGGTGGCATGACAGTGGTTCATAATGAAAAAAATGAACTGGTTCCTACAAGAACAGTTACAGGGTGGCGTATGTGTATTGATTACAGAAGGCTCAATACAGCTACCAGAAAGGATCATTTTCCTTTACCATTCATAGACCAGATGCTAGAAAGACCAACAGGTCATGAATACTACTGCTTCCTGGATGGATATTCAGGTTATAATCAAATTGCAGTAGATCCTCAGGATCAAGAGAAAACAGCATTCACATGTCCATCCGGAGTATTTGCATACAGAAGAATGTCATTTGGTCTGTGCAATGCACCTGCAACCTTTCAAAGGTGCATGCTCTCCATTTTCTCTGATATGGTGGAAAAATTTTTGGAAGTCTTCATGGATGACTTTTCAGCATTTGTAGACTCATTCAGCTCCTGTCTTGACCATCTAGCACTTGTTCTAAAGAGGTGCCAAGAGACTAACCTGGTTTTAAACTGGGAGAAATGTCACTTTATGGTGACTGAATGAATTGCCCTTGGGCACAAAATTTCAAACAAGGGAATAGAGGTGGATCAAGCTAAAGTAGAGGTAATTGAAAAATTACCACCACCTGCCAATGTTAAGGCAATCAGAAGCTTTCTGGGGCATGCAGGATTCTATAGGAGGTTTATAAAAGATTTTTCAAAAATCAACAAACCTCTGAGTAATCTGCTAGCTGCTGACACGCCATTTATCTTTGATAAGGAGTGTCTGCAGACGTTTGAGACTCTGAAAGCTAAGCTGGTCACAGCACCAGTCATCTTTGCACCAGATTGGGCATTACCATTTGAACTAATGTGTGATGCCAGTGACCATGCCATTGGTGCAGTGTTGGGACAAAGGCATGACAAGCTTTTGCACGTTATTTATTATGCCAGTCGTGTTTTAAATGATGCACAGAAGAACTACACAACCACGGAAAAAGAGTTACTTACAGTGGTTTACGCTATTGACAAGTTTAGATCTTATTTAGTAGGATCAAAAGTGATTGTGTACACTGACCATGCTGCTCTTAAATTTCTACTCACAAAGCATGATTCAAAACCCAGACTCATAAGATGGGTGTTGCTTCTGCAAGAGTTTGATATAGAAATAAGAAACAGAAAAGGGACAGAGAACCAAGTAGCAGATCATCTGTCCCGAATAGAACCAGTAGAAGGGGCGTCCCTCCCTCTTACTGAGATCTCTGAAAACTTTTTGGGTTAGTAACTCTTTGCCATCCAAAAAATACCATGGTTTGCAGAAATTGCAAACTACAAGGCTGTGAGATTCATACCCAAAGAGTATAGTAGGCAGCAATCAAAGAAATTGATCACGGATGCAAAGTACAATCTTTGGGATGAACCATATCTCTTCAAGAGATGTGCAGATGGAGTAATCCGTAGATGTGTGCCTAAAGAAGAAGCACAGAATATCCTCTGGCATTGCCATGGATCACAATATGGAGGATATTTTGGAAGTGAGCGAACAGTCACAAGAGTCCTCCAATGTGGCTTCTATTGGCCTACTCTCTATAAAGACTCCCGAGAGTTTGTGCTTAATTGTGACAGTTGCCAAAGATCTGGCAATCTGCCTCACAGTTATGCCATGCCTCAACAAGAGATCTTGGAGATTGAGTTGTTTGACGTATGGGGTATTGACTTCATGGGGCCTTTCCCACCATCATACTCAAACACTTATATTCTGGTGGTAATGGATTATGTATCCAAATGGGTGAAAGCTATTGCAACACCCACTAATGATACTAAAATAGTGCTGAAATTCCTCCAGAAACATATCTTCAGCAGATTTCGTGTCCCTAGAGTACTAATCAGTGATGGGGGCGCTCATTTCTGCAATAAACAACTTTACTCTGCTGTGGTTCGATATGGAGTTAGCCACAGGGTGGCAACTCCGTATCATCCACAGACAAATGGGCAAGCTGAAGTCTCTAATAGAGAACTTAAAAGAATCCTAGAATGGACTGTGATTAACCGTAGAAGGGATTGGGCAAGAAGCTTGGATGATGCTCTGTGGGCATACAGAACAGCATTCAAGACTCCTATAGGGACCTCTCCATACCAGCTTGTGTATGAAAAAGCCTGACACTTGCCAGTGGAACTGGAACATAAGGCCTACTGGGCAACCAGATTCTTAAACCTTGATGCCAAGTTAGCTGGAGAAAAACGATTGCTCCAGTTAAATGAGCTAGAGGAATTCAGACTCAGTGCTTTCGAAAATGCAAAAATTTACAAAGAGAAAGCAAAAAGATAGCATGATAAGAAGCTGTCATCCAGAGTCTTTGAGCCAGGGCAGAAAGTTCTGCTGTTTAATTCTAGGCTCAAATTATTCCCAGGGAAATTGAAATCCCGGTGGAGAGGACCATATGTGATTACAGGTGTGTCACCATATGGATACGTAGAGCTTCAGGATAATGATTCTAACAAAAAGTTCATTGTTAATGGACAGAGGTCAAACATTATCTTGAAAGCAATTTTGAGCAAGAATGCTCAAAACTGAGACTTAATTAAAGCTCAGTAATAGTCCAGCTAAAGACAATAAAGAAGCGCTTGCTGGGAGGCAACCTAGCCATTAACAAAGCTTATTTGTTAATTAATTGAATTTTACAGGTTCATATTTATTATCTTCAAGGTAAAATAGCAAATACATCAGTTCACAGAGTTACAGAAGGATTCAGAGGATAAAACAGCAAAAAAAAACTCACTGGTGTGAAAAAGCCAGTAAGAGCTATTTTAGGCGTTAAACGCCCAAAAGAAGCATCTACTGGGCATTTAACGCCAGTAGAGATAGCCATCTGGGCATTAAACGCCAAAAAGAAGCAACTTCTGGGCGTTTAACGCCAGATTTACAGCATCATGGGCGTTTAAAAAAATGCCCAGTGATAAAGGAGTTTATGGCGTTTAACGCCAGCTAGAAGCAACAGCTGGGCGTTAAACGCCCAGACTAAGCACCAACTGGGCGTTAAACGCTAGGATTGTGGATGGGAGGAAGTTTTTGTTCTCAACTTGATTTTTTTCAAATTTTCATGTTTTCATCCATAATTTCTTGCATAAACATATTACAAATCCTAATTTTTCAAATCCTTTTTTAAAAATATCAAATGTATCTTAATTCTAAACATAAATCTTTTTTTAATTCTCTTCAACTTCTTTTCAAATCTTTTTCAAAACTCAATTATCTTTTTGAATTCTTTTCAAATCTTTTCAAATTCTTCTCAAATCTTTTTAAACTCATCATATCTTCTTTTCAAAATTCAGATTTATCTTTTTCAAATATCTTTCATATCTTTTCAATTTTAAATTGCATCTTTTTCCTATCATACTTATCTTTTACAAATCATATCTTCTATCATATCCTCTTCAAAATTTTCGAAAACCCACCCACCTCCCTTTAATTCCACTTTCGGCTCCCTCCTCTCCTCCACAATTCGAACTTGGCTCTCCATCTATCCCTCTCCTTTCCTTTCTTTTGCTTGAGGACAAGCAAACCACTAAGTTTGGTGTGTTTATCCGTGATCACTAAACTAATTCCCACTAAGATCTTGGCTCCTAAGGGAAAACAAACTACTCCAAGAGGCAAGAAAGAGAATATTCCAAAACCACTTTGGAATCAAGGGAAGTTCTTAACCAAAGAACATTCAGACCATTACTGCAAAATAATGGGTCTAAGGTCAGTGACCCCGGAAGTTAAATTCGATCTGAAAGAAGATGAATATCCAGAGATCCAAGAGCAAATCCGAAACAGGAGTTGGGAAATCCTAGCTAATCCTGAAACAATGATGGGAAGAAACATGGTTCAAAAATTCTACTCTAATCTGTGGCAAACAGACAGGCAGAGAATAGCTGGAACCACCTTCTATGATTATCAGACACTGGTCAGAGGGAAGATTGTTCACCTCCACCCTGACAAAATCAGGAAGAACTTCAAGCTACCTCAGCTGCAAGATGACCCAGATTCCTTTAATAGGAGAATGATGAGAACATATAAGAGCTTGGACAAAATTTTAGATGAGATATGCCTCCCTAGAACCAAGTGGACAACCAACACAAAAGGAGTCCCAAACCAACTCAAGAGAGAAGATCTCAAACCAGTCGCCAGAGGCTGGCTGTACTTCATTGGGCGTTCTATACTGCCCACTAGCAATCGCTTTGAAGTCACCATCAAAAGAGCAGTAATGATCCATTGCATTATGTTGGGAAAAGAAGAGGAAGTTCATCAGCTGATCTCTTGTGAACTTTACATAATTGCAAACAAGAACTCCAAAGATGCCAAATTGGCTTATCCAAGCTTAATCTTTATGCTATGTAAAGATGCTGGGTTGAAGATGGGAGTAACTGAGTATATCTCAGTTGAGCGACCACTCACCAAAAAGTCAAGGGAAGGACAAAAAGTGCAGGAGGACCCCATCAAGAGGAAAGCACAGGAGTTCCTCCCAAAAATCCCTCAAATTGAATACTAGGAGCGTCTTGAAGCATCTGTTACCAAGTTACAAGAAGCTATAGACCAACTAAAGGTAGAACAGAAAAATCAAAATAGCATGCTTTGCAAACTGCTTGGGGAACAAGAAGAGCAAAGGCGTGAACTGAGGGAACTGAAGCGTCAGAAGGTGTCTCTTGAAGGATCATGCACTCCACAGACTAAGGGAGCATCCCCCTCCCAAAATAAAGGTTGTTGAGTCCTAATCTTACCCTTAACACTGTGATAATTGTTCTTATTAGGAATTCACCTTAGAAGTTATATATTAGTAGTAGTAATTAGTATATCTATTTTGATTTTATCTCCAACTAAGCTATAATTTATTTTTCTCATCATCATTAAACATAAATAAAATACCAGATTTTTAAAATAAGGAGGCAATAATTTTTTTGAGTTTTTAATAAGGAAAATTCTAATTATTTATATGTGGTGGCAATACTTTTTGTCTTTTGAATGAATGCCTGAATAGTGCATATTTTTTATCTTGAATTTTATGAATGTTAAAATTGTTGGCTCTTGAAAGAATGATGAACAAGAGAAATGTTATTGATGATCTGGAAAATCATGAAATTGATTCTTGAAGCAAGAAAAAGCAGTGAAAAAAGAAGGAGCAGTAGAAAAAGCCAATAGCCATTTAAACCAAAAGGCAAGGGTAAAAAGGATCCAAGGCTTTGAGCATCAATGAATAGGAAGGCCCAAGGAAATAAATCCAAGCCTAAGCGGCTAAATCAAGCTGTCCCTAACCATGTGCTTGTGGCATGCAGGTCCAAGTGAAAAGCTTGAGACTGAGTGGTTAAAGTCGTAATCCAAAGCAAAAGAGTGTGCTTAAGAACTCTGGACACCTCTAATTAGGGACTTTAGCAAAGCTAAGTCACAATCTAAAAAGGTTTACCCAGTTATGTGTCTGTGGCATTTATGTATCCGGTGGTAATACTGGAAAACAAAGTGCTTAGGGCCATGGCCAAGACTCATAAAATAGCTGTGTTTCAAGAATCAACATACTAAACTAGGAGAATCAATAATACTATCTAAATTCTGAGTTCCTATGGATGCCATTCATTCTAAATTTCAAAGGATAAAGTGAGATGCCAAAACTGTTCGGAAGCAAAAAGCTACTAGCCCCGCTCATCTAATTAGAATCTGAGCTTCGCTTGAAACTCTGAGATATTATTGCTTCTTGATTTCTTTTTATACTATTTTATTTATCTAGTTTCTTGGGGACAAGCAACAGTTTAAGTTTGGTGTTGTGATGAGCGGATATTTTATACGCTTTTTGGGGTAATTTCATGTAGTTTTTAGTGTGTTTTAGTTAGTTTTTAGTATATTTTTATTAGTTTTTGGGAAAAATTCATATTTCTGGACTTTACTATGAGTTTTTGTGTTTTTCTGTGATTTCAGGTATTTTCTGGCTAAAATTGAGGGAGCTGAGCAAAAATCTAATTCAGGCTTAGAAAGGGACTGCTGATGCTATTGGATTCTGACCTCCCTGCACCTGGAATGGATTTTTTAGAGCTATAGGAGTCCAACTGGAACGCTCTCAATTGGGTTGGAAATTAGACATTCAGGGCTTCCCAGAAATATATAATAGTCTATACTTTTCTCGAAGATAAATAACGTAAATTGGCATTTATCGCCAGTTCCATGTTGCATTCTGGCGTTGAACGCCAGAAACAGGTTGCAAGTTGGAGTTAAACGCCAGAAATAGGTTACAACCTGACGTTTAACTCCAGAAATAGCCCAGGCACGTCAGAAGCTCAAGTCTCAGCCCCAGCACACACTAAGTGGGCTCTTGAAGTGGATTTTTGCACTATCTATCTTAGTTTACTCATTTTCTGTAATCTTAGGTTATTAGTTTAGTATTTAAACAACTTTTAGAGACTTATTTTGTATCTCATAACATTTTAGATCTGAACTTTGTACTTTTTGATGGCATGAGTCTCTAAACCCCATTGTTGGGGGTGAGGAGCTCTCCAGCGTCTCGATTAATTAATGCAATTATTTCTGTTTTCTATTCAAACATGCTTGTTTCTCTCTAAGATGTTCATTCGTACTTAACCATGATGAAGGTGATGATCCGTGACACTCATCACCATTCTCAATATATGAACGCGTTCCTGACAACCACCTCCGTTCTACCTTTGATTGAATGAATATCTCTTGGATTCCTTAATCAGAATCTTCGTGGTATAAGCTAGAATCCATTGGCAGCATTCTTGAGAATCCGGAAAGTCTAAACCTTGTCTGTGGTATTCCGAGTAGGATTCAGGGATTGAATGACTGTGACAAGCTTCAAACTCACAAGGGTTGGGCGTAGTGACAGACGCAAAAGGATCAATGGATCCTATTCCAGCATGAGTGAGAACCGACAGATGATTAGCTGTGCGGTGACAGCGCACCTGGACCATTTTCACTGAGAAGACGGATGGTAGCCATTGACAATGGTGATCCACCAATACATAGCTTGCCATAGATGGAACCTTGCGTGTGTGAAGAAGATGACAGTAGGAAAGCAGAGATTCATAAGACAAAGCATCTCCAAAACTCCAATACATTCTCCATTACTGCATAACAATTACTCATTTCATGCTCTTTCACTTTTTACAATTGAAACTAAAGAACCCTATTGGTATCCTGACTAAGAATAATAAGATAACCATAGCTTGCTTCAAGCCAACAATCTCCGTGGGATCGACCCTTACTCACGTAAGGTATTACTTGGACGACCCAATGCACTTGCTGGTTAGTTGTGCAGAATTACATAGTGTGAGTGTAATTTTCATGCACCAGTTTACAGGTCAAGAATGGCCTAAAAGAGAGAAAGGAAGCATGCACAAGTGGAAGGAACATGAAAAATGGAGCTTTGGAGAATTTGGCTACGACGTGCACGTGCGGCCAACACGCACGCATGGGAGCATGCTCTTAGGATTGGTGTGCAAAAGTTGGCGCATTCGTGTGGCTGAGCGAAAATCCCATTGACGCGTTCGCGTGGCCGACGTGCACGCGTGGCTTGCAAAACTCATATGAGGCACACGCGTGGCCGACCCGTGCACGCGACGCTCGGCACGAGACATCATTAATGAAATCTTGGCTAGCGATTTCTGAGGAGCTCCAAGCCAAAATCCAACTTGATTCTGCATGAAAAAGACCCAAGAATTGATGGGGGAAAGGGAGAAACTCTCATTTCTGTCTAGGTTTTAGCTTTCTCAATTTAAATATCACTTGGATCCTTTGGTTAGATCTTTTTTTTAATTCACATTGCTTTAATTTGTAGATCTCATTCTCCTACTCTCATTTAGTGTTCTTGTTACTCTAGTTATTTTAGATCTTGGAAATGGATCTTGTTTACATTGATTTCTATTAATGCATTGAGGATTTTCATGTTTATTGTTGTTAATTGCTTAAGTGTTGTTAATTGTTTGTAGTAGATAACTTTGATTTGAATTTTCTTCTCAATTTCACAATGTCTTCTATTCTTGCTCACCAAGTGTTTAAGGAAATGTCAATTATAGTTATGGAGTAGATTTTCACTCTTGGCTTGGGGGTTGGAAAATTATAACCACTTGAATTGTCAAGGTCTTTTATTGATTGACAATTAAAAATTGCTAGTTGATTTGAATGCCACTAAAGCTAGTCTTTCCTTAAGATTTGACTAGGACTTATGCACTCAAATTTATTATCTCCACTTGACTTTCCTTCATAGTTAGAGGTTAACTAAGTAGAGCAATAGCCAATTCTTGTCACAATTGATGGAGGCAATGATGATAGGAATTCCAATTCTCACCCTAGCCAAGGATTTTATATTGATTGATTATCATTCACCCTTGTTAGTTTAATTTCTTGGTTTTCTTAGTCCAATTGTTAATTGCTCATTGTTTTAATTCATGTTCATTTACTTTTCATGTATTCAACTCCAAAAATACCAAGAGAACACCTAAGTGCATCTTAGGGCAACTCCTAGGGAGAACGACCCTGGGTTTTACTCCCAATTATTTAATTTGAATTCTGGTGACACATTTTCTAAATTTGGTGCAGGATAGCTTGTTGGTTTAGATTATAGTCACGACGGAATTTATTGGTAAATTCTAGACCGACAAAATATTTCATATCAAATTTTGGCGCCGTTGCCAGGGAGTTTGCATATGTGTGCCATGTTGTTAGTTAGTGTAAATATGTTGATATATGAATACTTGCATTTTTCTTGATTATTTGCTAGTTCAATTGTTAGTTAGGATTAATCTTTGTTTAGTGCATTTTATTGTCCTGAGCTCTATGCTTCTTGCATTGAATGACGCGTTCATTACCGGATCCAAGCATGGCTACATTTGATCCTGAAATTGAAAGGACTTTGCTCCAAATTAGGCAAGCTCGGCATTGGTTGGCTTTCGGAGGTTGTGAAAGGGTTTCTACCAATTCACTGACCTTATCCGAGGTTGAATCCGAAACGTCATTTGAGAAAAGAAGGAACTATCTACTCTTCCATTGATACTACTAATAGCTCTTCCATTGATTTAGGTACCGATACTATGGCCGCTCCAAGAAGAGTCACTCTTAAGGAGGCGGGTGCTCCGAATTTTGTCCTTCAACCGCTTCAAGTGCGTCATCCGGATTTGAATGCTAATTTGAGCTCAAAACTACCTTGATTAATCTTCTACCCAAGTTGCATGGTCTTCCTGATCAAGATCCTATTAGATACCTTAGAGACTTTCAAGGTGTATATTCAACAATTAGGCGAGAGGGTTCCGATGAGGTTGCCATTTGGTTATTTGCTTTTCCATTCTCTCTTGAGAGAAAAGCTAAAGAGTGGTTCTACACTTTGCCCGATGAGATTGTTGCCGATTGGGATTTGCTTAGAAGGGAGTTTTTAGACAAATTCTTTCCTCTGGAGGTGACGGATAGGTGAAGGAGAGAAATTTCATGTATTGTTCAAGGTGAATTGGAAACTCTCTATGAGTATTGGGAACATTTTCGAAAGCTTATTGACTCATGCCCTCACCACATGATTGACACTCTAGTGTTGATCATTTACTTTTGCCAAGGAATGAAACCTCAAGACAAGATCCTCTTGGATGCTTCAAGTAATAGTTCCTTGACAAAGTATAGAACGACAGAGGAAGCATGGCAACTTATCACCGATTTGGCCGAGTCCACCCAACATGCTAGACAAAGAAACAATCATCCAAGAGCCATAAATGAAGTTTCTTCTAGTAGTGAGACCACCGCCCACACCAAAACCTTAGGAGAGATGACCAATATTCTCAAGCAACTCCAACTCAATCAACAACAACCTCCACCTCCTTAACAACAACAATGTCAACAGTTGGTCCCTCAAAGAGTGTGCAGAATTTGCTCTTGTTACTCTCATTATACCGATGAATTCCAAGTCTCCAAGAGGACAATACCTTGGCGGCAACTAATGCATATTACAATCGTCCAAATCAAGGGTATCATCAACAAAGAGGTAACTATAATCAAAGGGGTAACTACAATCAAGGTTGGCAAGACACTCCCAACCAAGGATGGAAGGACAACTACAACCAAGGAGGTAGAGACAATGGTGGGAATCAAAGGTGGAATAATAACCACCAACAAAATTAGTATCAACAAAACCCTCCATACCAACAACAAAACCAAAGATAAACCTACCAACCATCTCACCAAAGGCAAGCACCTCAACTCAACCAACCATAAAAACCAAGATGAAACACTCTGTTCTATTCTTTAAGGACAAAAAGAGTTTCAAGCTTCACTTAACTCTAGCATCAACAGTCTTACCTCTACCATCCAAGCTATTCTATCCCATATGGAACTACCCTCTACCTCCAATACTCAACCCTCAAGCTCTAGTGCACTACCCTCTCAATCTTTACCCAACCCTAAGGGTGGCATCAATGCCATCACCTTGAGGTTCGGCACTAAATTGCAAGAGAGGAGTCCTCAGGAGCTAAGCCCAAGAGAAGTTACTCAAGACAATGATGTTGTTGAGGTAGAAGAAATCGAAGAGGAGGATGAGGTACAAGAGGTGGTTGAAGAAGAAGTTGCTCAACTAAGGGATGGAGTTTCTAATGATGGAAATGTCTTGTAAGAAGCTACTCCAATTCCATTTTCTACATTGGCAATGAAGACCAAGAAGCAAGTGGAGCTAGATCCCAAGATGGTGAAGATATTAAAAAAGATCGAGGTAACTATTCCCCTTTTTGATGCTATTCGCCAAGTCCCTAAGTATGCTAAATTTCTAAAAGATTTGTGCATGAACAAGGAAAGGATTCATGATTTAGAAACTATTCCATTGAGAAGCTCAATTTCTGCTTTGATGGGTGCTATACCAGAGAAATGTGGAGATCCCGGTCCTTGTCTAGTCACTTGCACTATACATGGTGTACCATTTTTTTATTGCATGTGTGATCTAGGTGCTTGTGTTAGCATTATGCCTTTATCTATTTCTAATACATTGAGGCTTCCACCATTGAAATGGTCGGCGGCCCGTTTTGTTTTGGTGGATAAAAGTATAATATTTGTGGTTGGCATTGCGGAAGAAGTTTTAGTGAGTATAAAGGGGTTGGTTTTCCCGATTGATTTTCATATTCTTGAGATACCCCCTAGTGACACCGGAAGAACATCATCTATCTTGCTTCGGAGGCCATTTTTGAAGACCTCCTGGTTTAAATTGGATACTTTTTTGGGTACTTACTCTTTTAAAATTGATGGAAGAGTGATGAGTTTTAATCTTGATGAAGCCATGAGACATCCGTCGGAAGACCATTCTATCTTCTGGTGTGATATCATTGATAATGTTGTGGCTGAAGTCCACCATGATGGTCTTGATGAGAAAAATATGATTCCAGGTCCAAGTGTGGGGAGCCCCCATGTATGTGAAGAAGATACCTTACCACCTCCGATGTTGCTGGATGATCAACTGCCAAGTCATAAACAAAGTGTGGATTTGAAACCACTTCCACCCCACCTAAAATATGCCTATCTTGAATAGAATCAAAAGCTCCCGGTGATCATTACAAAGGATCTTACCTCCCAACGTGAGGAGAAATTGCTTCATATCTTGAGAAGAAACAAAAGGGCTATTGGGTGGAGCTTGGCGGACATAGTTGGCATAAGCCCTCAAGTTTGTGAACACCATATTTTTCTAGAGCAAGGAGCCAAGCCTATTCGGCAACCTCAAAGGCATTTGAATCCCATTATTCTAGAGGTTGTGAAGAAGGAGGTCACCCGATTGCTAGAGGCCGACATTATCTATCCAATTTCGGATAGTGAGTGGGTAAGCCCTGTGCAAGTGGTTCCAAAAAAGTCTGGTGTTACCACAATCAAGAATGAAAGAGGGGATCTTGTGGCTACAAGGATACAAAACTCATGGAGGGTCTGTATCGATTATAGGTGCTTGAATTTGGCTATTAGGAAGGACCACTATCCATTACCATTCATCGATCAAATGCTTGATCGCTTGTCTGGTAAATTTCATTACTGTTTTTTAGATGGCTATTCTGGCTACTTCCAATTCCATATTGCTCCAGAAGACCAAGAGAAAACCACTTTCACATGCCCCTTTGGAACATATGCCTACAAAAGAATACCCTTTGACTTGTGTAACGCACCGGCTACGTTCTAAAGGTGTATGATGAGTATCTTTGCGAATCTTCTTATGCATTGTATGGAGGTGTTCATGGATGATTTTAGTGTTTATGGGGACTCCTTTGATTTTTGATTGGATAATCTTGCAAAAGTATTAGAGCGGTGTACTAAATCAAACCTTGTGCTTAACTTTGAAAAATGACACTTTATGGTGAGACAAGGTATTGTTTTACGTCACATCGTCTCTAATGATGGTATTTCTGTTGATCCATCAAAGGTCGATGTTATTTCTAATTTACCTTACCCCTCTTCTGTGAGAGAAGTCCGTGCTTTTCTTGGTCATACAGGTTTCTACCGACGTTTCATCAAGGACTTTAGTAAGGTTGCACTACCTCTCTCCCGGTTGTTGCAAAAGGATGTAGAATTTGATTTGAGTGAAGATTGCATGGAGGCATTTGACAAGCTAAAGATTTCCTTGACCCAAGCTCCTATTGTGAGAGGGCCTGACAGGAGTAGGCCGTTCGAGATCATGTGTGACGCATCTAGCTATGCAGTAGGAGCGGCGTTGGCTCAACGCGATGGTAAAAATTCCCATGTCATTGCTTATGCTTCCAAGACTTTAGATGCTGCCCAGTCTAATTACACTACCACTGAGAAGGAATTGTTAGCAATTGGCTTTGCCTTGGATAAATTCCGGGCCTATTTACTTGGATCCAAAGTGGTAGTATATTCAGACCATGCGGCATTGAAGTATTTGTTGGCCAAGAAAGAGTCAAAAACAAGGTTAATCCGATGAGTATTGCTTTGCAAGAGTTTGATCTAGAAATCAGGGATAGAAGTGGTTCCCAAAATTTAGTGCCGGATCACTTGAGTCACCTAGAGCATACAAAGAGCGACCCCACTCCTATCAATGATGCATTTCCCTTGACAGCTTGCAAGCAATATCCGAGGTGATTCCTTGGTATGTACCCATTGCTAATTACTTGGTTGGTCGCACCTTTCCTCCCAATTTCTCTAAGCATCAAAGGGATAAGCTCAAGAGCGAATCCAAATATTATATATGGGATGACCGATATTTGTGGAGATATGGTGCTAACCAAATAATTAGAAGGGTGTATTCCACAATTCGAGTTTCAGTCTATCTTGGAGGCTTGCCACTCTTCTGAGGGTGGTGGCCACTTTGGTCCTCAAAGAACTGCTAGAAAGGTCCTAAACTGCGAATTTTGGTGGCCTACACTCTTTAAGGATGCATCTCTCTTTTGTAGCTCTTGCCCACAATGCCTAAGATTTGAAAATATCTCCAAGAGGGATGAGATACCCCAACAAATCATGTTGTTTTGAAAAATTTTTTATGTTTGGGGTATTGACTTCATGTGTCCTTTTCCAAACTCTAATGGTTTCATATATGTTCTGCTAGCTGTTGACTATGTCTCCAAGTTGGTAGAAGCGTTTCCCACCCATACTGATGATGCTAATGTGGTTATCTCTTTCGTTCGGAATAACATCATTTGTCACTTTGGATCACCACGAGCAATCGTGAGTGATCAAGGCTCTCATTTTTGTAATAAGAGGATGATATATTTGATGAAGAAGTATGGCATCATTCACACGGTGGCTATGGCCTACCACCCCCAAACAAATGGCCAAGCCAAAGTTTCTAACCGGAAAATCAAGCGCATATTAGAGAAGATTGTGAAGCCTCATAGGAGGGATTGGAGTTCTAAGTTCGGAGATGTGCTTTGGGCTTACCGGACGGCTTATAAGACACCAATTGGTATGAATCCGTTCCGGCTAGTCTATAGGAAGGCTTGCCATCTCCCGGTGGAGGTGGAACACAAGGCTTATTGAGTTGTAAAAGAATGCAACTCAGGATTAGGGGGAGCCGGAATCGAAAGGAAGTTACAATTAGTACAATTAGAGTGTCTTCGATTGGAAGCTTATGAGAATTTAAGGGTCTACAAAGAGAGAAAGAAGGCGGTGCATGATAAGCATATCAAGAGAAGAGATTTTAGAGCTGGGATCTCATCCTCCTCTATGATGAGCGGATAATTTATACGCTTTTTGGCATTGTTTTTAGTATGTTTTTAGTATGTTTTAGTTAGTTTTTATTATATTTTTATTAGTTTTTAGTTAAAATTCACTTTTCTGGACTTTACTATGGGTTTGTGTGTTTTTCTGTGATTTTAGGTATTTTCTGGCTGAAATTGAGAGACCTGAGCAAAAATCTGATTCAGAGGCTGAAAAGGAATGCATATGCTGTTGGATTCTGACCTCCCTGCACTCGAAGTGGATTTTCTGGAGCTACAGAAGCCCGATTGGTGCGCTCTCAATTGCGTTGGAAAGTAGACATACTGGCTTTCCAACAATGTATACTAGTCCATACTTTTCCCGAGATTTGATGGCCCAAACAGGCGTTCCAAGTCACTAAAACGCCGGAACTGGCACAAGAATGGGAGTTAAACGCCCAAACTGGCACAAAAGCTGGCGTTTAACTGCAGGAAAACTCTCTACACATAGAAGCTTCAATGCTCAGCCCAAGCACACACTAAGTGGGCTCGGAAGTGGATTTTTATGTCATTTACTCATCTTTGTAAACCCTAAGCTACTAGTTCTCTACAAATAGGACCTTTTACTATTGTATTCTCATCTGGGTAGCTATCTTCGAGTAGTCTTATGCTATCTTAGATCATTTGGGGGCTGGCCTCACGGCCATGCCTAGACCTTGTTATTATGTATTTTCAACGGTGGAGTTTCTACACACCATAGATTAAGGTGTGGAGCTTTGCTGTACCTCGAGTATCAATGAAATTACTATTGTTCTTCTATTCAATTCGGCTTATTCTTGTTCTAAGATATCACTTGTTCCTCAACTTGATGAATGTGATGATTCGTGACACTCATCATCATTCTCACCTATGAACGTGTGCCTAACAACCACCTCCGTTCTACCTTAGATTGAGTGGATATCTCTTGGATTCTTTAATCAGAATATTCGTGGTATAAGCTAGAATTGATGGCGGCATTCAAGAGAATCCGGAAGGTCTAAACCTTGTATGTGGTATTCTGAGTAGGATTCAAGGATTGAATGACTGTGACAAGCTTCAAACTCGCGATTGTGGGGCGTTAGTGACAGACGCAAAAGAATCATTGGATTCTATTCCGACATGATCTAGAACCGACAGCTAAATAGCCGTGCCGTGACAGAGCGCGTTGAACATTTTCACTGAGAGGATGGGAGGTAGCCGTTGACAACGGTGAAACCCTACATACAAACTTGCCATGGAAAGGAGTAAGAAGGATTGGATGAAGACAGTAAGAAAGCAGAGACACGGAAGGGACAGAGCATCTCCATTCGCTTATCTGAAATTCTCACCAATGAATTACATAAGTATCTCTATCTTTATTTTATGCTTTATTCATAAATCATCCATAACCATTTGAATCTGCCTGACTGAGATTTACAGGATGACCATAGATTGCTTCATACCAACAATCTCCGTAGGATCGACCCTTACTCGCGTAAGGTTTATTACTTGGACGACCCAGTGCACTTGCTGGTTAGTTGTGCGAAGTTGTGATAAAAAGTTGAGATTGCAATTGAGCGTACCATGTTGATGGCGCCATTGATGATCACAATTTCGTGCACCAAGTTTTTGGTGCCGTTGCCGGGGAATTAAATGTCCTAACTACGGTTTCGCATTTGTTCTCTGCAATAACAGTGCCAAGTTTTGATCCGGCAACAACACCAAGTTTTTGGCGCTGTTGCCGGGGATTGTTTGAGTTTGGACAACTGACGGTTCACCTTGTTGCTTAGATTAGGTATTTTTCTTCAGAGTTCTTAAGAATGAATTCTAGTGTTTCAAGGT
>NC_029777.3:62271316-62273787 GCF_000817695.3 Arachis duranensis
TCTAATTTCTTTAGACTAAAGCTTTAGACTAACATTGCATGATTCCTGGAATTCTCATTAAGAATTTTGATATCCTTATTTCTTTTTCACTCAATTTTAAAAAAAAATCCAAAAAAATTACAAAATCATAAAAACCAAAAATATTTTTGTTTCTTGTTGAGTCTAGTGTCTCATTTTAAGTTTGGTGTCAATTGCATGTTTCTGTTCTTCTTGCATTTTTTTTCGAATTCATTCATGTGTCTTAATTGATCTTCAAGCTGTTCTTGATGATTTCCTTGTTCTGATCTTTAAATTCTCTTGTCTTGAGTGTTTTGTTGTTTCTCATATGCATTCTCATTTTGTTAGTGTTAATAGTATACAAACTTCTAAGTTTGGTGTCTTGCATGCATTGTTTATTTGATCTTAGTTTCATTTTGATTATTTCTCATTATTAAAAATCCAAAAAAAAATTTTATTTGTGTCTTTTCAAGTCAATAATACAGAGAATTGAAGATTCAGAACATACAGCAGAGGAATTACACAGAAAAAGCTGGGCGTTCAAAACGCCCAGTGAGGAAGGCAAACTGGCGTTTAAACGCCAGCCAGGGTGCCTGGCTGGGCGTTTAATGCCCAAAAGGGGTGAGTTTTGGGCGTTTAACGCCAGGATGGCACAAGAGGGAAGATTTTGTTTTTAATTCAAATTTTTTCAAGTTTTCAAAATTTTTCAAAATCAAATCTTTTTCAAATCATAACTTTTCAATCATATATTTTCAAAATCAATTTCTTTCCATTTTCAAAAATACTTGCTAACAATTAATGATTTGATTCAACATTTCAATTATGTTGCCTTTTCTGTTGAGAAAGGTTTAATGTCTGAATCATATCTTTTAAATTTCTAGTTAGCCAAGTCATTAATTTTCAAAATCAAATCTTTTTTTTAAATTATTTTTTAAAAAATATATCTTTTCAATCATATCTTTTAATCACATCTTTTTCAAAATAG
Source organism: Arachis duranensis (assembly GCF_000817695.3). Lineage (NCBI taxonomy): Eukaryota > Viridiplantae > Streptophyta > Magnoliopsida > Fabales > Fabaceae > Arachis > Arachis duranensis. The sequence continues at coordinate 62,272,299 of NC_029777.3, forward strand.
TTTTCAATCATATCTTTTTGATTTCTAATTTCAAAGTCCTTTTCAAAAATCACTTTATTTCTTTCCCAATCATATTTTTTTGAAAATCATTCTTCAATTTTTCAAAATGTTTTTAAAATCTTTTTAATTTATTTTCAAAAATTTCTCACCCTCTTCTCACATCCTTCTATTTATGGACTAACACTCCTCCTCAATTCACAATTCAAACTCTATCTTTCTTGATAAGTTCGAATTCTTCTACCTCTTCCTTCTATTTTTCTTTTCCTCTGACACCTCAAGGAATCTCTATACTGTGACATAGAGGATTCCATATTTTCTTGTTCTTTTCTCTTTCATATGAGCAGGAGTAAAGACAAAGGCATTCTTGTTGAGGCTGACCCTTAACCTGAAAGGACCTTGAAGCGAAAGCTAAGAGAGGCTAAAGCACAACTCTCTGTTGAGGACCTAACAGAATTCTTCAAAGAAGAAGACATGGCAGCCGAAAACAATAACAATGCCAACAATGCAAGGAAGGTTCTAGGTGACTTTACTGCACCTACTCCCGACTTCTATGGGAGAAGCATCTCTATCCCTGCCATTAGAGCAAACAACTTTGAGCTTAAGCCTCAATTAGTTTCTCTAATGCAACAGAATTGCAAGTTCCATGGACTTCCATTGGAAGATCCTCATCAGTTTAGCTGAATTCTTACAAATCTGTGACACTGCCAAGACTAATGGGGTTAACCCTGAGGTCTACAGACTTATGCTATTCCCTTTTGCTGTAAGAGACAGAGCTAGGATATGGTTGGACTCACAACCTAAAGAAAGCCTATACTCTTGGGAAAAGCTAGTCAATGCCTTCTTGGCAAAGTTCTTTCCACCTCAAAAATTGAGTAAGCTTAGAGTGGAAGTCCAAACCTTCAGACAGAAGGAAGGTGAATCCCTCTATGAAGCTTGGGAAAGATACAAATAATTGATCAGAAAGTGTCCCTCTGACATGCTTTCTGAATAGAGCATCATAGGTATCTTCTATGATGGTCTGTCTGAACTGTCCAAGATGTCATTGGACAGCTCTGCTGGAGGATCTCTTCATCTGAAGAAGATGCCTGCAGAAGGTTAAGAACTCATTGAAATGGTTTTAAATAACCAATTCATGTACACTTCTGAAAGGAATCCTGTGAACAATGGGACGAATCAGAAGAAAGGAGTTCTTGAGATTGATACTCTGAATGCCATATTGGCTCAGAATGAAATATTAACTCAGCAAGTCAATATGATTTCTCAAAGCCTGTCTGGAATGCAAGCTGCACCAAGCAATACTAAGGATGCTTCATCTGAAGAAAAAACTTATGATCCTGAGAACCCATCAATGGAAGAGGTGAATTACATGGGAGTACCCTATGAAAACACCTATAATCCTTGAAATCATCCAAATCTCTCATGGAAGGATCAATAGAGACCTCAACAAGGTTTCAACAACAATAATGGTGGAAGAAACAGGTTTAGCAAT
>NC_029777.3:62273894-62277137 GCF_000817695.3 Arachis duranensis
GAGGCACAAGTGGGTCAGCTGAGTAAGAAAGTTACTGAACTCCCTCCTAGTACTCTTCCAAGCAATACAGAAGATAATCCAAAAGGAGAGTGTAAGGCCATCAACATGGTCGAGTTTGGAGAGGAGAAAGAGGCAGTGAGCGCCACTGAGGAAGACCTCAATGGACGTCCATTGGCCTCCAATGAGTTCCCTAATGAGGAACCACGGGAATCTGAGGCTCACACTGAGACCATAGAGATTCCATTAGATTTACTTCTGCCATTCATGAGCTCTATGAGTATTCTTCCTTTGAAGAGGATGAAGATGTCACTGAAGAGCAAGTTGCTAAGTACCTCGGAGCAATCATGAAGCTAAATGACAAGTTATTTGGTAATGAGACTTGGGAGGATGAACCCCCTTTGCTCACCAAAGAACTGAATGACTTGACTAGGCAGAGATTACCTCAAAAGAGACAGGACCCTGGGAAGTTCTCAATACCTTGTACCATAGGCACCATAACCTTTGAGAAGGCTCTGTGTGACCTAGGATCAAGCATAAACCTCATGCCTCTCTCTGTAATAGAGAAACTAGGGATCTTTGAGGTATAAGTTGTAAGAATCTCACTAGAGATGGCAGACAATTCAAGAAAACAAGCTTATGGACTTGTAGAGGATGTTCTGGTAAAGGTTGAAGACCATTACATCCCTGCTGATTTTATAGTCCTAGAGACTGGAAAGTGCATGGATGAATCCATCATTCTTGGCAGACCCTTCCTAGCCACAGTAAAGGCTGTGATTGATGTTGACAGAGGAGAATTAATCATTCAAGTGAATGAAGAATCCTTTGTGTTTAAGGCTCAAGGATATCCCTCTGTTACCTTGGAGAAGAAGCATGAAGAGCTTCTCTCAAAACAGAGTCAAACAGAGCCCCCACAGTCAAACTCTAAGTTTGGTGTTGGGAGGCCACAACCAACTTCTAAGTTTGGTGTTGAACCCCCACATTCAAACTCTAAGTTTGGTGTTGGGAGGTTCCAACATTGCTTTGAACATCTGTGAGGCTCCATGAGAGCCTACTGTCAAGCTACTGACATTAAAGAAGCGCTTGTTGGGAGGCAACCCAATGTTATATTTATCTATTTTCCTTTGTTATTTTATGTTTCTTTATAGGTTGATGATCATGGGAAGTCACAAAATCAATTGAAAGAGCAAAAACAGAATGAAAAACAGAAAGAAAACTAGCACACCCTAGAGGAAAACTTGCTGGCATTTAAACGCCTGTAAGGGTAGCAAATGGGCGTTTAACGCCAGAAAGGGGAACCAGACTGGCGTTTAACGCCAGGAATGGGCAAGAAGCTGGTGTTAAACGCCAGAAATGGGCACCAGCCCAGCGTTTAACGCCAGGATTGGCAACAAAAGCATTTTTTGCTCGCCACTTGGTGCGGGGATGAATTATCTTCGACACCTCAGGATCTGTGGAGCCCACAGGATCCCCACCTACGCCACCACTCTCTCTCTTCTCTTCACCCATTCACCAATCACCTCAACACCTCTTCCCCAAAAACCCCTCACCTATCAAATCCCACTATTCTCTTCACTACTCACATCCATCCTTCATAAAACCCCACCTACCTCACTATTCAAATTCAAACCACTTTCCCTCCCAAACCCACCCATAATGGTCGAACCATACACCCCCCTCCACTCCTATATAAACCCATCTTCACTCCTTCATTTTCACACAACCTAAACACTACTTCTCCCCCTTGGCCGAACCACAAAGCCACCTCCATCTCCTCTATTTCTTCTTCTTCTACTCTCTTCTTCCTTCTTTTGCTCGAGGACGAGTAAACCTTCTAAGTTTGGTGTGGTAAAAGCATTGCTTTTTGTTTTTCCATAACCATTTATGGCATCTAAGGCCGGAGAAACCTCTAGAAAGAGGAAAGGGAAGGCAAAAGCTTCCACCTCCGAGTCATGGAAGATGGAGAGATTTATCTCAAGGGTGCATCAAGACCACTTCTATGAAGTTGTGGCCATGAAGAAGGTGATCCCCGAGGTCCTTTTCAAACTCAAAAGAGTGAATATCCGGAGATCCGACATGAGATCCGAAGAAGAGGTTGGGAAGTTCTTACCAACCCCATTCAACTAGTCAGAATCTTAATGGTTCAAGAGTTCTATGCCAATGCATGGATCACCAAGAACCATGATCAAAGTGTGAACCCAGACCCAAAGAATTGGCTTACAATGGTTCAGGGGAAATGCTTAGATTTTAGTCCGGAAAATGTAAGGTTAGCATTCAACTTGCCCATGATGCAAGGAGATGAACACCCTTACACTAGAAGGGTCAACTTTGATCAAAGGTTGGACCAAGTCCTCATAGACATTTGTGAAGAGGGCGCTCAATGGAAGAGAGATTCAAGAGGGAAGCCGGTTCAACTGAGAAGGCATGACCTCAAGCCCGTGGCTAGGGGATGGTTGGAGTTTATCCAACGCTCAATCATTCCAACTAGCAACCGGTCCGAAGTTACTATAGACCGGGCTATCATGATTCATAGCATCATGATTGGAGAGGGAGTAAAAGTTCATGAGGTTATATCCAAGAACTTTATCAGGAGGCGAACAAGTCCTCTACCTTGGCAAGGTTAGCCTTCCCTCATCTCATTTGTCACCTCTATTATTCAGTTGGAGTTAACATAGAGGGAAACATCCTCATTGATGAGGACAAGCCCATCACTAAGAAAAGGATGGAGCAAACAAGAGATCCCACTCATCATGAAATTCCTGAGATGCCTCAAGGGATGCACTTTCCTCCTCAAAACTATTGGGAGCAAATCAACACCTCCCTAGGAGAATTGAGTTCCAACATGGGACAACTAAGGGTGGAGCACCAAGAACATTCCATTCTTCTCCATGAAATTAGAGAAGATCAAAGAATCATGAGAGAGGAGAAACAAAGGCAAGGAAGAGACATTGAGGAGCTCAAGCACTCCATAAGATCTTCAAGAGGAAGAACAAGCCGCCATCACTAAGGTGGACCCGTTCTTTAATCTTCTTGTTCTTTATTTTTCTGTTTTTCGAATTTTTATGCTTATGTTTATCTATGTTTGTGACTTATGATCATTAGTGTCTTAGTGTCTATGCCTTAAAGTTATGAATGTCCTATGAATCCATCACCTTTCTTAAATGAAAATATGTTCTTAATTGAAAAAGAGAAGAATTGCATGAATTTTGAATTTTATAACAGATTAATTATTTTGATGTGGTGGCA
>NC_029777.3:62277268-62298543 GCF_000817695.3 Arachis duranensis
ACATGTTACTGAGGATCTGAAAAATCATAAAAATGATTCTTGAAGCAAGAAAAAGCAGTGAATACAAAAAAACGAAAAAAAAGGGAAAAAGAAAAAGAAAAAAATAATAAAGTCGTGATCCAAGGCAAAAAGAGTGTGCTTAAGAACCCTGGACACCTCTAATTGGGGACTCTAGCAAAGCTGAGTCACAATCTGAAAAGGTTCACCCAGCTATGTGTCTGTGGCATATATGTATCCGGTGGTAATACTGGAAGACAGAGTGCTTTGGGCCACGGCCAAGACTCATAAAGTAGCTGTGTTCAAGAATCATCATACTTAACTAGGAGAATCAATAACACCATCTGGATTCTGAGTTCCTATAGAAGCCAATCATTCTGAATTTCAAAGGATAAAGAGAGATGCCAAAACTGTTCAGAGGCAAAAAGCTAAAAGCCCCGCTCATCTAATTAATACTGATCTTCATAGATGATTTTGGAATTCATTGCATATTCTCTTTTTTTATCTTATTTGATTTTTAGTTGCTTGGGGACAAGCAACAATTTAAGTTTGGTGTTGTGATGAGCGGATAATTTATACGCTTTTTGGCATTGTTTTTAGTATGTTTTTAGTATGTTTTAGTTACTTTTTATTATATTTTTATTAGTTTTTAGTTAAAATTAACTTTTCTGGACTTTACTATGAGTTTGTGTGTTTTTCTGTGATTTCAGGTATTTTCTGGTTGAAATTGAGGGACCTGAGCAAAAATCTGATTCAGAGGCTGATAAGGACTGCAGATGCTGTTGGATTCTGATCTCCCTGCACTCAAAGTGAATTTTCTGGAGCTACAAAAGCCCGATTGGCGCGCTCTCAATTGCGTTGGAAAGTAGACATCCTGGGCTTTCCAGCAATGTGTAATAGTCCATACTTGTCCGAGGATTTGATGGCCCAAACAGACTCCAAGAAAAGTCTCTACACATAGAAGCTTCAATGCTCAACCCAAGCACACACCAAGTGGGCCCGGAAGTGGATTTTTATGTCATTTACTCATCTTTGTAAACCCTAAGATACTAGTTCTCTACAAATAGGACCTTTTACTATTGTATTCTCATCTGGGTAGCTATCTTCGAGTAGTCTTATGCTATCTTAGATCATTTGGGGGCTGGCCTCACGGCCATGCCTAGACCTTGTTCTTATGTATTTTCAACGGTGGAGTTTCTACACACCATAGATTAAGGTGTGGAGCTCTGCTGTACCTCGAGTATCAATGTAATTACTATTGTTCTTCTATTCAATTCGGCTTATTCTTGTTCTAAGATATCACTTGTTCCTCAACTTGATGAATGTGATGATCCGTGACACTCATCATCATTCTCACCTATGATCGTGTGCCTAACAACCACCTCCGTTCTACCTTAGATTGAGTGGATATCTCTTGGATTCTTTAATCAGAATCTTCGTGGTATAAGCTAGAATTGATGGCGGCATTCAAGAGAATCCGGAAGTATAAACCTTGTCTGTGGTATTCTGAGTAGGATTCAAGGATTGAATGACTGTGACGAGCTTCAAACTCGCGATTGTGGGGCGTTAGTGACAGACGCAAAAGATCGAGAACCGATAGCTGAATAGCCGTGCTGTGACAGAGCGCGTTGAACATTTTCACTAAGAGGATGGGAGGTAGCCATTGACAACGGTGAAACCCTACATACAGCTTGCTATGGAAAGGAGTAAGAAAGATTGGATGAAGACAGTAGGAAAGCAGAGAGACGGAAGGGACAGAGCATCTCCGTTCGCTTATCTGAAATTCTCACCAATGAATTACAAAAGTATCTCTATCTTTATTTTATGCTTTATTCATAAATCATCCATAACCATTTGAATCTGCCTGACTGCGATTTACAAGATGACAATAGCTTGCTTCATACCAACAATCTCCGTGGGATCGACCCTTACTCGCGTAAGGTTTATTACTTGAGCGTACCATGTTGATGGCGCCATTGATGATCACAATTTCGTGCACCACTCTACAACTCAAGATTGAGGTTAATGTCAGAAAAGTTAAGATCAAGGTGGGAAGGACCTTATAGGGTGGAGAATGCTGAGCTATATGGGGTCTTCCAATTGAGTCACCCTTCCCCACAATCTTCAAGGTTAATGGTCACCGTCTGAAGCTTTATCATAAAGAGAAGATGAGAAACAACAAAGAAGTTGAGGTGTTCCTTCTTGAGGATGCACCTAAAGGTGAAGAGATCTGAGCTCATGACCGTCCAACTTAAGGACGTTAAAGAAACGTGTTACGTGGGAAACACCCCACCATGGTATGATCTTCCTTGTATATAATTTCTTGCGTGTAGTTTTTAGACTCTTTGCTTGATTTTATGATTGTTTAATTTCTGGTGAGTTTGTCTAGGTATGCTTGACTTTGTTTGATTTTGTTGAGAAGCTCAAGAAGATTTCGTTGATCTTGGTTTGGCTGAATTCATAATGTTGAAAAAAACACTTCATTTTGAGTATTGCATAGAAGTTTGAGTGTTTTTGAACAATCTAGTTTGAATGACCGCCAAGATGATGTTGAAACTGTCTTTCTTTATATTCATGTTAAAAAAAATGGGGTTTCCACGCGTAAGCGTGGACGATGCATACACCTCGATTGCACTTCTGCAACTCCTGGTACAAAAATGTGAGAATTGTGCGAAATTTGTGCTGGAAGGGTGCCCAACACACAACTCCTCTCACGCGTGTGAGTCTCCTGATGCGTACGCGTCACTGTCTGTTTTGCGCATCCATGCGTAAGCGTGGGTGACGCGCATGCATCCCTGACCTTTTCTCGCAAGCCACGCATACATGTGGCCAACACGCACGCGTCGTATTCATGTTTTTGAACTCCTGTTTACAAAAACCAGAGAGTTGTGCAAAATTTGTGCGAGAACTATGCGGGGAGCACAACTACTATCCATGCGTAAGCATGGGCGACGCTTACGCGTCGGTCACCATCCTCACCATCCACGTGTGTACGTCACCGAGGCATACGCGTCGTTTGCAGTGCAGCCAACTCCTGGTACAAAAATCAGAGAGTTATACGAGTTCTGTGCTGCCTCTATGCGCAGCGCACAACTGTTTCCACACATGCACGTCACCTGACCCATACGCGTCATCTCCCATTTTTGCTACCCGCGCATATGCGTGGGCGACGCTTACGTGTCACTACTCTTTTCCAGTCATCCACGCGCATTTCTGCTACTCGCACATATGCGTGGGCGACGCTTACACGTCACTACTCTTTTCACGCGTCGTGTCCCCGACGCAGCTGATATGCAGCGCGCCCTATTTTCTCCTTCTTTCTTTACCTTCTTCCTCTCTTTTTCTCTCTTCCTACCACCTTATCTCCGCCCACTACCACCGGCGACCACCACCTTCGGCGTTCCCACATTCTCTTTCTCTCTTTTTTCTTCTCCTGTCCTCACTTGCACCTTACCTTACCTTCTTCTTCTCCTCTCAAGGTTTTACTCTTTCTCCTTTCTTTTGTCTTTGTTTAATTTTTTCTCTTACTAGTTGAATTTATTGACTCTCTTCCATTTCTTCTTCGTTGCATTTTGATGAATTTGTTCTTGTTTATTTGCTTTCTTTCTTTTCATATTTTCCATGGGTGTTGAACTTTGAGTTAGTTCTTGCATTGATGGGTTATTTTGATATCTCTTGACTCCTTTGTGATCATGTGGTGTTGTTTTGATGTTTGGTATTTCATTTTGGGATGCTACATTTTTGAATTTTTCCATCTTGCTTGTTTGGAAAATGCCCACCAAGTGTTTGTTAAAAAGCACCAATGAGTTCTTGGTTCAAATTTGACATTATGCTTTCAACTTAGTGCTCATTCTCATACACTTGCTTTTCTTTATGAGCATTGAGCGTATTATGCTTCATATTTACCATTCTTATGCTCATTACCCATGACTTGCTTCCTTATAGCATATTACAAGATTAGTGGTTTCACTTTCTTTAACTCCACCTTATTCCATTGCATGCTTCATTGTCTTGGAGTTTGACTATATGCATGATTTTCTTATGCTTATTATCTTTTTGCATATGTTACTTTGTGTTGTTATTGATGCTTGAGCTTATTCTTCTCATGCCTTATACTTGCATGCTTTACTCACTCTTGCATCTCATGCTAGTGATATGCCCCATGATTATATTGTTGTCTTGTTTACATGTTGCAGCTGTCATGTCTTCAAGACACTCTATTCCTTTGTGGCATTACTTCTCACTTGCATGTTATTCTCCAAGTGTTATTTCTTTGAGTTTAATGTTTCCTCTTTTCCTTTCTTTTTCAGGATGGCCACCAAAAAAGGCAAGGAAAAGGCGTCGAAAAGCCACCTGGAAAGAGGGCACCTCAAAGGTCAACTACTAAGGTTGCACCCTGCACTAGAAGCTAAGACCCTCTCCAAGAGGGTGAAAAAGATCATTCATATTGATGAGCAAGAGAAGGGCAACCCTGCGAAGGACCTCACAGGGTTCACCAATCGCTTCTGTGAACTCATGTTCTCCGTTATGGTTGAAAGAAATTATCATTCTGAACATCTCCTTGCCCCTTCGAAGCACATTATTCAGTTTGTGATACCCCGCATTGAGCAGCGATAATGGGGATCTCTCACGCGAAGACCACAGGAAGACAATCTTTATTAGGTGGTGGAGTTCTACTCCAACTACTACTCCCCTTTTCTCTAATCAGTTTTTGTGCGTCGGAAGCAAGTCCCATTTCGGAGGAAGCCATTCAGTGGGTACTTAATATTTTGCCAGTACCGGATGAGATGGATGGTTACCAAGAAGTCCTACGTCAGTGCAATGAATTTGAGTATGATTGGAGCCATGTCCTTAGGGTCATTGCTCAACTGGGAGTGGAATGGACCCCAGGGAGAGCTAGAGCCCGACCTAAGTACATTATGGCACAACCGCTTACGGTGGAGGCTAGAGTGTGGGCTCAAATCTTGTCCCACTATGTACTCCCGAGCACTCATGAGACCTCCATCACAGCGGACTTTGCCCTTCTTGTCTGGTGCATTCTTGCTGAGAGGCTTATCAACATCCCTCTCCTCATCTGACAAGCAATGGGTTGCGTCCATGCTAAGGGTAACCTCCCATTTCCTGCCTTGGTAACAGATTTGGTTGCTGCTGCTGGTGTTCCCCACGAGGCTAAGGACATGAAAGTGATAATTCCAGTGAAGGGCGACATCGTTCCGAGCAGAAAATATCTTAAGCCTCCTGCGGACACCACAAGCTTTGACATGGATCCTCCCTTCGACATTCCTACCACTTCATCAGCACCACAGAAATCATCCCATCAACTGCTTGTTGAGCTCACTCAAAAGGTGGACTGATATGAGCAGCAAAACAAACGCCGATTTGCTTACTTGAAGAAGCTCTGTGGTTGTGTTAACCCACCTATGGAGGAGCCGAATATTTTCACATCTACTTCAGACCAAAGTGAAGTGAGAACTCAAGAGATGGATAGTGGAGGTGCTGACCCCAATCCCACCTTGTGCCTTACCAATAGTACGGAGGACCGTGCAAACTTCTAAGTGTGAGGAGGTCGTTTACCGACTTCCGTAGGTAACAAACCTTTCTTTTCAACACCCATAATTTTAATTTTCTTTTGTTAATTAGGATAGATAGCATGGCTAGCTTTTGTATTTGAACACTTTTTGCATGGAAGTTGTTTCTTGTTAGGACTACTTGGTTAGGGTGATGACTTCTTTTCCAATAAATCGTTTTTAGGGCACCCTACCAATTTGAAAAATTTTTTGTGTTAAACTTGCTTGAAAATTTTATTTTGGAACATGGTTTTTGAGATAAGAACACAAGCATATGAGTTTTGAGCCCAATTGCGTGGTTACATCATATAACCACTTATTTCCATTCTTGTGTGCATTGTTCTCCTTCTATGATTGCAATCTTTGATTTGTTTGATTATTTATGTCCATTATTCCATGTATACATGCATTTATATGATTGAGGCCATCATTTTATTTAGCTCACTTACCCAAATAGCCTAGCTTTCATCAACCATTGTTAGCCAATTTTGAGCCTATTTAATCCCTTTTGTTCTTAATTTTAGCACTTCACTACCCCGAAGTGAAAAACAATAAATGTCCCTTAATTTGGATCTTTGATTAGCTTAGGCTAGTGAGGGTGTATATCATGTGGGTATGGGAAACTTGGAACATTGGTTGAGGAAAAAGTATATGTTGCTATTTTCATTAAAGATCTTGGGAATTGGGTACATACTCATGTATTAATTATGTTTAAACCATATGCATTGATACTCTTGTATATACTTTATTACAAAAAGAAAAAAAATATTGAATAAAGAAAAATATATATCAAAAGAAAAATAAAATGAATATATATATATATATATATAGAAAAAGAAAAAAAAGAATATATATAGAATGTGAATATGGAATGAATATAGAATGTGAATATGTCCCAAAGCAAAGTAAAAATAACAATGCATATGGAATGTGAATTAAAGAGAATGCATGAGTATGTGAATAAGTGGAAATTATGGGTAGCTAGGTATTGTATTAAAATTGTATAGGTTGTTATATGTGTTTGGTGAGAGCTTAGGTTAATCAAAGATTGAAATTTCAAGCTCACTTGACCATATGCATCCCTACCTTTACCCTAGCCCCATTGAATAATTGTTGATTGTTACAGGAAAAATAAATCGTGAAAAGCATGATTAGAAGAGGATTGAGTGAATCAACCCTATACACTTGAGCGACTAGAGCGGATGCACTTGCGGTGAGGGTTTGATGCTCAACTCCTTGTCCCTAGCTTTCATGAGCTTTCTTCATGCAAGTTATGTACACTCCACTTTGATGTTTGAATTAGTAGAGTTCATGAATTATCTTGCCATCTTGGTCCTATGTGCTCATACATGTTCTTGGAAGTTGATTCACTTTTGACCAAGTAGATAGAAACATTCGCATTAGTTACATTCATGTAGGTAAATTGCATTGCATAAACCTCACTCTCCTATGATTCTTTGGTCTTTTAATTTCTTTTAGCATGAGAACATGCTTGGTTTAAGTGTGGGGAGGTTTGATAAACTCCAATTTGAGGGTTTATCTTGTGTAGAATTTGGGGGGTTTTATCAACATTCTTTCACACTTATTTATATAAAATGCATAGTTTTGTGTCTCCTTCCCAATTTTGCTTCATGGTTGAAAACATACTTCTTTGACCTTAAATATGCTATATTTTAATCCTTTTCTATTACCATTCAATGCCATGATATGTTTGTTAAGTGATTTCGGAGTTTACAGGGCAAGAATGGCCTAGAAAAGAGAAAGAAAGCATGCACAAGTGGAAGGAACATGAAGAATGGAGCTTTGGAGAATTGGTTGCGACGCGCACGCGTGGGAGCATGGTCCTAGGATTGGCGCACAAAAGTTGGCACATTCACGTGGCTGAGCAAAAATCCCATCGACGCATACGCGTGGCCGACGCGCACACGTGGCTTGCAAAACTCAGATGACGTGCACCCATGACGCTCGGCACATGACATCTTTAATGAAATTGTGGCTGGCAAATTCTGAGGAGATCCAGGCCAAAATCCAACTTGATTCTTCATGGAAAAGACCCAAGAATTTATGGGGGAAAAGCATATTCACACATTAGAGAATTTTTAGCTAGTTTTTGGAGTTTATGTTTCTAGAGAGAGAAACTCTCATTTTTCTCTAGAATTAGGATTAGGTTTAGGTTAATCTCTCCTTTTAGATTTAGGTTTAATTCATTCTTTGATTCACTTTTCCTTTATCAATTCTTACTCCTCTCTTCTTCCTTTTATAAAGGAAAAGTGAATCAAAGCATGAATTAAACCTAAATCTAAGAGGAGAGATTAACCTAAACCTAATCCTAATTCTAGAGAAAAGTGAGAGCTTCTCTCTCTAGAAACTACTTCTAAACTAACCCTAATGTGAATGAATGAACTAAAGAGATTCTAGAATGGTAGATTGATGCCTTCCCCTTCAATCCTTGGTCCTTTAAAGCACTTTGGTGCCAAAATTGGTTGTGACTGGGCCCCACAGCTTCCCAGAAATCGCTGGGCACGTTTTCTATTTAAAAGTCACGTGCGGCCATCGGCGTGGATGCACACGGTACGCGTACACATCCCTGGCCAAATTCGCAATGTGCGTGTGCGCGTCCTTGGCCAAGATCAATTCTTTGGCTTTTTATGCTTCTCTCCACTTTCATGCTTCCTTCCTTGCTTCTTTGATCCATGCCTAGCCTATTTTAACCTGAGATTACTAGCAAATACATCAAGGCATCTTATGGAATCAAGGATGAATTAAAATTACCAAATTAAAGGCTTAAAAAGCATGTTTTTACATTCAAGCTCAAATACGGGAGAGATTACGAAATCATGCTAATTCATTGGCTAAATATGAGAAAAGGTTATCAAAATACTCTAAATTCAATACAAGATAAACCTTAAAAACGGGGTTTATCACCAAGGTTCATTCAGATTGGGCCCCCACAGCCTCTGTGAAATCGCCAAGCACGTTTTCACTTAAAAATCACATGCGAGCACCGACGCGTACGCGTACAGCATGAGTGCGCGTCCATGAGGTTCTGGCTCAGCCATGCGAATGCGTCGGCTTCTATGTTTGGCTTCTTCACACCAATCCCAGTAGAGCGCATCCACGCATACGCGTACGCGTATGCATCGCTGCTTAAGCTCCAAAGCTCCGATTTCCATGCTCCTTCCATTTATGCATGCTTCCTTCCTCTCTTTTAGGCTATCCTTGCCCTATAAACTTTGAAATCACTTAACAAACAGATCACGGCATCGAATGGTAATAGAAGAGGATTCAAATATAACACAATTAGTGTAAAAGAGGCATGTTTTCATCCATGAAACAAAATCGGGAAGGAAACACAAACCATGCATTTTATATGAATAAGTGTGAAAGAACATCGATAAAACCCTCAAAATTCATACAAGATAAACCCTAAAAACGGGGTTTATCAACCTCTCCACACTTAAACTAAGCATGTCCTCATTCTAAAAGAAAGCCAAAGACCAAAGAATCACAAGAGAATGGGATTTATGAGATGCACTCTACCTATATGAATGCAACTAAAATGAATGTTACTATCAACTTGGTCAAAAGCAAATCAATCTTCCAAGAACATACATGAGCACGTAGGGCAAACAGATAAACAATATATGGACTCTACTAATTCCAATCATCAAAGTGATGTGCGCATAACTTGCATGAAGAACGCTCGCGAGAGCCGGGAATAAGGAATTGAGCCTCGAACCCTCACCGAAAGTGTTTACACTCTATTAGCTTGGTGTATAGGGTTGATCACTCAATTCTCCTCTATTTCATGCTTTTCAAAATTTGTTCTTCCTCTAACAATCAACAATTATTCTATGCATGCATGCATATATCATGAGGTCTTTTCTTAGGTTGTAATGGGACTAGGGTCAAGGTAGGGTTATATATATGGCTAAGTGGACTAGAAATTGAATCTTTGATTAACCTAAGAATCCCACCTAACCTATATACAACCTATACAATTAAGTGCTAACCTAACTACCCATTCCTCACTTTTTCACATACTCATGCATTCTCCTTTGGTCACACTACACATATGCATTGATTGTTATTGAATCTTACTTTGAGGTATTTTGTCCCCTTTTTTTTTCTTTTTTTTCTTTTTCTTTTCTTTCTATGGAGGCGGTTCTTGGAAGTAATTATATTGGAATCGGGGTGATTCTATGTATGGTTCATATGGCTCATTTAGTTATTAGTACAGTGGATAAGGATTAGGATCATATGAAGGTGTTTGGTGGTATGAGGCTTGTGAGTATGATGGTTGAGGGCTATATTGAGGAAGGGGTTCATAGGCATATGGTGATGGTTGTGGTTGATAACAACAAGGAGGTCCACCATAGGCATTAGATTGGTATGCATCATGGAATGGTTCTTGCTCATAGTACTTGGTGGAGGTTGTTGCCATGAAGGTTGTCTGTATACTTGAGGCTCCTCCCACCTTTGATTGTCTCATCCTTGATGCATATCCTCATTGAAATTTCTATTTCCTACAACATAATTAAAACCAAACTCATAGCAAAGTGGTGAGAATTCATAGTAGCAAGAGAAAATAAAAACAAAAACTAACAAGAAACAAAGAAAATCAAATCCTATATGTAGCAAAAACTAGCAAACAAACAAAAAATCAAACTATTCACAATATTAACATATATACGATAACCAATAATATAACATCATTGCAATTCCCTGGCAACGGCGCCAAAAACTTGATGTAGGATTAATGTCGGTTAAGAATTTTCACAAAATATTCTCGTTGATAGTATAGTTCCAAACCAACAATTGATACCCATTAACACTAGCCTACTACTAAGTCCATTAGTAGCTAGGTTGGGACTTATGGTTTGATGTTGATCAAGCCTATTTGACTTACTTCAAGCATAGAAGTAGACTTGATGGGTTGATCCCTCACAATTGTCAATATATGGTTTGTAGACAAGGATGGTGATCTTAATTTCTATGCCTTAGCCAAGAGTTCTTTTCCTTTCCTTTATTAGTTAATTGTCATTTACTTTCTTGTTATTTACTTTTTTTGTCAATTGCCAAATCAAAACCCCCTTGTTTCTTCATATCCAATAAATAGAGCACTTCATTGCAATTCCTTGTGAGACGACCCGAGGTTTAAATACTTTGGTTTATTAAAGTTTGATGGAGAATTATTAGTTGGTTTGGAACTATGCTTACAACAAAGAAATTCTTTTTTTATTGAGAAATTCTAGACCAACAATAATTCTCATATCAAGTTTTTGGCGCCGTTGCCGGAGAATTGCCATGGTGTTATATTATTGGCTATTGTGAAATATGTGAATATTGTGAATATGTTTGTCTTTTGCTTGTTTGTTAGTTTTTGTTCGATTTAGGAATTTGTTGTTTACTTTCGTTAGCTTTTGTTTTTATTTGCCACTATGAATTCTCACCCTTTTGGTTATCAGTATGGTTACAACTATGTTGTAGGGAATGGGAATCACAATGACAATATGTATCAAGAATGGAACAATCAAAGATGGGAAGAGCCTCAAGGAATTGATCAACTTTCTGGCAACAACCTCCCCAAATGTATTATGAGCAAGAACCATACCATGATACATACCAATCCAATAGTTATGGTGGACCTCCTTGTGGTTATCAACCACAACCACCATATGCCTATGAGCCCTCTCCTTAATATAACCCTCAAGCACCATACTCACAAGCCTCATACCACCAAACACCTCTATATGATCCCAATCCATATCCACCATACCAACAACCATATGAGCCATACACACCATACATAGAACCACCCTAATTCCACCACCAATACCCTCAAGAACCACCACCTCTATGTCATTATCAAGATGAACCACCTCCTATGTATAAGAACTTTCAACCACATAATGAATTCCTCTTTCCACCACAACCCTCCATGGAAGAATATCCATATCCATTGGTCTAAGAGCAATATGATCCTACTTATGTTAGTCAAATGGAACAAGAGCCAAGGGATCGTTTCAAGAAAGCAATGATCAGCTTCAAGCAATTATCTGTCAAAAGGAGCAAGAGGAAGCCCAAAGGATGAACGAAGCTATCGAGGCTAACCTTGCCAAAATTAAAGCCAACTTGAACTCATGGGATTCATACCGTAGACAAAGCATCTCCACGGATGAATGTGAGAAATCAACCGAAGAATTTAGCATGAAGGAGATTTTAGAATCCCAACATAAGGACAATGAGATAGGGTATGTCTTGCAACAAGTGGAGGAGGAAGAGATCGTTGAAGAAGAAGAAGAAGTGGTTGAATACCTAGGTGAAGTTGAACAAGAGGAGAAATTTAAACTTGAGAACACTTCCACACCAAGTGATGTTATTGATTGATTTTGTGGAAGTTGTTCACCTTCTTCCAATGAGCATGAAGACGATGTTGAGGAGGATAATGTGCAAACTCCTAGGCATATTGTGGATGATGAAAGATTGGAAGAGGTTGAGCAAGCGACAAGTTATACCGTTGAAGATAATTCCACACCAACTAATGTGCTATTTCAGATTGTTGAACCTTCCTCATTGTATTGTGAAATTGATGTTGAGGAAGCTAAACCACAACCTCCAACACATGACTTGAACAATGAGGAATGTATAAAAGAAGTTGGTGAAGAAGAAATTGGAATTGAAGAAGTTTGCCAAGAGGTTGAGGTAATCAAAGAAGAGCACAAGGGAGTGGAACTTGCAAGACCATTGGAGACATCCCTTCCTAAGTCACCATCCAATACAACATTCAAGTGGGTAAAACTATTATCCCTAAGCTTTACTTTCCCACTCGAATATGATTTGCTTGAGACGGATGGATAACTTAGAGCCCTTTGTGGAGTTAAGAGCAAGAGAGAATTGGTTAATGGGTAGAAATGCCAACCAAGGTTTCTTATGGTTAGAAACTCAAAGTCTAAGTGTAATGGTTGGTATAGTTCTCAATTGAATGGGTCTAGGAAGATGCTTTGATGTTTATTTGAGAATTCAGATCACTTGCCACCCAAATAGAATTGTCTTGATCAACTTAAAGATGGGTGTAGAAACAAGATTTGGGATCCGGGAATATGTGAAGATCAACTTTGGGAGTCCTTAGCATGTGTGGGACTTCATCAAAGTTTGGTGCTATTGATTTTGAATTTTGGAGTTTATTGGAAGTCCAAGCATTGATGGAAGTTCAAGGAAGAATACAAGCACAAGCCACCTTGACAAGGAGCCTCTCTATAAGTCCAACTTAAGACAATAAATAAAAGTGCCAGGTAGGAGACACCCCACTATGGTAAACTCTTTTCCATTCTCTTGTATATATATATAATGAATGAATTGAGTTGCTATTGTAGGTAGTTTTTCTTATTTTCTATACTCTTGTACATATTGCTTTGATTGCTAGGTTGCTTATTAGATTCATGTTTTGATTAGAATAGTTATTTTCTAATTGTATCTTGCTTGAAGTACAATTTTTGTTTACACTGTCTTAGAAAAAAATTTCAAAAACTTAAAGATTTTTAGTTAGATTTGAATTTTGGTTAGTTTAGGGTGTTTACAGGTTAGGAGAGTGTTTAATTCTGTTTTTAGGCTTCTTTAAAAAAAAGTGCGCTCCACGTGTGAGCGTGGACGACACGCACGCGTCGTATGCTGATGTTGGAACTCCTGGTACAAAAACCAGAGAGTTGTGCTGGAGTTGTGTGCCTTTTGTGCAAAGAGCACGATTTATGCCCACGCGTACGCGTGACTAACACATATGTGTCCACTCTCTTTTTTGCATCTCACGCGTACGCGTGGGGGACACTCACGCGTCACTTGCCCTTCCTGCTTTGCACGTGCATGCGTGGCTCATGCGCGTGCGTCGCCTTCGCGCCCTGTTTTTTCCCTGTTTTCTTTTCCTTTCTTCTCTCCTTTTTCTTCTTTCTTCTTTCTTCTCTCTCCTTTCTTCCTCTATTTTCTTTCCTTCTCTCATTTCTTTTATCTCTCTTCTTTTCACTTCTCTCAACATTTTTTTCAATCATTTTTCTCCACTTCTCCTTCTCCCTCTTTTTAAATTTTCACTTCTTATTTTTCTCATCTTTCATTTTTTTTGTTCATCACATTTGCATACTTTCATTCATTGCATTTTAACTTTATTTTGTAGCTTGTTTTTATTTTCTTTTCCAAGTTTCCTATTTCTTTCATTGGTGTTGAATGTTCTTACTCAACTGTTGAATATTTCTTGGATCCTTGGTGCTTCTTGACTTGTTTGATATTGATTGGGTGATAAAATTTTTAGGTCAATGCTTAACTTTTTTTTACTCTTGTATCCTTTGTGCATTGATATGAACTCATATTGTCTTTCATGACCCACTTTTTCCTATTTGAACTTGATGCTTCTGAGTGTTCTCTTCATGTTATTTACTTATGCTTAAACTTTACTCTTGCATCATGTGTTTGTTGATATGCCCTTTGCTTATATTCCTCTCTCACTTACATGTTGTAGCTACCATGTAATTGAGAACCCTACTCTTATTTGGTATTAGCCCCCGTCTATGTTCCATTTGCTTTGATATCTTTGTTGTGGGCTTAATGTTCTTTCCTTTTCTCTCCTTTCAGGTTAGCCACCAAGTGGGGAACGAAAAAGCGTCTAAATGGGGCAACAAGCAAGTCCCATGATAAACCACTATTTTATGGTTTATTTTGTATTGAATTGAGTGGATTTTATTCATTATTCTCATACTTGTGCATATAATTCGCATGTTTTACATTTTCCTTCCTAATTTTGTGCTATGATTGAAAACATGCTTCTTTGGCCTTAAATTTGCTAATTTAATTCTCTCTTATTACCATTCGATGTCGTAATATGTTTGCTAAGTGTTTTCAGGGTCTATAGGGCAGGAATGACTTAGAGGATGGAAAAGAAGTATGCAAAAGTGGAAGGAACACAAGAAATTGAAGTTTTGAGAATCTAGTAGCGACGCGCACACGTGGACAACGCGTACGCGTGACTGAGCCAATGTCCAAGTGACGCGAACGCGTGGATGACACCTACGCGTGGCCAGTGAAAAGTCCAGCGATGCATACACGTGGCTAACGCGTACGCGTGACAGAGCATCACGTGCTGTAATTTACAAAAAATGCTGGGGTGATTTTTGGGCTACTTTTGACCCTGTTTCAGGCCCGAAAATACAGACTAAAGGCTGCAGAATGGAGCTGGAAGGGGAACTAACTTTCATTCACACAATTTTAGGTTTTAGATGTAGTTTTCTAGAGAGAGATAGAGAGAGAGACTCTCTCCTCTCTCTAGGTTTTAGGGTTTCTTTTAGTTTTATTTCTTCTAGAACTCAAATTTTCATCTTGTTTTAATTTAGTTTCTCTTCTACATTCTAATATTCTAGTATCTTAGTTTATCTTCCCTTGTTGATTTCTTAATTTTCCCATTTTAGTTTATGAACTCTTCATGTTAGATTCAATTTTCTTTTAATACAATTTGAGGTATTTCATGTTTATTGCTTCTTTCTTCATTTGTTATTATTAATTCCTTGCGATTGTTGATCTTAGATTTTACATTCTCTTATTACTTTTCTATGCTTTTATTTTGTGCCTTCCAAGTGTTTGATAAAAAGCTTGGGTAGATTTTAATTTAGATTTTTATGTTCTCAACTTGGATTGATCAACTAGAGACTCTTGAGTTATCAAAACTCTTTTGTTGAATGGTAATTGAAGATTGCCGGTTAGCTTGAACTTCACTAAATCTAGTCTCTCACTATGAGTTGACTAGGACTTGTGAACTCAAATTGATTGTATGCACTTGACCTTCTTCCATTGGTTAGAGGTTAACTAAATGAAGGCAATTCACATTTACCATCACAATTGATACTGATAATAAGGATAGGACTTCTAATTCTCAATCCTTGCTAATTGCTTTCTTAGTTATTAGTTTATTTTTCTTGCAATCTATAATTTCTTCTTCCTTATTTCAAAACCCAAAAATATACTTTCCCATAACCAATAGTAAGTACACTTCCCTGTACTTCCTTGAGAGACGACCGGAGGTTTAAATACTTTAGTTAATTTTATTGGGTTTGTATTTGTGACAAACAATTTAAATATTGATTGAGGTTTAATTGTCGGTTTAGAACTATACTTGAAACGCGACATTTTGTGAAAATCTTTACCGACATTTTTCCTCTATCAAATTTTTTGGCACCGTTGCCGAAAAATTGCAATTGTGTGCCTTATTATTGGTTATAGTGAATATTGTGAATATGTTTGCCTTTTCATTTCTTTGTTAGTTGTTTCTAGTTTTAGGAGTTTAATTTCATTATTTCTTATTAGTTTTTGTTCTTATTTTCCCTTTGTTAGTTAGTTGTTACATTTCATGATAGGTTGCATGATATTTAGAGTTTGTATATATTCCACCACTTCTTTCTTGCTAAGACTACTTGGTTGAAGTGATGATTTCTTTTTCAAGAAAACTATTTTAAGGCACCCTACCAATTTGAATCAAAATTTTTTGTGTTGAACTCTCTTGAAGGAATTAATTTTGGCACATGGTTTTTGAGCTAAGAACACATAAGCATGTGAGTTTTGAGCCCAATTGTGTGGTTACATCATATAACCACTTATTTCCATTCTTGTGTGCATTGTTCTCTTTTTATGATTACAATCTTTGATTTGTTTGATTCTTTATGTCCATTATTTTGTGTATGAATGCAGTTATATGATTGAGGCCGTTATTTCATTGAGCTCACTTACCCAAATAGCCTTACCTTTTATCTACCATTGTTAGCCAATTTTGAGCCTATGTTAAATCCCATTTTGGTTCTTCAATTTAGCACATCACTACCCTTAAGTGAAAAATAATAAATGTCCTTAATTTGGATCTTTGATTAACTTAGGTTAGTGAGAGTGTTTAACATTTAAGTGTGGAAAATTTGGGAACATTGGTAGAGGTAAAAGTGTGTTCTTATACTTTTATTGAAGATATTGGGAATTGGGTACATACTCATGCATTAAATATTTAAAACCATATGCATTGATATGTTTGTATATACTTTAGTGGAAAAAAATGATAAAGAAAAAGAAAAATAAAAAGAAAAAAATATATAAAAGAAAAAGAGAAAAAGAAAAAGAAAAGCAATAAAAAGGGGACGAAATTCCCCAAAGCAAAGTAATAATAACAATGCATATGGAATGTTGACGTGGCGAATATTGGTGAGTTAAGAAATTATTATAAGAGATATGTTGCAAGTACAGTCCTTAACCAGCCGAAAATCCGCTTATCAATTTAGAAGGGTTGTCACAATATTGAAATTAAAATACTGGGAGTATGAATCCCAGGTCGTCTCCCAACGAGTTGCAGAAAGATGTGCTATCTTATTAATCAGGTGTTTTCAAAAATGGTTGAGTTGATAAACAGAAAATTAAATCAGAGAATTTAGATAATTTAAATAAAAGCCTTGACTAGGAGTAGATTAGTTGGAAGCTCTATTCTTGTTGAAGTACTCTCAAGATTAATTGATAATTGAAGGTTGCTCTGCTTAGTTATCCCTTACTAGGTAAAGGAAAGTCAAGCAAGTTGGAAAGCTATTTCTAGTCACAAGTCCTAATCCTCTCCCTTAGGAAGGACTAATGTCAATGACTAGAGGGTGATCCAACAATAAACCCAATTACAATTTTTCTCTTGAGTAATCCAACTCAAGGTTCCTTTCAATCATCTCCCAATCAAGTTATAGAACTACTCACTCATCATAATTATAGACTTCACAGAATCAATGGGGAAAATAAAAGAAGACATAATAAATAATAATAAAAGGGATTGATTATAAATAAAAATAGTTCTGTATTAATAACATGTGAAAATATTCCAATGTCAACTCTGGAGGAATTAAGAATATGGAAGAATAATTGAAAAGTAAATAACAAATTGTAGAGACTAGTATCGGAGGTAGACTCTTCTCAAAAGTTAAAGCCAAAATCTTCAAAATCCTAATTATGAATGTTCAAGTGAGAAACCTAGGGGAGGAGTAAATTCAGATCTCCAAACTAAAAATTATGTGGAATGAATGTTTTCCTTTGTCTCTGCATGTTCCCTGGCACTAATATATGTTTCTGGGCCGAAAACTGGGTTGAAATGTAGCCCAGAAACTCTGCCAGCGACTTCAGAAATTTTGCAGATCGCGCATGTCACGCGGCCGCGTCGTCCACGCGTTCGCGTCACTCAGCGTTTCTCTTACCACGCGTGTGCGTCGTCCACGCATTTGCATCGTCGTGCAGCTTCCAATCCGCGCAGTTGCGTCAGGCACGCGAGCGCGTCATTGTGATTTCTTCCGTTTCGCGCGGTCGCGTCAGCCATGCGACTGCGTGACTTCTCGCTGGTCATCTCCTCAATTCTTTGTGTTCCTTCCATTTTTGTACTCTTCCTCTTCATTCCTTATGCCATTCCTGCCCCTATGAAGCCTGAAACACTTAACACACAGATTACGACATCGAATGGTACAAAGGAAGATAAAAATATACAACTAAAAGGTCTTTAGGAAGCAAGTTATCAATCATAGAATATTTTTAGGAAGGAATTGTAAATACATGCAAATTATATGAATAAATGGGCAAAGACTTGATAAAACCACACAATTAAACACAATATGAATCACAAAATAGTGGTTTATCAACCTCCCCACACTTAAACATTAGCATGTCCTCATGCTAAGTTGAAGGAGATGAATATGAATGAATAGAAACATGTAAGATTCATGCAATGCAATGCAACCTATATACATATGAATACAACTATATGATTTTGTCTACATGATTAAAAATAGATAAGTTCTCTAAGACAAAACATGGGGCAGATTTCACTAATTCAAATCATATTGTAAAAGCAGATAAATTTGTAAGAAGATAGCTTGTAAAAGCAGGGAATATAGGACTGAGCATTGAACCCTTACTGTTGGTGCGTGTGCACTCTAATCAACTCTAGTATATGGGGTAATCACTCTATCCTTCTCTAATCATGCTTTCAAAAATTTTGTTTTTCACCTAATGAATCAACAATTTTAAAATGCCAATGCAAACATCATAAGGTCTTTTCATGGTTGTAATGGGGCTAAGGTAAAGGTGGGGATACACATATGGCTAAGTGAGCTTGTATATTGAATCTTTAATTAACCTAAGCTCCTACCTAACATACATATACTCCATATAAATTTAATATTCATCTTAGCTACCCAAAATCTCCTTTTCACATTCCATATTCATGTATCAACCTTCATTTTAATTTTTATCACATGTGCATTGATTATTAACTTTGACTTAACATTGGGGTAATTTTGTCCCCTTATTCACTAAAATAAAGAAAAATATTTTTTATTTTTTTTTCAATGCACATATATTTGTAATTTTTCTTTTATGGTTTCACATGAATAGGTACCCAAATTTCCTTTATGACATATTTTCCTATTACCCTTTATTCCCACAATTCTCCCATACTCAATTAACACACAAATTCTATCTTAAACTAACCAAAGATTCAATTGGGATTTTCAATTATTTTTCGCTTAAGGCTAGTAATGTGGTACAATATAGAATGAATGGGATTAAAAACAGCTCAAAGTGGTTAACAAAGGTAATTAAAAAGGGTTGGCTTATTTGGGATATGTGAGTTAAAAAACAATTGCCTCAATCATATGCATGCACATAACACATTAATATTGGACATATAGGATAAAACAAAATTCAGATTACAATCATAGAGAAGAAAACACACAAGAAATAAAAATGTTTATGGTTAAATAGTATAACCATGTATTTAGGCTCAAGGTCTCACGGGTTGTGTGTTCTTTTAGCTCAAAAATAAAATCCTATTCCAATTTCAACTTCAAACAAATTTAACATAAACGTTTTGATTTAATTTAGTGAAATTTTCAAAAATTATATGGTCTTAAAAGAAACTTATTGTTTTTCCAATCAGGTAGAACATGCATACAATTAACATACTAATATGCAATCTATCCTATACTAAAGAGAAAGAAATTGGTGTTAGGGGAAAAGAATTACCTCCAGAAGTCAGGTACTGACCGACCTCCCCACACTTAAGGTTTTGCACCGTCCTCGGTGTCATCTGTCAGGAACAATGGTGGGCTGGTGGTAGTGCCTCCACAGTCGGGACCGTCATGGCTCCCTGTGCTGGTGAAGAAAGTGGAGTCCAGAGTGCCTGGGTCCTTGTCAGGTCTGTGGTTGCATGTGAGTAGCTCCTTGAGGTATTTGAAACGACGGTGGTTGTGGCACTCTCGGAGCTTTGCTTTCTGGTCTTGTTGGTCCAACCTCTTCAGTATTTGATGCAGCAGCTGACTAGTAGATGGTGGAATATCTGCAGCATCTTCTGTGGACTAGCTGGTAGTGGCAGGTGGTGGCCTGAGATATCTCCCGTTAGGGACATACTGATCATCACGTGGAAGTATGGCTTTGGTGTCCCCAGCTCTATAAGAGACTCCGGCTACTGAGACAAGATTTGAGACCAAGACGGGGAAAGGAAGGTTGCCCGCGATTTGCACGTGTCCCATAGCATTCCGGATGTGTCTCAGTAAATTTAGAGGCTGGTCTGTGAGGATGCACCATAGTAGAACGGCCATGTCTGCGGTGAAAGAGGACTCATGAGTGTCGGGAAGACGTAATGGGACATAATCTGTGCCCATACGTGAGCCTCTAAGGTGACTGCGGAAGCCGAGATTCCCTTAGGACGGGAACGATGGTATCCGAAGATCCATTTGTTGCCAGGTTGTGCGATAACTCTGAGAACAGCGTCCCAGTCAAATTTGTACGCCTGGCGCTTGAGTGCGGCTTCTTGAAATGCGTCCAATCCTTCTGGAGCAGGGGGAACATCTAAGGCTCGCTGAATGGCCTCTTTTGTAATGGGGGCTTGCTTCTGACGGATGTAAACTGACTGCAGGGTCGGCAGGTGGAAGTTGGAGTAGAACTCAACTACCCAAGAAAGATTAACCTGTCGGGGCTATCTCTGTAGGAATCCCCCAATGTCTTTGTGTAATTTGTGGCTCAACAAATTCGGCAATACGAGGTGGAAGGATAAGAAGGTGTTCATTATTGTAATTCTGAGCTGCCCAAATAGGAAACATCTGCTCACAGTAGCGATTGGGAAATCATGCAGTGTCCTTGGCTGGGAAGGTTCTCTCCTTTTCATCAACCTTTATAATCTTTTTAATTCTTTTTGTTGAGGGCTTGACTATAGTTGAAGAAGGCTCTGTCACTAATGCTCTTTTTGTTCCTTTCCTTGCTGTGGATTTGGGGGTAGCTTTCTCCTTGCCTTTCTTGGTGGCTGATGAGCGGATAATTTATACCCATTTTGGCATTGTTTTTATATAGTTTTTAGTAAGTTTGAGCTACTTTTAGGGATGTTTTTATTAGTTTTTATGTTAAATTCACATTTCTGGACTTTACTATGAGTTTGTGTGTTTTTCTGTGATTTCAGGTAAATTCTGGCTGAAATTGAGGGACTTGAGCAAAACTCTGAAAAAGGCTGACAAAAGGACTGCTGATGCTGTTGGAATCTAACCTCCTTGCACTCGAAATGGATTTTCTAGAGCTACAGAACTCCAATAGGCGCGCTCTCAACGGCGTTGGAAAGTAGACATCCAGGGCTTTCCAGCAATATATAATAGTCCATACTTTATTCGAAGATTGACGACGTAA
>NC_029777.3:62298866-62299089 GCF_000817695.3 Arachis duranensis
TCTCTCTTATTCTTATTCCAAGATATTCATTCGTACCCAAGAACATGATGAATGTGATGATAAGTAACCCTCATTATCATTCTCACTCATGAACGCACATGATTGACAACCACTTCCGTTCTACATGCAACCGAGCTTGAATGTGTATCTCTTAGATTCCCCAACAGAATCTTCGTGGTATAAGCTAGATAGATGGCGGCATTTATGAGGATCCGGAAAGTCA
>NC_029777.3:62306699-62313673 GCF_000817695.3 Arachis duranensis
CGGTAATGAATGACTGTGACGTGCTTCAAACTTGCAAGTGCTGGGCGTTAGTGACAGACGCAAAAGAATCAAGGGATTCTATTCCAGTAGGAGCGGGAACCAACCAGTGATTAGCCGTACTGTGACAGAGTGCGTGAGCATTAGTTTTCACTGCGAGGATGGGATGTAGCCATCAACCATGGGTGATGCCTCCAGACGATTAGCCGTTCGAGTGACAGCCGCATAGGATCATTTTCCCGAGAGGATTGAAAGTAGCCACCGCTGATGGTGAACCCCTATACACAGCTTGCCATGGAAAGGAGTAAGAAGGATTGAGTTGAAGCAGGAGAATAGCAGGCGTCCTTGAGCATGCAGTATCTCCATTCACTTATCTGAAATTCCCACCAATGAGTCTGCATAAGTATCCTATCCCTTTTTATTATAATTTATTTTCTTATTTCTATTTTTAAAAACCCATAAACCAATTTTAATCTGCCTGACTGAGATTTACAAGGTGACCATAGCTTGCTTCATACCAACAATCTCTGTGGGATCGACCCTTACTCACGTAAGGTTTATTACTTGGACGACCCAGTACACTTGCTGGTTAGTTGAACGGAGTTGTGACCACTCGTGCCAATTTCTAAATTCCATACGAGCACAAGGAGTGTAATTATTCGATTTGTGTGAAAGTATAAATCACAATTTCGTCCACCAGTGGCCATCCTGAAAGGAAACGAGTAAAGACATAAATAATTCAAGGGTTATAGCAAGGAAAAGAATGGGAAAGGTGGTAATCAATGCATAGGAATGGATAATGATGTGAACACATGGTCATGACTACATGTGACAAATCAACAATGGAAATATAGCAAGTGCATGGGATGACAATTAAATGCAAGGTGTTTATTGGCATGCCGGCAAAGGGCATGAGTAGCATAGATCAAGCATTCAATGTCCAAATTAGATTACCAAGTCTTTCAAACTAATAATATGTTTGTAAAAACAATTATATTGAATTAATAAAATATAAAAGGAATTTTGTGAAAAGCAGGCATTTGGAGTAGTAGATTTAAAAGAAATCTAAAAATAATGCAAAATGCCATATGGGCGTTTTCACAAACACATAGCATGCATATTAAATAAGGTATGGAAAATATTAATTTGAACATGCAAGTAACCCTTAGAAAATAATATATAATTGTTAATCAAGTCCTAAACAATCTAAAAGCAACATATAAAAATAATGACCCAAATAAAATTCCAACACCAATAGGAGGAATAGGAAAAAAAGAAAAAAGAAAACATGGATAGGGAAAGTAGAAGAGAAAGAAAAAGAAAACATGAAAATAAAAAGAAGAATGAAAAAGTAAGGAAGGAATAAAAGAGAAGAAAAACCTTGATAATGGTGGTGGAAGAGAGTGAGTAGAAGGGAGAAAGAAGGGAGGAAGAATGGAGGGGAGAAATAAAATAGGAATGTGATGAGAAAAGAAAAGATAATCTGGCAGATTTGAATGAGTTGGGTGGCGCAACTGACACGGACGCGTGGGGCACGCGGTCGATCGAAGGCCCTTAAGTGAGGTGACGCAGACGCGTCGCTCACGCGGACGCGTGACATGATTTGCTCTAGTGGTGCGACGGCAGCTACGCGCTCGCACAACTCTCTGTTCAAATTATGTTCCGCCAAAATTTAGAGTGACGCGATCGCATAGTGGACGCGATCGCGTGGATGGCCAGATGGAAATAACGGCGCGGACGCGTGGGGCACGCGTTCGCGTGGAAGGGCTTGTGCAACTAGCACAAATACAGCCCAAGTCCAGCTCAACTTTCGACCATTCACCCTTTTTACGTCGAATTGCAGAGCCACGCATTCGCGTGGTCGACGCGGACGCGTGGGGAGGCCAATTTACAAATGACGTGATTGCATCATCCACACGGTCGCATGGATCAAATTGTGCCAAAGGCACGCCTCCAGCCACATTCCTGCGCAACTCTCTGTCCAATTTTCTTTCTTTCCAATGCACATGCGACGCGGACGTGTTAGTGACGCTGGCACGTTGCGTGCGATTTCTTCTTCTCTTTTTTTTATTTTTTTTATGAAAATGCAGATGCAAACTAAATGTGCTAATAATGAGAAGAGTTATTGAAAAAGAAAACTAAGAGTAAAGAAAGAAACGATCATACCATGGTGAGTTGTCTCCCACCTAGCACTTTGCTTTAACGTCCTTAAGTTGGACGCTCCATTAGCTCAGTTTTCTACTGTGAGTGGATCCTCCAAAAGGAAGATATCTAACTCCTTGTTTTTCGTCACCTTCTCACCATGGTAGAGCTTCAAACGATGTCCATTAACTTTGATGAGTTCAGAGCTTGAAGAGTGACTTAGGTGAAAAACTTCGTACGACTCAGCCTTCTCGACTCTATATGGACCTTTCCACCTTGATCTCAGCTTGCCTGGCATGAGCCTCAGTCTGGAGTTGTAAAGGAGGACTAAATCTCCAAGTTGGAACTCTTTCCTCTTGATGTGCTGATCATGTACAGCCTTTATCTTTTCCTTGTACAGCCTTGAGTTCTCATAAGCTTCTAGGCGAAGGCTTTCCAATTCTTGCAGTTGCAACTTCCTTTCAGCTCCGGCTTTCTCAAATCCCATGTTACACTCCTTTACTGCCCAAAAAGCTTTATGCTCTACTTCAACTGAAAGATGACAGGCTTTTCCATAAACTAAGCGAAAAAGACTCATCTCAATGGGTGTCTTGTATGCTGTTCTGTATGCCCAGAGTGCATCTTGTAGCCTGGTGCTCTAGTCTCTTCTATGAGGTTTGACTATCTTCTGCAATATGCATTTTATCTCTCTGTTAGACACCTCGACTTGTCCATTAGTCTGAGGATGGTAGGCTGTTGCTACTTTATGAATGATCTCATGCTTCTTCAGTAATCCTGTTAGTCTCCTGTTACAAAAATGGGTGCCTTGATCGCTCACGATTGCTTGTGGTGATCCAAAGCGACAAATAATGTGGTTTCTAACAAAGGAAACGACGGTGTTAGCATCATCATTATAGGTAGGAATTGCTTCCATCCATTTTGAAACATAGTCTACAGCTAACAGTATATAAAGGTGGCCATTAGAATTTGGAAATGGACCCATGAAGTCAATGCCCCAAACATTAAAAATTTCACAGAAAAGCATAATTTGTTGAGGCATTTCATCCCTCTGGGATATATTACCAAACCTTTGGCATGGGGGACAAGATTTACAAAATTCAGCAGCGTCTTTAAAAAGAGTAGGCCACCAGAATCCACAGTCTAAGATTTTTCTAGCTGTTCTTTGAGGGCCAAAATGTCCTCCACTCTCAGATGAGTGACAGGCCTCTAAAATGGACTGGAATTTTGATTGAGGCACACACCTTCTAATTACCTGGTCAGCGCCACATCTCCATAAATATGGGTCATCCCATATATAATATTTAGACTCGCTTTTCAGCTTGTCTCTTTGATGCTTAGTAAAGTTTGGAGGAAAAGTGCGGCTAACTAGATAATTAGCGACAGGTGCATACCAAGGGACTACCTCAGATACTGCTTGTAGGTTATCAAATGGGAAATTATCAGCTATAGGAGTGGAGTCATCTTTAATGTGCTCAAGTGGTCTGTCACTAAATTCTGGTTACCACTCCTATCCTTTATTTCTAAATTAAATTCTTGTAGTAGCAGTATCCAACGTATAAGCCTTGGTTTGGATTCTTTTTTAGCTAATAAATACTTTAGAGCTGCGTGGTCTGAATACACTACTACTTTAGTACCAAGTAAATAGGCTCGGAATTTATCCAGAGCAAAAACAATAGCAAGAAGCTCTTTCTCAATAGTGGTGTAGTTAGACTAAGCAGTGTCTAAAGTCTTAGACGTATAAGCAATGACAAAAGGATCTTTACCTTAATGTTAAGCCAGCGCTGCTCCTACTACATGGTTGGAAGCATCGCACATGATTTCGAATGGCTGGCTCCAGTCAGGTCCTCTCACAATTGGAGCTTGAGTCAGGGCGGTCTTCAGCTTATCAAACTCTTGTTTGCAATCCTCACTGAACTCGAACTCGATATCTTTCTGCAGTAACCTAGATAGGGGAAGTACTACCTTACTAAAGTCCTTAATGAATCTCCGGTAAAAACCAGCATGGCCATGAAACGAACAAACTTCCCTCACAGATGAGGGGTAATACAAACTAGAAATAACATCCACCTTTGCTGGGTCTACAGAAATGCCAGTATTAGACACAACAGGTCCTAGTACAATCCCTTGTCTTACCATAAAGTGACATTTTTCAAAATTCAATACAAGGTTTGTACTGACACATCTATCTAGTACTCTAGATAAACTATCCAAGCAAAGGCCAAGGGAATCACCATAAATGCTAAAATCATCCATAAAAACCTCCATACAGTCCTCAAGAAGGTTAGAGAAAAGACTCATCATGCACCTTTGGAAAGTAGCTGGTGCATTGCACAAGCCAAAGGGCATTCTCTTATAGACATAAGTTCCAAAAGGACATGTAAAAGTAGTCTTTTCCTGATCTTCAGGGGCTATATGAATCTGGAAATAGCCTGTGTAACCATCTAAAAAGCAATAATGTGATTTACCTGAAAGGCGATCCAGCATTTGATTAATGAATGAAAGAGGGTAGTGATCTTTACGAGTGGCTTGATTGAGACGCCTGTAAACAATACAGACCCTCCAGACATTCTGTACTCTGGTTGCTATGAGTTCTCCATGCTCATTCTTCACTGTAGTGACTCCAGACTTCTTGGGCACCACTTGTACTGCGCTCACCAATTCACTGTCTGAGATGGGGTAGATAATATCTGCCTCTAGTAGTCTGGTCACTTCCTTCTTGACAACCTCTAAGATAATGGGGTTCAGTCTTCTCTGGGATTGACGAACGGGTCATGCTCCCTCTTCTAAAAATATTCTGTGCTCACAAACTTGAGGGTTGATGCCTACTATATCTGCCAAACTCTACCCAATTGCCTTCTTGTGCCTCCTCAGCACACTAAGTAACTGCACTTCCTGTTGAGAAGTGAGGTCCCGTGCAATGATAACTGGAAACTTCTGCTTGTCCTCGAGGTAAGCATATTTGAGGTGTGGAGGGAGGGGTTTCAATTCTAACTTCTGCTCATGGTCAGGCTCTGGATTGTCTGGAGCTGGTGGCAGTGGTAAAGTACTTGCATTGTCCTCAGAAAGTGTTCCCACACTCGGACCTTATCCTATGTACTTCTCTTCAAACTCCTCCTAGTGAACTTTAGCTACGGTTTCATCTATGATGTCACACTGGAGGATAGAATGATCTTCTGGAAGGTGCGTCATAACTCCATTCAGATTGAAACTTACTACTCGGCCGTTTATTTCAAAAGAGTATGTTCCTGAAAAAGCATCTAATTTGAACTTCGAGGTCATCAAGAAAGGTCTTCCGAGTAGGATTGATGATGGCTTCTCTGAGTCATTTTGGGGAATCTCCAGGATGTAAAAATCAATGGGGAATATGAGTCCTTTAATACCCACTAATACATCTTCAGCAACTCCAGCCACTGTAATAATGCTTTTATCTACTAACACAAAACGAGCTGCCAACCTTTTTAAGGGAGGGAGCCTCAAAACATCATATATAGACAAAGGCATTATACTAACACATGCTCCTAAATAACACATGCAGTCAGAAAATATCACACCTCTAATGGTACAGTAAACCATGCATGGGCCTGGGTCACTACATTTTTCAGGTATATTTCCCATTAAGGCATATATAGAACTACCTAAAGGAATAGTTTCTAATTCATTAATTTTGTCTTTATGTATGTTGATGAGCGGATAATTTATACGCTTTTTGGCATTGTTTTTAGTATGTTTTTAGTATGTTTTAGTTAGTTTTTATTATATTTTTATTAGCTTTTAGTTAAAATTCACTTTTCTGGACTTTACTATGAGTTTGTGTGTTTTTCTGCGATTTTAGGTATTTTCTGGCTGAAATTGAGGGACCTAAGCAAAAATCTGATTCAGAGGCTGAAAAGGACTACAGATGTTGTTGGATTCTGACCTCCCTGCACTCGAAGTGGATTTTCTAGAGCTACCGAATCCCAATTGGCGCGCTCTTAACGGCGTTGGAAATTAGACATCCTGGGCTTTCTAGAAATGTATAATAGTCCATACTTTGC
The DNA here is from genome assembly GCF_000817695.3 of Arachis duranensis. Classification (NCBI taxonomy): domain Eukaryota; kingdom Viridiplantae; phylum Streptophyta; class Magnoliopsida; order Fabales; family Fabaceae; genus Arachis; species Arachis duranensis. The sequence continues at coordinate 62,312,873 of NC_029777.3, forward strand.
CCAAGATTTGATGGCCCAAACTGGCGTTCCAAATCAGCTCAAAACTGCGCGGCGTTAAACGCCGGAACTGGCACAAGAATGGGAGTTAAACGCCCAAAGTGGCACAAAAGCTGGCGTTTAACTCCAAGAAAAGTCTCTACACATGAAAGCTTCAATGCTCAGCCCAAGCACACACCAAGTGGGCCCGGAAGTGGACTTTTATGTCATTTACTCATCTTTGTAAACCCTAGGCTACTAGTTCTCTACAAATAGGACCTTTTACTATTGTATTTTCATCTTTTGATCATTTTCGATCTTAGGATCATCTTTAGATCTTTGAATCTTTTGATCACGTTTTGGGGGCTGGCCTCTCGGCCATGCCTAGACCTTGTTCTTATGTATTTTCAATGGTGGAGTTTCTACACACCATAGATTAAGGTGTGGAGCTCTGTTGTACCTCGAGTATTAATGCAATTATTATTGTTCTTCTATTCAATTCAGCTTGTTCTTGTTCTAAGATATTCATTCGTACCCAAGAACATGATGAATGTGATGATTATGTGATGCTCATCATCATTCTCACTTATGAACGCGTGCCTGACAACCAATCCCGTTCTACAAGCAAACAAGGCTTGAATGTTTATCTCTTGGATTCCTTAACCAGAATCTTCGTGGTATAAGCTAGAATTGATGGCGGCATTCAAGAGAATCCGAAAGGTCTAAACCTTGTCTCTGGTATTCTGAGTAGGATTCAATGATTGAATGACTGTGATGAGCTTCAAACTCCTGAAGGCTGGGCGTTAGTAACAGACGCAAAAGAAT
>NC_029777.3:62313851-62319248 GCF_000817695.3 Arachis duranensis
AGCTTGCCATGGAAAGGAGTAAGAAGGATTGGATGAAGACAGTAGGAAAGCAGAGAGACGGAAGGGACAAAGCATCTCCATTCGCTTATCTGAAATTCTCACCAATGAATTACATAAGTATCTCTATCTTTATGTTTTATTCATATATCACTTATAACCATTTGAATCTGCCTGACTGAGATTTACAAGGTGACCATAGCTTGCTTCATACCAACAATCTCCGTGGGATCGACCCTTACTCGCGTAAGGTTTATTACTTGGACGACCCAGTGCACTTGCTGGTTAGTTGTGCGGAGTTGTGATAAAGAGTTGAGTTTACAATTGTGTGTACCATGTTGATGGCGCCATTGATGATCACAATTTCGTGCACCAAGTTTTTGGCGCCGTTGCCGGGGATTGTTGAGTTTGGACAACTGACGGTTCATCTTGTTGCTTAGATTAGGTATTTTTCTTCAGAGTTCTTAAGAATGAATTCTAGTGTTTCAAGGTGATGTTCTTATCATCACCAAAGCTGATTGATCTTCATCAATTTAGCTCTTGAATGCAATGTCTTGCTAAAGCTTGGCTAGCCATGTCTAATTTCTTTAGACTAAAGCTTTAGAGTAACGTTGCATGATTCCTGGAATTCTCATTAAGAATTTTGATACCTTTTTCCACTTAATTTTCGAAAAACACAAAAAAAAAATTCAGAAAAATCTTAAAATCCAAAGTATGTTTCTTGTTGAGTCTAGTGTCTCATGTTAAGTTTGGTGTCAATTGCATGTTTCTGTTCTTTTTGCATTCATTCATGTGTCTTCATTAATCTTCAAGTTGTTCTTGATGATTTCCTTGCTCTGATCTTTGAATTCTCTTGACTTGAGTGTTTTGTTGTTTCTCATATGCATTCTCATTTTGTTAGTGTCAATGGTATACAAACTGCTAAGTTTGGTGTCTTGCATGCATTGTTATTTGATTTTTGTTACATTTTGATTATTAAAAATCCAAAAAAAATTTAATTTGTGTCTTTTCAAGTCAATAATACAGAGAATTGAAGATTCAGAACATACAGCAGAGGAATTACACAGAAAAAGCTGGGCGTTCAAAACGCCCAGTGAAGAAGGCAAACTGGCGTTTAAACGCCAGCCAGGGTACCTGGTTGGGCGTTTAATGCCCAAAAGGGTAGTGTTTTGGGCGTTAAACGCCAGAATGGCACAAGAGGGAAGATTTTGTTTTTAATGCAAATTTTTTTCAATCTTTTCAAAATCAAATCTTTTTCAAATCAAATCTTTTCAATCATATGTTTTCAAAATCAATTTCTTTCCGTTTTCAAAAATACTTGCTATCAATTAATGATTTGATTCAACATTTCAAGTATATTGCCTTTTCTATTGAGAAAGGTTTAATGTTTGAAACATATCTTTTCTTGGTAGCCAAGTCATTAATTTTTAAAATCAAATCTTTTTAAATTGTTTTTCAAATCATATCTTCTCAATCAAATCTTTTTAAAACCATAACTTTTCAATTATATCTTCTCAATCACATCTTTTTTAAAATAGTTTTCAATCATATCTTTCTGATTCCTAATTTCAAAATCTTTTTCAAAAAAATCACTTGATTTCTTTTCCACTCTTGGTTTACGAAAATCAATTAGTGTTTTTCAAAATGTTTTTAAAATCTTTTTAATTTATCTTCGAAAATTTCTTCCCCTCTTCTCACATCCTTCTATTTATGGACTAACACTACTCCTCAATGCACAATTCGAACTCCATCTTTCCTTGATAAGTTCGAATTTTCTACCTCTTCCTTCTATTTTTCTTTTCCTCTGACACCTCAAGGAATCTATATACTGTGACATAGAGGATTCCATATTTTCTTGTTCTCTTCTCTTTCATATGAGCAGGAGCAAAGACAAAAGCAATCTTGTTGAGACTGATCCTGAACCTAAAAGGACCTTGAAGCAAAATCTAAGAGAAGCTAAGGCACAACTCTCTGTAGAGGACCTAACAGAAATCTTCAAAGAAGAAGAACCCATGGCAGCCGAAAATAACAACAATGCCAACAATGCAAGGAAGGTGCTGGGTGACTTTACTGCACCTACTCCTGACTTCTATGGGAGAAGCATCTCTATCCCTGCCATTGGAGCAAACGACTTTGAGCTTAAGCCTCAATTAGTTTCTCTAATGCAACAGAATTGCAAGTTCCATGGACTTCCATTGGAAGATCCTCATCAGTTTTTAGCTGAATTCTTGCAAATCTGTGACACAGTCAAGACTAATGGGGTTGACCCTGAGGTCTACAGACTTACGCTGTTCCCTTTTGCTGTAAGAGACAAAGCTAGGATATGGTTGGACTCACAACCTAAAGAAAGCCTGAACTCTTGGGAAAAGCTAGTCAACGCCTTCTTGGCAAAGTTCTTTCCACCTCAAAAATTGAGTAAGCTTAGAGTGGAAGTCCAAACCTTCAGACAGAAGGAAGGAGAATCCCTCTATGAAGCTTGGAAAAGATACAAACAATTGATCAGAAAGTGTCCCTCTGACATGCTTCGGCAGCAAGTGATTGAGTTCAGTAGTTCCTCATATAAAATTATTGACTCTAGAGATATAGTAATATGGAGAAGACAAAATTGTTTCAAGCACCGACAGAACCAGAGGCGCCCCTTGTTTCAAAGAGGGGGGGCGGGTTATTCACATTTCATTTGATGGTCAAAGGCGAATTGAAAGCTAAGCAGTGGTAATTCTAAGGATTGGATTCCCCGGGGGAAAAATAGAGATGTCTCCTACGTTACCCGAACTATGCGTAAGTAGCGACGTAATTTCATAGAGTCATTCGGTCTGAATGCTACATGAAGAACATAAGCCAGATGAAGGAACAGGAAGACCTAGGATGTAGACGATCATAACATGGGTGATTCGGCGGATTTGGATTCCTATATATCCACTCATGCGGTACTTCATTGTGTGATATATATAAGATCCATCTGTATAGATATCATCATCTACATCCAGAAAACCACTCAAAGTTTCATGACTGAAACAAGGTCCTCCATTAGAAACTTGGAGGCACAAGTGGGTCAGCTGAGTAAGAAAGCTACTGAACTCCCTCCTAGTACTCTTCCAAGCAATACAGAAGAGAATCCAAAAGGAGAATGCAAGGCCATTAACATGACTTACATGGCCGAATTTGGAGAGGAGGAAGAGGTAGTGAACACCACTGAGGAAGACCTCAATGGACGTCCATTGGCCTCCAATGAGTTCCCCAATGAAGAACCATGGGAATTTGAGGCTCACATTGAGACCATAGAGATTCCATTGGATTTACTTCTTCCATTCATGAGCTCTGATGAGTATTCTTCCTCTGAAGAGGATGAAGATGTCACTAAAGAGCAAGTTGCTAAATACCTTGGAGCAATCATGAAGCTAAATGACAAGTTATTTGGTAATGAGACTTGGGAGGATGAACCACCTTTGCTCACCAAAGAACTGGATGACTTGTCTAGGTAGAAATTACCTCAAAAGAGACAAGATCCTGGGAATTTTTCAATACCTTGAACCATAGGCACCATGACCTTTAAGAAGGCTCTGTGTGACTTAGGGTCAAGTGTAAACCTCATGCCTCTCTCTGTAATGGAGAAGCTAGGGATCTTTGAGGTACAAGCTGCAAGAATCTCACTAGAGATGGCAGACAATTCAAGAAAACAAGCTTATGGACTTGTAGAGGATGTTCTGGTAAAGATTGAAGACCATTACATCCCTGTTGATTTCATAGCCCTGGAGACTGGGAAGTGCATGGATGAATCCATCATCCTTGGCAGACCCTTCCTAGCCACAGCAAAGGCTGTGATTGATGTGGACAGAGGAGAATTGATCATTCAAGTGAATGAAGAATCCTTTGTGTTTAAGGCTCAAGGATATCCCTTTGTCACCATGGAGAGGAAGCATGAAGAGCTTCTCTCAAAACAGAGCCCAACAGAGCCCCCACAGTCAAACTCTAAGTTTGGTGGTGGGAGGCCACAACCAAATTCTAAGTTTGGTGTTGGGAGGTTCCAACATTGCTCTGAGTATCTATGAGGCTCCATGAGAGCCCTCTGTCAAGCTACTGACATTAAAGAAGTGCTTGTTGGGAGGCAACCCAATGTTATATTTATCTATTTTCCTCTGTTATTTTATGTTTTCTGTAGGTTGATAATCATGAGAAGTCACAAAATCAATTGAAAAAGCAAAAATAGAATAAAAAACAGAAAGAAAAATAGCACACCCTGGAGGAAGACCTTGCTGGCGTTTAAACGCCAGTAAGGGTAGCAAATGGGCGTTTAACGCCCAGTCTGGCACCATTCTGGGCGTTTAACGCCAGAAAGGGGCACCAGACTGGCGTTAAACGCTAGGAAAAGGCAAGAAGTTGGCGTTAAACACCAGAAATGGGCACCAGCCATGCGTTTAACGCCAGAATTGGCACAGGGAGCATTTTTGCTCGCCACTTGGTGCAGGGATGACTTTTCCTTGACACCTCAGGATCTGTGGACCCCACAGGATCCCCACCTACCCTACCACCCTCTCTCTTCTTCACCAATCACCTCAACACCTCTTTCCCAAAAACCCCTCACCTATCAAATCCCATCTTTCTCTTCACCACTCACATCCATCCTTCATAAAACCTCACCTACCTCACCATTTAAATTCAAACCACTTTCCCTCCTAAACCCACCCTCCAATAGCCGAACCCTACCCCTCTCTCCACCCCTATATAAAGCCATCTCCATCTCCTCTATTTCTTCTTCTTCTACTCTATTCTTTCTTCTTTTGCTCGAGGACGAGCAAACCTTTTAAGTTTGGTGTGGTAAAAGCATTGCTTTTTGTTTTTCCATAACCATTTATGGCACCTAAGGCCGGAGAAACCTCTAGAAAGAGGAAGGGAAAGGCAAAAGCTTCCACCTCCGAGTCATGGGAGATGGAGAGATTCATCTCAAGGGTGCATCAAGACCACTTCTATGAAGTTGTGGCCTTGAAGAAGGTGATCCCCGAGGTCCCTTTCAAACTCAAGAAGGGTTAACTTTGATCAAAGGTTGGACCAAGTCCTCATAGACATTTGTGAAGAGGGCGCTCAATGGAAGAGAGATTCAAGAGGAAAGCCGGTTCAACTGAGAAGGCATGACCTCAAGCCCGTGGCTAGGGGATGGTTGGAGTTTATCCAACGCTCAATCATTCCCACTAGCAACCTATCCGAAGTTACTATAGACCAGGCCATCATGATTCATAGCATCATGATTGGAGAAGAAGTAGAAGTTCATGAGGTTATAGCCCAAGAACTTTATAAGGTGGCGGACAAGTCCTCTACCTTGGCAAGGTTAGCCTTTCCCCATCTCATTTGTAACCTCTGTTATTCAGTTGGAGTTGACATAGAGGGAGACATCCTCATTGATGA
>NC_029777.3:62319377-62320914 GCF_000817695.3 Arachis duranensis
CTATTGGGAGCAAATCAACACCTCCCTAGGAGAATTGAGTTCCAACATGGGACAACTAAGGGTGGAGCACCAAGAACACTCAGTCCTCCTCCATGAGATTAGAGAAGATCAAAGAATCATGAGAGAGGAGCAACAAAGACAAGGAAGAGACATTGAGGAGCTCAAGCACTCCATATTATTTTGATGTGGTGACAATACTTTTTGTTTTTTGAATGTATGCTTGAACAGTGCATATGTCTTTTGAATTTGTTGTTCATGAATGTTAAAATTGTTGGCTCTTGAAAGAATGATGAAAAAGGAAACATGTTACTGAGGATCTGAAAAATCATAAAAATGATTCTTGAAGCAAGAAAAAGCAGTGAAAAGCTTGCAAAAAAAAAAGAGCAAGCAGAAAAAGCCAATAGCCCTTTAAACCAAAAGGCAAGGGTAATAAAAAGGATCCAAGGCTTTGAGCATCAGTGGATAGGAGGGCCTACAGGAATAATATCCTGGCCTAAGCGGCTAAACCAAGCTGTCCCTAACCATGTGCTTGTGGTGTGAAGGTGTCAAGTGGAAACTTGAGACAAAACGGTTAAAGTCGTGATCTAAAGCAAAAAGAGTGTGCTTAAGATCCCTGGACACCTCTAATTGGGGACTCTAGCAAAGCTGAGTCACAATCTAAAAAGGTTCACCCAATTATGTGTCTGTGACATGGATGTATCCGGTGGTAATACTGGAAAACAAAGTGCTTTGGGCCACAACCAAGACTCATAAAGTAGCTGTGTTCAAGAATCAACATACTTAACTAGGAGAATCAATAACACTATCTGAATTCTGAGTTCATATAGAAGCCAATCATTCTGAACTTCAAAGGATAAAGCGAGATGCCAAAACTGTTCAGAGGCAAAAAGCTACTAGTCCCGCTCATCTAAATGGAGCTAAGTTTCATTGATAGTTCGGAGTTTATAGTATATTCTCTTCTCTTTATCCTATTTGATTTTCAGTTGCTTGGGGACAAGCAACAATTTAAGTTTGGTGTTGTGATGAGCGGATAATTTATACGCTTTTTGGCATTGTTAACAATTTAAGTTTGGTGTTGTGATGAGCGGATAATTTGTACGCTTTTTGGCATTATTTTTAGTATGTTTTTAGTATGTTTTAGTTAGTTTTTATTATATTTTTATTAGTTTTTAGTTAAAATTCAGTTTTCTGGACATTACTATGAGTTTGTGTGTTTTTCTATGATTTCAGGTATTTTCTGGCTGAAATTGAGGGACCTGAGCAAAAATCTGATTCAGAGGCTGAAAAGGACTATAGATGCTGTTGGATTCTAACCTCCCTGCACTCGAAATGGATTTTCTGGAGCTACAGAAGCCTAATTGGCGCGCTCTCAACGGCGTTGGAAAGTAGACATCCTGGGCTTTCCAGCAATGTATAATAGTCCATACTTTGCCCAAGATTTGATGGCCCAAACTGGTATTCCAAATTAGCTCAAAACTGCGCGGCGTTAAACGCCGGAACTGGCACAAGAATGGGAGTTAAACGCCCAAACTGGCAC
>NC_029777.3:62321093-62323244 GCF_000817695.3 Arachis duranensis
CTGTACCTCGAGTGTTAATGCAATTACTATTGTTCTTCTATTCAATTCAGCTTGTTCTTGTTCTAAGATATTCATTCGTACCCAAGAACATGATGAATGTGATGATTATGTGACGCTCATCATCATTCTCACTTATGAACGCGTGCCTGACAACCACTCCCGTTCTACAAGCAAACAAGGCTTGAATGTTTATCTCTTGGATTCCTTAACCAGAATCTTTGTGGTATAAGCTAGAATTGATGGCGGCATTCAAGAGAATCCGGAAGGTTTAAACCTTGTCTGTAGTATTCTGAGTAGGATTCAATGATTGAATGACTGTGACGAGCTTCAAACTCCTGAAGGCTGGGCATTAGTGACAGACGCAAAAGAATCAATGGATTCTATTCCAACCTAATTGAGAACCGACAGATGATTAGCCGTGCCGTGACTGGGTGCGTTGAACATTTTCACTGAGAGGACGGGATTGTAGCCACTGACAATGGTGATGCCCAACATACAGCTTGCCATGGAAAGGAGTAAGAAGGATTGGATGAAGACAGTAGGAAAGCAGAGAGACGGAAGGGACAAAGCATCTCCATTCACTTATCTGAAATTCTCACCAATGAATTACATAAGTATCTCTATCTTTATGTTTTATTCATATATCACTTATAACCATTTGAATCTGCCTGACTTAGATTTACAAGGTGACCATAGCTTGCTTCATACCAACAATCTCCGTGGGATCGACCTTTACTCGCGTAAGGTTTATTACTTGGACGACCCAGTGCACTTGCTGGTTAGTTGTGCCGAGTTGTGATAAAGTGTTGAGATTACAATTGTGCGTACCATGTTGATGGCGCCATTGATGATCACAATTTCGTGCACCATATGCATAAATCTTTTAGAAACTTTGCGTATTTAGGTACCTGCTGAATAACATCAAAAAGAGGAATAGTTACCTCAACCTTTTTGAATATTTCTACCATTTTGGGATCAGGTTCCAACTGCTTCCTGGGCTTCCTTGCAAGTTGTGGAAATGGAATAGGAGTGGCATTTTCTACAGTGTTGATAAACCACCATTTTATGGTTTATCTTGTGCTCAATTGAGTGGATTTTATCAACTCTTTACCCACTTATTCATACTATTTGCATGTTACAATCCCTCACCTACTTATTCACATTAATTGCATGGTTTTACTTTTCCTTCCTTATTATGTCATATTGTGAAAAACATGTTTCCTAAGCTTTGAAAATTAATTATTTTAATTACCTTTATTTCCATTCGATGCCGTGATTAGTGTGTTGAGTAGTTTCAGATTTTCTAAGGCAGAATGACTTAAAGGATGAAAAAGGAAATATACTAAAAGGAAAGGAGAAAGCAAAACGGAGCTTTAAGGAAACTGGTATCCACGCGATCGCATGGATGACGCGATCGCGTGCCAAGCACGAATCAGCAGCAACGCGGCCGCATGACTGACGCGACCGCGCGCCTTAAGCAGAACGCACATGACGCGGTCGCATGACTGACGCGACCGCGTGGCAAGAAAAAGCTCTGAATGACGCGACCGCGTGACCCACGCGGACGCGTGACAGACGCCACGCACCAGAAATTGCAGAAAACGCTCACAACGAGTTCTGAGGCCCTTTTTGGCCCAAATCCAAGTCCAGAAGGCACAGATTAGAGGCTATAAAGTGGAGGAATGCATCCATTCATAGGGAGGACATTCATAATTCTCTTTTTATTATTTTTAGATGTAGTTTTCAGAGAGAGAGAGAGCCTCTCCTCTCTCTTTAGGATTTAGGATTTTGGACTTCTCTTCAGGATTAGGATTTAGGACTTCTCTTAGTTTTAGGAGTAACCCTCAATCCCAGGTTCCTTATTTTTATTTATTCCAATTTAATTTATGAATTCTTCCATGTTACAGAATACTCTTTTAAATTAATGTTATTTGAGATATTTCAGATTGATGATTGCTGTCTTTTATTTGTATAAATAATTTGGATTTTCCTATTGTCCAATTGGCTTATGAATATTGTTAGTTTTAGATTTTACTGCTTTGAATGAATTGAAGGTATTCCAGATATTTATGATTTTAATTTAGCTTTTAACATTCTTGGCTTTGGTTAAATAATTGGTGACTCTAGAGTTATCAAACTCATTGTTGATTA
>NC_029777.3:62323280-62324041 GCF_000817695.3 Arachis duranensis
AGCATAAGTGATAATCGTTATCTTGCTAATTGAACTGAACTTCAATAATCCCAATCTTTTCTTAGGAAATAAATAGGATTCGAAGGTCAAACTAATTAATCCCTTGACTTTCCTTTGCTTTAGAAAAGGTTGACTAAGTGGAATTAAGATTCAACTTTCATTATTATTGATAAGAATAACTAAGTCTGGACTTCCAATTTCTCATACCTTGCCAAAGGGTTTGCTTTATAGTATTTATTTATTTTAATTTTCATTTGAATTACTTGTCATACTTCTTCCCTATTTCCAAAACCCCCAATTTTACCTTTTTCATAGCCAATAGTAAGAACATACCTCCCTGCAATTCCTTGAGAAGACGACCCGAGGTTTAAATACTCGGTTAACAATTTTTAAAGGGGTTTGTTACTTGTGACAACCAAAACGTTTGTACGAAAGGATTTTTGTCGGTTTAGAGACTATATCTACAACGCGACTGTTTTAATGAAATTCTTTATTGGCAAAAATTCTAACGTCAAAATGGCGCCGTTGCCGGGGAATTGCAAACGTGTGCCTTATTATTGGTTATTGTAAATATTTTTCAAAAAAAAATTCAGATTTTTATTTTAATTTTTTTTTATCTTATCTTATATTTTTCAAAAATATTTTCATATCTTTTTTTTCAAAAATTATATGTTTTTCAAAATATTTTCTTTTTATTAATTTTTGTTTTTATTTTCTCTTACTACCATGAACTCTCACCCCTTTGGCTATGAGTCTGGTTA
>NC_029777.3:62324424-62327649 GCF_000817695.3 Arachis duranensis
CCATGTGGACAGTCTAGTGAAGAGCGTATCATGAAGGAGATACTAGAAACCCCAGTGAACAAGACAGAGAATGAATTTGTACTAGAACAAGTAGAAGAAGCTGTTATTGTTCAAGAAGAAGAGTTGGTTGAAGACTTAGGAGACGCAGAACCTCCATGGGAAAGACAAGACATAGAGCCTCCTTCCAAGACGGTTGAAATTGATGCTGAAGAGGGTGTACAACCTCCAAAGCATATCATAGTTGAAGACTTGGAAGAGGTTGATCAAGAGATGGAGATTCAAGAAGAAGAAGCACAACCTCCCATGCCCTTGGAAAGCAATGAAAAGGAGATTGAATAGAAAGAGAGCTACCAAGAGGAAGAGGTTGAAATTGAAGAAGTTTGCAAAGAGGTGGTAATTATCAGAGAAGAGCACAAGGGAGTGGAGCTTGCAATTTCATTAAAGATACCTCCCCCTAAGTCGCCATCATCCTTCACAACATTCAAGTGGGTAAAATTCATATGCCATAGCTTTCTAATCCTACATGAATATGGGCTACTGGAGACAGATGGTCAACTTAGAGCTCTTTGTGGCATTAAGAGTAAAAGAAAGATGGTCAGTGGTAAGAATTGTCCTACAAAGTTCATCATGGTTGGAAGCTTTAAGCTTAAACGTAAAGGTTGGTATAGAGCTCAACTGAATGGGTCTAGGAAGTTGTTTGGCCGCTTTAGTGAGAATTCAGATTGCTTGCTACCCGGATGGAATCATGATAATCAACACGAAGACGGGTGTAAAAGCAAGATTTGGGATCCTGGAATCTGTTCTGACATCCAACACCCCGGGAGCCTAAGAATCTTTTTGAAGCTGCTCAAGGGTTTTACATGCCTAGTTTGGGACCCCGGAGGTTACTGGAATCACAAACACTGGTGGAGATTCCTGGATGAGTTCAAGCATAAGCCACCATAACAGGAAGCTCACCAAATGTCCAACTTAAGGACTTTAACTAAAAGTGCTAGGTGGGAGACAATCCACCATGGTATGATCGTTTCTTTTTCAATTTTATTTCGTTTTGTTTGTTTTTTATTTTATTTTATTTTATTATATTGAACCTGGAGTTTTGCATCACATTCATATTAGCACTGCATTCTGCATCATTTCAGTCATTAAAAAAAAGCGAGCACGCGACGCGACCGCATCAGCGACGCGTCCGCGTCGCAAGGAGATGAGAGAATAATAAATTGAATAGAGAGTTACGCAGGAGCAGGGCTGGAGGCGCGTTATTAGCACAAATTGACTCCACGCGAACGCGTCGATGACGCGTCCGCGTCATTTGGAAAAATAGCCTCCCACGAGACCGCATCACCCACGCGGCCGCGTGACCTGAAATCGGCGTAAAAAGGGTGTATGGCCGAAAGTTGAGCTGGAATTGGGCTGGACCCGTGCTAGTAGCACAAGCCCTACCACGCGAACGCATCACCCACGCGTCCGTGTCATATTGGAAATAAGGCCACCCGCGCGATCGCGTTGACCACGCGACCGCGTCACCCTGGATTTTGGCAATACTGACGTTTTGAACAGAGAGTTGTGCGGCCGCGAGGCTGCACTCGCGCCACTAGCACAAATCGAGTCACAGGATCGCGTGCCCCACGCGTCCGCGTCACCCAACCTTATCGCACACCACGCGACCGCGTCACCCACGCGACCGCGTCGCCAGCGTCGCACAACCTATCCAGATTAGTGCCAATTTTCTTATCTTTTCTCTTCTAATCCTAATTTCTTCCTTCTCTCTCGTTTTCCCTCCCTCCTTTCTTCCTTACTTCTTCTTCCCTTCTTTCCCTTCTTTCCCTTCTAATTCTTCTTATTTTTCTTTTTATTTTATTTTAATTCATTTGTATACTTTCATTCATTGCATATTTTATTTTTCTAAAAGTTATTATTGGTGTTCAAATATTCTTATTCAACTGTTACATCTTTTCTGGTATTTTCTTGGTGCTTCATGACTTGTTTAATTCTAATTGAGTAATATTATTTAAATCAATGCCAATCTTTTATACCTATATTACTTTTGCATTGACATGAATTTATATTATCTCTCCTTACCCACACTCTCTTCCCTATTGTTGCAACTTTTTGCACTCTTGATTTGCCATGTCCTTCTATTATTTTCTCACTTGCATGTTGTAGCTACCATGTAATTGAGACCCTTATTTTTGGCATTAACCAACCCATGTTTTATTTGTTTTCTATCTTTGCTTTGGGTTACTTTCCTTCCCTTTTTCTTTCAGGATGGCCACCAGGAAGAGACCGGAAGACGTTTACATGGGAGAGACAAACAAGTTCCTACGCACATTCCTTGATGAGAAAAGCATCAGTTAGAGCAACCCGTCCACCTGCACATCTCAGCATGCACCGAGGACGGTGCAATCTTTAAGTGTGGGGGTGTGTTGTTCTCTCTAAAACTGTGATCTTTGTCTTGCTTAATTCTATATTTCCATTTATTTGATGTATGCATGCACTTACATGATTGAGGCCTTTGTTTCACTAAGCTTACATACCCATATGGCCTTACCTTTCATTATCCCTTGCAAACCAATGTTGAGCCTATTTTACCCCTTTATTCTTTACTTTAGCACATCATTAACTCTAAGCGAAAAACAATAATGTCCTTAATTTGAATCCTTGGTTAGCTTAGACTAGTGAGAATGCTTATGAATTAAGTGTGGGGAAAAGTGGGTTTGGAAACATTTGGTTTGAAAATTGAGTATGTTAGAATTTTCTAAAAAAATGTGAAAGAAATGTTTGGGACATAATTCACGCATCCAATAATTTAATCATATGCATTGGGAAAAATAAAAGAAAAAAATATATATATACATATATATATATATATAAAAGAGTAAAATAAGTGAAAGGGGACAAAATGCCCCAAAGTAAGCGGTGAAAGCAATGCATATGAGTTATACTTGAAATTAGAATGCATGAATATGTGGAAAACATGGTTAATAGATGGTTAGATGTTGTATTATGATTACATGGATTGTCTAAAGTTAGGTGGGAAAGTTTAAGTTAATTAAGGATTCAGATTTTAGTCCACTTGGCCAAACACAATCCTACCTTGACCCTAACCCCATTACAACCCTTAAAAGACCTCTTGATATGTGTATTTATGCATTAAATTTATGTTGATTGTTATATGAAGAGCAAGCCTTAGAAAGCAAGGTTAGTAGAGAATTGAGAGAATCGAAT
>NC_029777.3:62327860-62347398 GCF_000817695.3 Arachis duranensis
TGTTTAAGTGTGGGGAGGTTGATAAACCACTATTTTATGGTTTATCTTGTGCTCAATTGAGTGGATTTTATCAACTCTTTACCCACTTATTCATACTATTTGCATGTTTTACATTTGCCTTCCTAATTATGTGCTTTGATTGAAAACATGTTTCTTTGGACTTATATTTGCTTATTATTAATCCTCTCTTATTTCCATTCGATGCCGTGATTAGTGTGTTGAGTAGTTTCAGATTTTCTAAGGCAGAATGACTTAAAGGATGAAAAAGGAAACATACTAAAAGGAAAGGAGAAAGCAAAACGGATCTTTAAGGAAACTGGTATCCACGCGATCGCATGGATGACGCGATCGCGTGCCAAGCACGAATCAGCAGCAACGCGGCCGCATGACTGACGCGACCACGCGCCTTAAGCAGAACGCACATGACGCGGTCGCATGACTGACACGACCGCGTGGCAAGGAAAAGCTCTGAATGACGCGATCGCGTGACCCACGCGGACGCGTGACAGAGGTCACGCACCAGAAATTGTAGAAAACGCTCATAACGAGTATTGAGGCCCTTTTTGGCCCAAATCCAAGTCCAGAAGGCTCAGATTAGAGGCTATAAAGTGTAGAAATGCATCCATTCATAGGGAGGACATTCATAATTCTCTTTTTATTATTTTTAGATGTAGTTTTCAGAGAGAGAGGTTCTCTCCTCTCTCTTTAGGATTTAGGATTTAGGACTTCTCTTAGTTTTAGGAGTGACTCTCAATCCCAGGTTCTTTATTTTTATTTATCCCAATTTAATTTTTGAATTCTTCCATGTTACAGATTACTCTTTTAAATTAATGTTATTTGAGATATTTCAGATTGATGATTGCTGTCTTTTATTTATATAAATAATTTGGATTCTCCTATTGCCCAATTGGCTTATGAATATTGTTAGTTTTGGATTTTACTGCTTTGAATGAATTGAAGGTATTCCAGATATTTATGATTTTAATTTAGCTTTTGACATTCTTAGCTTTGGTTAAATAATTGGTGACTCTAGAGTTATCAAACTCATAGTTGATTGAAAATTGGATTTTTTCATTACATTAATTCAAGTTCCAATAACTCTAGTCTTTCCCAAGGAAAGACTAGGACCTGAGGAATCAAAATTAATTCATCCACTTAACTTACCTTCATAGTTTGAGGTTAACAAAGTGGGAGAAAAATCAAATTCTCATTACAATTGATAAGGATAACCAGGATAGGACCTCCTGTTCCCAAACCTTGCCAAGAGTTTATTTTATAGTTATTTATTTATTTTTCTTATTATTTTTTGTGCAACATACTGCCCCCTTACTTCCAAAACCCCAAGTTTCCAAAACCCCCAATTTTACCTTTTTCATAGCCAATAGTAAGAACATACCTCCCTGCAATTCCTTGAGAAGACGACCCGAGGTTTAAATACTCGGTTAACAATTTTTAAATTGGTTTGTTACTTGTGACAACCAAAACGTTTGTACGAAGGGATTTTTGTCGTTTTAGAAACTATATCTACAACGCGACTGTTTTTATGAAATTCTTTACTGGCAAAAATTCTAACATCAAAATGGCGCCGTTGCCGGGGAATTGCAAACGTGTGCCTTATTATTGGTTATTGTAAATATTTTTCAAAAAAAAATTTCAGATTTTTATTTTAAAGTTTTATTTATCTTATCTTATATTTTTCAAAAATATTTTCATATCTTTTTTTTCAAAAATTATATGTTTTTCAAAATATTTTCTTTTTATTAATTTTTGTTTTTATTTTCTCTTACTACCATGAACTCTCACCCCTTTGGCTATGAGTCTGGTTACAATTATGTTGCAGAAAGAGGAGATTATAATGACAACATGCACCATGGTTGGAACAATCAAAGATGGGAGGAGCCACAAGGATTTGATCAACCCTCATGGCAACAACCACCTCCAATGGACTATCAACAACCATTCTGTGATGCATATCAAGATGATGGCTATGGTGAGCGCTCTTTTGATTATCAACAACCACCACCATATGCCTATGAACCCCCTCCTCAGCATGACTTTAGACCACCATACTCACAAGCCCCTTTCCGCCATTCACCTCCATATAACCCTAACCCTCAACTACCATACCAACCACCTTATGAGCCAAATGAACCATATATAGAACCACCCCAATTCCAACCCAATTACTCACAAGAACCACCACTTCAATATTCACCATCTCCATATCCATCAATCCAAGAGCATTATGATCCTACTTATGAAAACCGAGTGTATCAAGAGACAAAGGATCGTCTCAAAGAAACAATGGATCGATTTCAGGCAACCACTCAACAACTGGGGCAAGTATTAATTCAATGGGCTTCTAGACGCTTAAATACACAAGGATCAGCCACAGCCCCATGTGGACAGTCTAGTGAAGAGCATAGCATAAAGAAGATACCAGAAACTCCAGTGGACAAGACAGAGCATGAATTCATACTAGAACAAGTAGAAGAAGCTATCATTGTTCAAGAAGAAGAGTTGGTTGAAGACTTAGGAGACGCAGAACCTCCATGGGAAAGACAAGACATAGAGCCTCCTTCCAAGACGGTTGAACTTGATGCTGAAGAGGGTGTACAACCTCCAAAGCATATCATAGTTGAAGACTTGGAAGAGGTTGATCAAGAGATGGAGATTCAAGAAGAAGAAGCACAACCTCCCATGCCCTTGGAAAGCAATGAAAAGGAGATTGAAAATTGAAAAAGAGCTACCAAGAGGAAGAGGTTGAAATTGAAGAAGTTTGCAAAGAGGTGTTAATTATCAAAGAAGAGCACAAGGGAGTGGAGCTTGCAATTTCATTAAAGATACCTCCCCCTAAGTCGCCATCATCCTTCACAACATTCAAGTGGGTAAAATTCATATCCAATAGCTTTCTAATCCCACTTGAATATGGGCTACTGGAGACGGATGATCAACTTAGAGCTCTTTGTGGCATTAAGAGTAAAAGGAAGATGGTCAGTGGTAAGAATTGTCCTGCAAGGTTCATCATGGTTGGAAGCTTTAAGCTTAAACGTAAAGGTTGGTATAGAGCTCAACTGAATGGGTCTAGGAAGTTGTTTGGCTGCTTTAGTGAGAATTCAGATTGCTTGCTACCCGGATAGAAACATGATAATCAACACGAAGACGGGTGTAAAAGCAAGATTTGGGATCCTGGAATCTGTTCTGACATCCAACACCCCGGGAGCCTAAGAATCTTTTTGAAGCTGCTCAAGGGTTTTACATGCCTAGTTTGGGACCCCGGAGGTTACTGGAATTACAAACACTGGTGGAGATTCCTGGATGAGTTCAAGCATAAGCCACCATAACAGGAAGCTCACCAAATGTCCAACTTAAGGACTTTAACTAAAAGTGCTAGGTGGGAGACAACCCACCATAGTATGATCGTTTCTTTTTCAATTTTATTTCGTTTTGTTTGTTTTTTATTTTATTTTATTTTATTATATTCAACCTGGAGTTTTGCATCACATTCATATTAGCACTGCATTTTGCATCATTACAGTCATTAAAAAAAAGCGAGCACGCGACGCGACCGCATCAGCGACGCGTCCGCGTCACAAGGAGATGAGAGAATAATAAATTGAACAGAGAGTTACGCAGGAGCAGGGCTGGAGGTGCGCTATTAGCACAAATTGACTCCACGCGAACGCGTCGATGACGCATCCGCGTCTTTTGGAAAAATAGCCCCCCACGCGACCGCGTCACCCACGCGGCCGCGTGACCTGAAATCGGCAAAAAAAGAGTGTATGGCCGAAAGTTGAGCTGGAATTGGGCTGGACCCGTGCTAGTAGCACAAGTCTTACCACGCGAACGCATCACCCACGCGTCCACGTCATATTGGAAATAAAGCCACCCGCGCGATCGCGTTGACCACGCGACCGCGTCACCCTGGATTTTGGCAATACTGACGTTTTGAACAGAGAGTTGTGCGGCCGCGAGGCTGCACTCGCGCCACTAGCACAAATCGAGTCACGCGATCGCGTGCCCCACGCGTCCGCATCGCCCAACCTTATCGAGCACCACGCGACCGCGTCACCCACGCGACCGCGTCGCCAGCGTCGCACAACCTATCCAGATTAGTGCCAATTTTCTTATCTTTTCTCTTCTAATCCTAATTTCTTCCATCTCTCTCCTTTCTCACTTTCTTTTTCTACTTCTCATTCTTTTTCACTTCCATTTTATTTTATTTAATTTATTTGCATACTTTCATTCATTGCATATTTTATTTTTCTAAAAGTTATTATTGGTGTTCAAATATTCTTATTCAACGGTTACATCTTTTCTGGTATTTTCTTGGTGCTTCATGACTTGTTTAATTCTGATTGAGTAATATTATTTAAATCAATGCCAATCTTTTATACCTATATTACTTTTGCATTGACATGAATTTATATTATCTCTCCTTACCCACACTCTTTTCCCTATTGTTGCAACTTTGCACTCTTGATTTGCCATGTCCTTCTATTATTTTCTCACTTGCATGTTGTAGCTACCATGTAATTGAGACCCTTATTTTTGGCATTAACCAACCCCTGTTTTATTTGTTTTCTATCTTTGCTTTGGGTTACTTTCCTTCCCTTTTTCTTTCAGGATGGCCACCAGGAAGAAACCGGAAGACGTTTACATGGGAGAGACAAACAAGTTCCTACGCACATTCCTTGATGAGAAAAGCATCAATTGGAGCAACCCGTCCACCTGCACATCTCAGCACGCACCGAGGACGGTGCAATCTTTAAGTGTGGGGAGGTCGATACCGATCTCCATGGATTAGTACTTTCTTGTCTCAACACCAATGTTTAAATTTTCTTTGTAGATTAGTTGTTGCATTTGCATGTTTAATTGTTTTTGTGCATATTTTACTACTTGGTTAAAGTAATATTCTTCTTTTTCAAGAAATTTTTATAGTATTTCACTAATTTGAATAAAAATTTTTGAAAAACTTGTTTGAAAAAATATTATTTTGGAACATAGTTTAGAGCTCAAACACAAAACCAGTGAGATTTTGAGCCTATTTGATTGGTTGCATTTTACCAACCAAAAATTTTATTTTTTGGTGTGTGTTGTTCTCTCTAAAACTGTGATCTTTGTCTTGCTTAATTCTATATTTCCATTTATTTGATGTATGCATGCACTTACATGATTGAGGCCTTTGTTTCACTAAGCTTACATACCCAGTGAAAGAAATGTTTGGGACATAATTCATGCATCCAATAATTTAATCATATGCATTGAGAAAAAAAATATATATATATATAAGAGCAAAATAAGTGAAAGGGGACAAAATGCCCCAAAGTAAGCGGTGAAAGCAATGCATATGAGTTATACTTGAAATTAGAATGCATGAATATGTGGAAAACATGGTTCATGGATGGTTAGATGTTGTATTATGATTACATGGATTGTCTAAAGTTAGGTGGGAAAGTTTAAGTTAATTAAGGATTCAGATTTTAGTCCACTTGGCCAAATACAATCCTACCTTGACCCTAACCCTATTACAACCCATAAAAGACCTCTTGATATGTGTATTTATGCATTAAATTTATGTTGATTGTTAGATGAAGAGCAAGCCTTAGAAAGCAAGTTTAGTAGAGAATTGAGAGAATCGAACCTAAAACACTTGAGTGATTAGAGTGATATACACTACTAAGTGAGGGTTCGATGCTCGATTCTTTGTTCCCGGCTTTCATGAGCTATTTTCTTCTACAAATCTATTTGTACTTCATTTTTATGATTTGAATTAGTGAAATCCAGTTCATATTTATTCTTGGGGATTTATTTGCTTTTAACCAAGTAAGTAGAAACATTTTTCATTTAGTTGCATTCATAGGTTGCATCTCATGCATTCTACCATTCCTCTTCATTCCTTTATAGTTTCTCTTGAGCTTAGCATGAGGACATGCTTTTGTTTAAGTGTGGGGAGGTTGATAAACCACTATTTTATGGTTTATCTTGTGCTCAATTGAGTGGATTTTATCAACTCTTTACCCACTTATTCATACTATTTGCATGTTTTACATTTGCCTTCCTAATTATGTGCTTTGATTGAAAACATGTTTCTTTGGACTTATATTTGCTTATTATTAATCCTCTCTTATTTCCATTCGATGCCGTGATTAGTGTGTTGAGTAGTTTCAGATTTTCTAAGGCAGAATGACTTAAAGGATGAAAAAGGAAACATACTAAAAGGAAAGGAGAAAGCAAAACGGAGCTTTAAGGAAACTGGTATCCACGCGATCGCATGGATGATGCGATCGCGTGCCAAGCACGAATCAGCAGCAACGCGGCCGCATGACTGACGCGACCGCGCGCCTTAAGCAGAACGCACATGACGCGGTCGCATGACTGACACGACCGCGTGGCAAGGAAAAGCTCCGAATGACGCGACCGCGTGACCCACGCGGACGCGTGACAGAGGCCACGCACCAGAAATTGCAGAAAATGCTCATAACGAGTTCTGAGTCCCTTTTTGGCCCAAATCCAAGTCCAGAAGGCACAGATTAGAGGCTATAAAGTGGAGGAATGCATCCATTCATAGGGAGGACATTCATAATTCTCTTTTTATTATTTTTAGATGTAGTTTTCAGAGAGAGATGTTCTCTCCTCTCTCTTTAGGATTTAGGATTTAGGACTTCTCTTAATTTTAGGAGTGACTCTCAATCCCAGGTTCTTTATTTTTATTTATCCCAATTTAATTTATGAATTCTTCCATGTTACAGATTACTCTTTTAAATTAATGTTATTTGAGATATTTCAGATTGATGATTGCTGTCTTTTATTTATATAAATAATTTGGATTTTCCTATTGCCCAATTGGCTTATGAATATTGTTAGTTTTGGATTTTACTGCTTTGAATGAATTGAAGGTATTCCAGATATTTATGATTTTAATTTAGCTTTTGACATTCTTGGCTTTGGTTAAATAATTGGTGACTCTAGAGTTATCAAACTCATTGTTGATTGAAAATTGGATTTCTTCATTTCATTAATTCAAGTTCCAATAACTCTAGTCTTTCCCAAGGAAAGACTAGGACCTGAGGAATCAAAATTAATTCATCCACTTAACTTACCTTTATAGTTAGAGGTTAACAAAGTGGGAAAAAAATCAAATTCTCATTACAATTGATAAGGATAACCAGGATAGGACCTCCAGTTCCCATACCTTGCCAAGAGTTTATTTTATAGTTATTTATTTATTTTTCTTATTATTTTTTGTGCAACATGTTGCCCCCTTACTTCCAAAACCCCAATTTTACCTTTTTCATAGCCGATAATAAGAACATACCTCTCTGCAATTCCTTGAGAAGACGACCCGAGGTTTAAATACTCGGTTAACAATTTTTAAAGGGGTTTGTTACTTGTGACAACCAAAACGTTTGTACGAATGGATTTTTGTTGGTTTAGAGACTATATCTACAACGCGACTATTTTTATGAAATTCTTTACTGGCAAAAATCCTAACGTCAAGTGTCTACGCCCTTTGGTGGTTCTTTCTGTGATTGAGCTTCTTCTTCCTCAGCCATGTCCTGTATATCCTTTTCCTCCTCAATATCTTCTATTTCCACTACCTCTTCAGCTGAGGCGTGTTCTGGTGGGTTTGGCTTTTCCTGATTCCTCTCCTGCAATGTGGTTCCGGACCTTAGGGTGATGGCATTAATGCCACCCTTTGGATTGGGTAATGGTTGAGAGGGGAGTCCCCAGAGCTTGAAGACTGGTTGTTGGAGTTGTTCAGTGATCCAATCTGTGAGACAAGGGCTTACAAAGTAGAGTTCAAACCATTCAGAGTAGAAGTAAGGTTGTTTTCCATGGCCTGTTGTCTCTGATCAATAGATTGTAGTAACTCATCATTAGGAGATTAAGAGGGATAAGTAATCTTAGAGGTCTGTTGAGATGCTTGAGGCTGTCTTAGATGAGGTGCTCTGTAGGCCTGATTCTGATTCTGTTGCCTGAAGTTGTTATTGTTATTCCACCTCTGATTTTCATTGTTATCTCTGCCTCCTCTGTTATGATTGTCCCTCCAACCCTGGTTAGAATTATCTCTCCAGCCTTGGTTGGAGTTATCCTGCCATCTATGGTTGTAGCTGCCACCTTGATTGGGGCGGTCATAGAAGTTATGAGTGGCTGCCACAGTGTGGTCTTTCGGTTGGAGTTGCAGACACTCATCAGTATAATGACTGTAATCTGCACAGATTCCGCATACTCTTTGTGGAACCAAGTGTTGGCTGTGCTGTGGTGGAGAAGGCTGAACTTGCTGAGCCTGTTGTTGACTTAGTTGCATCTGCTTCAGTAAGTTGGTCATTTCACATAAGCTCTGAGTTATAGCAGCAGTCTCTTTGCTAGAGGATACTTCTGCACAGCTTTTGAACAGCCTTATCTCAGCCTGTGATTCTGAGTAGATTCAGCTAAGTCACTGATCAATTGCCATGCTTCATCAGTGGTCTTGTACTTTTTCATAGACTCATTGCTAGCACCTTCCAATGTGGTCCTATCTTAACATTTCATCACCTGTGTAAAGTAGCCGAGCAACACTATCTTGTCAGTCATATGGTGGGGACATGCTTCCAGAAGATTATTGAAGCGTTCCAAATATTCATAGAAAGTCTCAGATTCATCCTGAACGATCATGGACATGTCTTTTCTCAGTTTATCGGCAACCTTAGCTGGAAAGAATTTCTCCAAAAATTCTCTTCTAAGCATATCCCAGTTGGAAACAGTTGTTCCGGGTTGAGTGTAGTACCACTCTCTTGCCTTCCTCTCAAGAGAGAATGGGAAATCCTTCAACAGAATAGAAGTTTCGTCAGAACCATCACGCTTAACAGTAGAACAAGCAGTCTGAAAATCCTAAGGTGCTTGATAGGCTCTTGAGCAGGTAGGCCATGAAACTTGGGCAACAAGTTGAGTAGTGCAGACTTTATTTCAAAATCCACAGCCACTGTTGGGTGGTGTGCCTGGAATGGTTGTAGTGTAAAATCAGGGGCTCCTTCCTCCTGGATAGTGACTCTCCTAGGTGCTGCCATGTCACCTACACGTAAATCAACTGGATCAGTAGAGAGGGAAATTGTTTCTTCCTTAGATGACGTTTCAGGTTCGTCCTTAGAGAGGACTAGCCGACGCCGAGCTTGCCTTATACGTGAAATAGTTCTTTCAATCTCAGGGTCAAATACTGGCAAGCATGGATCAGGAAGTGAACGCGTCATTTAACGAAAGAAACGTGCAGCTCATAGCAACAAAATAAAAAGAAAAATTGCAATTAAATAAATTCCAATCAATAAATTAGCATACTATTGCAACTCCCTGGCAACGGCGCCAAAAATTGACGTGGTAAAAATTGGCGAGTTAAGAAATTATTATAAGAGATACGTTGCAAGTACAGTCCTTAACCAGCCGAAAATTCACTTATCAATTTAGAAGGGTTGTCACAATATTGAAATTAAAATACTGGGAGTATGAATCCCAGGTCGTCTCCCAACGAGTTGTAAAAAGATGTGCTATCTTATTAATCAGGTGTTTTCAAAAATGGTTGAGTTGATAAACAGGAAATAAAATCAGAGAATTTAGATAATTTAAATAAAAGCTTTGACTGGGAGTAGATTAGTTGGAAGCCCTATTCTTGTTGAAGTACTCTCAAGATTAATTGATAATTGAAGGTTGCTCTGCTTAGTTATCCCTTACTAGGTAAAGGAAAGTCAAGCAAGTTGGAAAGCTATTTCTAGTCACAAGTCCTAATCCTCTCCCTTGGGAGGACTAGTGTTAATGACTAAAGGGTGATCCAACAATAAACCCAAGTACAATTTTTCTCTTGAGTAATCCAACTCAAAGTTTCCTTTCAATCATCTCCCAATCAAGTTATAGAACTACTCACTTATCATAATTATAGATTTCACAGAATCAATGGGGAAAATAAAAGAAGACATAATAAATAATAATAAAAGGGATTGATTAAAAATAAAAATAGTTCTGTATTAATAACTTGTGAAAATAATCCAATGTCAACTCTGGAGGAATTAAGAATATGGAAGAATAATTGAAAAGTAAATAACAAATTATAGAGACTAGTACCGGAGGTAGACTCTTCTCAAAAGCTAAAGCCAAAATCTTCAAAATCCTAATTATGAATGTTCAAGTGAGAAACCTAGGGGAGGAGTAAATTCAGATCTCCAAACTAAAAATTATGCGGAATGAATGTTTTTCCTTTGTCTCTGCATGTTCCGTGGCTCTAATTTGTGTTTCTAAGCCTAATACTGGGTTGAAATGCGGCCCAGAAACTCTGCCAGCGACTTCTGAAATTCTGCAGATCGCGCAAGTCATGCGGTCGCGTCGTCCACACGTTCGCATCACTCAGCGTTTCTCGTACCACGCATGTGCGTCGTCCACGCATTCGCGTCGTCGTGCAGCTTCCAATCCGCGCGGTTGCGTCAGGCACGCGAGCACGTCACTGTGATTTCTTCCATTTCGCGCGGTCACGTCAGCCATGCGACCGCGTGACTTCTCACTAATCATCTCCTTAATTCTTTGTGTTCCTTCCATTTTTGCATGCTTCCTCTTCATTCCTTACGCCATTCCTGCCTGGTGCGGTATTTTACAACCACACTACTAACCGGCAAGTACACCGGGTCGTACCAAGTAATACCTTACGTGAGTAAGGGTCGATCCCACGAGGATTAATGGATTAAGCAACAATAGCATTTGATAGGCTTAGTTAGGCAAGCAGAAATTGGTTTTGAGATGTTCAAAAGGTTTAAGTTTGAATTCAAAATATCAAAAGTATAGACAATTAAATAAATTGGGAATAAAATATTGAGAAAACAGTTAAGGTTTCAGAGTTATCTATTTTTCCGGATTTACTTTTCTTACTAGCTATTTTAATTATGTAGGATTTAATTTAAGGCAAACTATATGTGACTAGACCCTAATTCCTTAGACCTTTCTAGTCTCCTCTAAAATTCATTAACTGCCAATTCCTTGGTCAATTAATTCCAATTAGAAGCTACATGATCAAATTCCAGTTTGCATGCCACAAAAATTCTAATTACCCAAAGAATAAGAGGATTATATGTCACGTATCCTGTTAAATCCAAATAATTAAAATTTAGGAGAATATGTTTTCAAGCTGTTGTTCAAGTTAAGATCTTTTCCAAGTTTTACAGGAACTCAAATAGAAAGAGGGTCATACTTCCGTTCCACCCAAATTCATAAAATAAAGAGCAAAAACAATTCTTAAATATAAATCCAAAACATAAACTAAAATAAAAAAGAAATAAAATCAATCCATACAAATAGACAGAGCTCCTAACCTTAACAATGAAGGATTAGTTGCTCATAGTTCAGAGAAGAAAACTAGGATTGTAAATTTGTATAGAATTCCCTAATGGAATCCCCCTAATGGAATCTGGTGGAACCTCCTTTTAGAAAAGAAGTCTCCCCTATTTATAACTAATCCTAATTAATTTAAAAACTAATTTTTAAAATTAAAATAATATCTTTTCCTATTTTAAAATCAAATTTGAATTTAAATAAGAATTAACTAACTACTCCGTGTCTTATAATTTGGGGACCACTTGGCTTCACTGGATCAACGCCTAACTTGGGTGCTAAAATGGGGCCCAGAAATCACCCCCCAGCGGTTTTTACATTTTCTGCACGTGACGCATGTCACGCGTACGCGTCAGTCACGTGTACACGTCGATAGTCTCTTCCGCAAGTCACGCGGACGCGTCGGTCATGCGTCCGCGTCGCTGAGCAAATCTTTTGATTCTTGAGCTGCAGAAATTCCATCAAATCCAGTCGAATGCTACCTAAAATAAACAAAATTGCAAAAGACTCAAAGTAGCATCCATATTGGCTAAAAGATAATTAATTCTTTATTAAACTCAACAATTTAGATGCAAATTCACTAGGAAAAGATAGGAAAGATGCTCACGCATCACAACACCAAACTTAAATGTTTTGTCTCAAGAGTTACTTGACACCGAAACACCACAAGCACTTAACTGGGGAACTCTCTTTGAGTTCTGATTTTTCTTTCAATTACTCCCAGACAGTGGTGCTCAAAGCCTTTGGCATACTCTGTTAAACGCACTTGGTCTCGACTCTAAGTGTTCTATCTCAAGGATTACTTGACACAATCACACCACAAGCATATGACTAGGGAAACAACTCTTTGAGCTTTTAATCATGTCCGACCTCCCTAGTCATTAATGCTCAGAGCCTTGGACCTTACTTTTTTTTTTTTTGCTGTTTCTTTTGCTTCAAGGATTAAATTTTTATTTATTTCAGAGAAGTCATAATAATTCTCTAAATTCCTGTTCCTTATACATCAAAATCCCTTTATTCAAATTCAAATATACACTGTTCATATCATGCATTCAAAAATCACAGAAAATACCACCACTTTTAAGTAAATGAGACTATTTTTAAAATTAGACTCAATTTCTCATGCAATACATCACCTCTTTTTCTTTTCTTTTTAGATTCAACTTCAGTGAGTGGTACATGAAACATCTTTTCAGCATTAAAGCAATTTAAAAGAAAACTAATCCTAGAATTCTAACTAATAAAGGATCATGCAACAAACAAAACAAAATAGCAGAAAACCGGAACATAACATAGAGAAAGAGGGGAGGAATAAAAGTGAAAGGAACTCAACCACCTTAGTTATCCTAGCGGTCGCTTTATTCTTCAGGTTGTGCTCCTCAGTGAAGATGATTCGCCTCCCTTTTGTGCCAGAAATCCAATAAGCGTAGCGTCAACACCAAACGTAAAGGTTTGCTTGTTCTCAAGCAAAGAAGAACTAAAAATAGAAGAGAAAAATATTATGAGGACAAAATAAAAATATAAAAGAATAAGAGAGAGTTAGGATTGAGAGAGAGAGAGAAAGAAAACTGGGCGGCGCAAGCGACACGTACGCGTATGGCACGCGTACACGTGGGTCGCGAATTCTTCATAATGACGCGTTAGCGTCAGGCACGCGTCCGCGTGCCCTGGGTTTTGTGCGATTCGCGCGAAGCTAGTCGCGTGCCTGCGCGACTTTCTGTTTGCATGGCTTAGGAACCAATATTTCATACGACGCGTTCGCGTCATGCACGCGAATGCGTGGATGGCCATATGTGCAATTGACGCGGACGCGTCAGTCACGCGTCCGTGTGGATGGCGAAAATCACAAACGACGCGAACGCGTGGGGTACGCGATCGCGTGGGCTTGTTTGTGCGAAAGGCTCCATTCTTGCGCCACTCCCGCGCAACTCTCTGTTCATTTTTATTTTTCACGCACACCCCTCTGACGCGTACGCGTCATCGATGCTTGCGCGTCGTGTGCACGTTTTTTTTTATAGCTTGAGGTGTTCGGTTCCTGTGATAAAAATAGCTGCATGATCAGAAAATTAGTAAGAACTCAATAAAACAAATGAGAAAATAACTAAGGATACGAAAAAGAACGATCATACCACGTTGGGTTGTCTCCTACCAAGCACTTTTAGTTAAAGTCCTTAAGTTGGACATGTGGTGAGCTTCTTGTCATGGTGACTTGTGCTTGTTCTGATTTAGGAATCTCCACCAATATTTGTAATTCCAATGGTCACCGGGATCCCAAACTAGGCGCCTAACACCTTTGAGCAAGTTGAAGCAAGTGACAAGGCCCAATGGGTGTTGGTTGTGGGAATGAATTCCAGGGTCCCAAATCTTGCTTTTACACCCGTCTTCTTGTGTATCACCATTGTTCTCGCCGGGTAGCAAGCGGTCGGAACTCTCACAGAGGCATCCAAACAACCTTCTAGATCCATTCAATTGAGCTCTACACCAATCATTGCACTTCAATTTGGAGCATGCAACCATATTGAACCTTGCTTGACAACTCTTGTCACTAACCATCTTCCTCTTACTCTTAATGCCACAAAGAGCTTTAAGTTGACCATCCGTCTCTAGTAGCCCATATTCAAGTGGGAAAGTAAAGGTTAAGGGTAGGAATTTTATCCACTTGAATGTTGTATTGGATTGTGATGGCTTTGGGAGAGGTCTTGCAAGCTCCACTTCCTTGTGTTCTTCTTTGAATTCTTCCACTTCTTTTTAAGCTTCCTCAATTTCAACATCTTCCTCTTGGTAGCTTTCTTCTAATTCAATCTCTTCTTCATTTCTTACCAAGGGCATGGGAGGTTGTGCATCTTCCTCCTTTGTGGGTGCATCTTTCTCTTTTGTTTTTGCATCTTCCTTTTCTTCCATGTGTGAGGATGGAAAGTTCTCTAGTTCATTGGAGTATAAACTCCTTTGATTGATTTCCTCACTTTCTTCCATAAGATCTTGCATTATATCTCTTGGGAAAGAATTTTCTTGCTCCTCTTCCTGTGACTTGATAATTGACTGCACATGTTTCTCTATATTTTTGACACTTGTCTTTATATCATGTAGGCATTCTTTCATGAGGAGCTCAAGATCTGATGGTATTTGAGATGAATAAGGAGATGGTGGCTCTTGATATGCATAAGAAGGAGGTGATGGTTCTTGATAAGTGTAAAAAGAGGATGGTTCTTGGTATGAATAGGGAGATGGTGGCTCTTGATATGGGTAGAAAGGTGGTGGTTCTTGGTACGGATATGAAGATGGTGGTTCTTGATATGAATATGGAGATGGTGGTTCTTGATAGTTGGAATATGGAGCATTGAAGTTTCTTTGGTTTTGACTTTGCCAACCAAAATTTGGATAGTTCCTCCATCCACCATAATATGAATCACTACTCGGATGTGAGTAGTAACCCATGTGATCTCTTTCCATTATTTTTTTCTTAGCACAAAACACCAAAAAGGATTAAACGCACCATGTGATAAACAGGAAAGCAAAGAAGAAAGAATAGAATTCAAAGAATTAAAATAAAACTACTAGGAAACACCAAACTTAATTTCGGAAATTAAGAAAAATATTGGTACTATTTATTTATTAAATTTTTTTATAAAATAAATCAAAATATTTTTTTCAAAAATTTAAAATTTAATTAAAATAAATTTTTTTTAAATCAAGTAATAAAAGAAAAAAAAAGTTAAAACGAAACAGGGGAAGGGGGGAGTAAACGAAAAGGAAAAGTAAAGAGAAAAAAAATATAACGTAAAGGACAAAAGGAAAAAAAATTAACGTAAAGAAAAAAAAGTATGATGAAAGAATGAATGTTAAAGGAGACGTGTTACTGAAAAAGTGCATATGTCTTTTGAATTTGTTGTTCATGAATGTTAAAATTGTTGGCTCTTGAAAGAATGATGAAAAAGGAGATGTGTTACTGAGGATTTAAAAAAATCATAAAAATGATTCTTGAAGCAAGAAAAAGCAGTGAATTCAAAAAAAAAAAGAGCAAGCAGAAAAAAACCAATAGCCCTTTAAACCAAAAGGCAAGGATAATAAAAAGGATCCAAGGCTTTGAGCATCAGTGGATAGGAGGGCCTACAGGAATAGCATCCTGGCCTAAGCGGCTAAACCAAGCTGTCCCTAACCATGTGCTTGTGACGTGAAGGTGTCAAGTGAAAACTTGAGACTAAGCGGTTAAAGTCGTGATCCAAAGCAAAAAGAGTATGCTTAAGAACCCTGGACACCTCTAATTGGGGACTCTAGCAAAGCTGCGTCACAATCTGAAAAGGTTCACCCAGTTATGTGTCTATGGCATGGATGTATCCGGTGGTAATACTGGAAAACAGAGTGCTTTGGGCTACGGCCAAGACTCATAAAGTAGCTGTGTTTAAGAATCATCATACTTAACTAGGAGAATCAATAACACTATCCGGATTCTGAGTTCCTATAGAAACCAATCATTCTGAATTTCAAAGGAAAAAGTGAGATGCCAAAACAGTTCAAAGGCAAAAAGCTAAAAGCCCCGCTTATCTAATTAATACTGATCTTCATAGATGTTTTTGGAATTCATTGTATATTCTCTTCTTTTTATTCTATTGATTTTCAGTTGCTTGGGGACAAGCAACAATTTAAGTTTGGTTTTGTGATGAGCGGATAATTTATACACTTTTTGGCATTGTTTTTAGTATGCTTTTAGTATGTTTTAGTTAGTTTTTATTATATTTTTATTAGTTTTTTATTTAAAATTCACTTTTCTGGACTTTACTATGAGTTTGTGTGTTTTTCTGTGATTTCAGGTATTTTCTGGCTGAAATTGAGGGACCTGAGCAAAAATCTGATTCAGAGGCTGAAAAGGGCTGCAGATGCTGCTGGATTCTGACCTCCCGGCACTCAAAGTAGATTTTCTGGAGCTACAAAAACCCAATTGGCATGCTCTTAATTGCGTTGAAAAGTAGACATCCAGGGCTTTCCATCAATATATAATAGTCCATACTTTTCCCGAGATTTGATGGCCCAAATAGGCGTTCCAATTCAGCTTCAGAATTCCAAGCGTTAAACGCCGGAACAGGCACAAAAGTGGGAGTTAAACGCCCAAACTGGCACAAAAGCTGGCGTTTAACTCCAAGAAAAGTTTCTACACATGGAAGCTTCAATGCTCAGCCCAAGCACACACCAAGTGGGCCCGGAAGTGGATTTTTACGTCATTTACTCATTTTTGTAAACCCTAAGCTACTAGTTCTCTATAAATAGGACCTTTTGCTATTGTATTTGGGGAATCTTTCAATCTTCGGATCATCTTTTGATCATGTTTTTATGATTGAACCCTCTTTGGGAGGCTGGTCATTCGGCCATGCCTAGACCTTGTTCTTATGTATTTTCAACGGTAGAGTTTCTACACACCATAGATTAAGGTGTGGAGCTCTGTTGTACCTTGAGTATTAATGCAATTACTATTGTTCTTCTATTCAATTCAGCTTATTCTTGTGGTAATATATCACTTATTCCTCATCATCATTCTCACCTATGAATATGTGCCTGACAACCACCTCCGTTCTACCTTAGATTGAGTGGATATCTCTTGGATTCCTTAATTAGAATCTTCGTGGTATAAGCAAAAATCCATTGGCGGCCATTCTTGAGAATCTGGAAGGTCTAAACCTTATTTGTGGTATTCTGAGTAGGATTCAGGGATTGAATGAGTGTGACGAGCTTCAAACTCGCGATTTTGGGGCGTTAGTAACAGACGCAAAAGAATCACTGGATTCTATTCTGACATGATCGAGAACCGACAGATGAATAGCCGTGCTGTGACAGAGCGCGTTGAACATTTTCACTGAGAGGACGGGACTGTAGCCATTGACAATGGTGATGCCCAACATACAGCTTGCCATGGAAAGGAGTAAGAAGGATTGGATGAAGACAGTAGGAAAGCAGAGACACGGAAGGGACAAAGCATCTCCATACGTTTATCTGAAATTCTCACCAATGAATTACATAAGTATCTCTATCTTTATTTTATGTTTTATTTATCTTTTAATCATTAATCCTCCATAACCATTTGAATCCGCCTGACTGAGATTTAAAAGATGACCATAGCTTGCTTCATACCAACAATCTCCGTGGGATCGACCCTTACTCGCGTAAGGTTTATTACTTGGACGACCCAGTGCACTTGCTGGTTAGTTGTGCGAAGTTGTGATAAAGAGTTGAGAT
The DNA here is from genome assembly GCF_000817695.3 of Arachis duranensis. NCBI lineage: Eukaryota > Viridiplantae > Streptophyta > Magnoliopsida > Fabales > Fabaceae > Arachis > Arachis duranensis. The sequence goes on from NC_029777.3 coordinate 62,345,432, forward strand.
TGCAATTGAGCGTACCATGTTGATGGCGCCATTGATGATCACAATTTCGTGCACCAAGTTTTTGGCGCCGTTGCCGGGTATTGTTTGAGTTTAAACAACTGATGGTTCATCTTGTTGCTTAGATTAGGTAATTTTATTTTATGTTTAAGCTTTTTACTTTTCGAAAATTTTTCAAAAATACAAAAAAATATTTCTATTTTGTTCTTCAAAGTTTTTAAGAATGGATTCTAGAGTTTCATGATGATTTGTTGAAGTATGGCTGGCTGTGACTCCATGTCTAATCTTTTGGACCGAGGTTTCAACTTATCATCATAAGAGCTTGTTGATTTCTATCAATTTTGCTGTTGTGAGCAATGATCTGCTAAAGCTTGGCTGGCCATTGGCCATGTCTAGTGTTTTGGACCGGAGCTTTCACTGAAAGCTTGGCTGGCTGTGAAGCCATGTCTAATTCCTGGACCGGAGTCTTAGACTAGCATTGCAATGATTCGTGGAATTCTCATTAAGAATTTTGAACCCTTGTTTTTCTTTTCCACTCAATTTTCGAAAAAGCACAAAAAAATTTATAAAATCTTAAAATCAAAAATATTTTTATGTTTTTTGTTTGAGTCTAGTGTCTAATTTTAAGTTTGGTGTCAATTGCATGTCTTTATTCTTCTAATTTTCGAAAATTACATGCATTATGTTCTTCATTGATCTTCAAGTTGTTCTTGATGATTTCCTCGCTCTGATCTTTAAATTCTCTTGTCTTGAGTATTTTGTTGTGTCTCATATGCATTCTCAATTTGTTAGTATCAATAATATACAAACTTCTAAGTTTGGTGTCTTGCATGCATTGTTTATTTGATCTTAGTGACATTTTGATTATTCCTTATCATTAAAAATTCAAAAAAAAATTTAATTTGTGTCTTTTCAAGTCAATAATACAGAGAATTAAAGATTCAGAACATGCAGCAGAAGAATTACACAAAAAAAGCTGGGCGTTCAAAACGCCCAGTGAAGAAGGAAAACTGGCGTTTAAACGCCAGCCAGGGTACCTGGCTGGGCATTTAACGCCCAAAAGGGTAGCATTTTGGGCGTTAAACGCCAGAATGGATACCATTCTGGGCGTTTAACGCCAGGATAATACAAGAGGGAATATTTTGTTTTTAATTCAAATTTTTTTTTCAAGTTTTCATACTTTTTCAAAATCAAATCTTTTTCAAACCATATCTTTTCAATCATATATTTTCAAAATCAATTTCTTTCCATTCTCAAAAATACTTGCCTACAATTAATGGTTTGATTCAACATTTCAAGTATGTTGCCTTTTTTGTTAAGAAAGGTTTAATGTTTGAATCATATCCTTTAAATTTCTTGATAGCCAAGTCATTAATTTTAAAAATCAAAGCTTTTGAAATTGTTTTTCAATCATATCTTTTCAATCATATCTCTTTAAAACCATAATTTTTCAATCATATCTTTTTAATCACATCTTTTTCAAAATAGTTTTCAATCACATCTTTTTTATTTCTGATTTCAAAATCTTTTTCAAATTTCACTTAATTTCTTTCCCAATCTTAGTTTTCGAAAATCAATTACCATTTTTTAATTTCAAAATCTTTTTCAAAAATCACTTTATTTCTTTCCCAACTTTAATTTTCGAAAATCATTCTTCAAATTTTCAAAATTTCTTCAAAATCTTTTAATTTATTTTCGAAAATTCTTCCCCTCTTCTCACATCCTTCTATTTAAGGACTAACACTCCTCCACTATCAACAATTCGAACTCTATCTCTCTTGATAAGTTCGAATTCTTCTTCTTCTACCTCCTCCTTCTATTCTTCTTTTCCTCTGACATCTCAAGGAATCTTTATACTGTGACATAGAGGATTCCATATTTTCTAGTTCTCTTCTCTTTCATATGAGCAGGAGCAAAGACAAAAGCATTCTTGTTGAGGCTGACCCTGAACCTGAAAGGACCTTGAAGCA
>NC_029777.3:62347589-62353746 GCF_000817695.3 Arachis duranensis
TATGGGAGAAGCATCTCTATCCCTGCCATTGGAGCAAACAACTTTGAGCTTAAGCCTCAATTAGTTTCTCTAATGCAACAGAATTGCAAGTTCCATGGACTTCCATTGGAAGATCCTCATCAGTTTTTAGCTGAATTCTTGCAAATCTGTGACACTGTCAAGACCAATGGGGTTGACCTTGAGGTCTACAGACTTATGCTATTCCCTTTTGCTGTAAGAGACAGAGCTAGAATATGGCTGGACTCACAACCTAAGGAAAGCCTGAACTCTTGGGAAAAGCTAGTCAATGCCTTCTTGGCAAAGTTCTTTCCACCTCAAAAATTGAGTAAGCTTAGAAAGGAAGTCCAAACCTTCAGACAAAAGGAAGGTGAATCCCTCTATAAAGCTTGGGAAAGATACAAACAATTGATCATAGGTGTCCTTTTGACATGCTTTCTGAATGGAGCATCATAGGTATCATCTATGATGGTCTGTCCGAACTGTCCAAGATGTCATTGGACAGCTCTGCTGGAGGATCTCTTCATCTGAAGAAGACGCCTGCAGAAGCTCAAGAACTCATTGAAATGGTTGCAAATAACCAATTCATGTACACTTCTGAAAGGAATCCTGTGAACAATGGGATGAATCAAAAGAAATGAGTTCTTGAGATTGATACTCTGAATGCCATATTGGCTCAGAACAAAATATTGACTCAGCAAGTCAATATGATTTCTCAAAGTCTGTCTGGAATGCAAGCTGCACCAGGCAGTACTAAGGACGCTTCATCTGAAGAAGAAGCTTATGATCCTGAGAACCCATCAATGGAAGAGGTGAATTACATGGGAGAACCCTATGGAAACACCTATAATCCTTCATGGAGAAATCATCCAAATCTCTCATGGAAGGATCAACAGAGACCTCAACAAGGTTTCAACAACAATAATGGTGGAAGAAACAGGTTTAGCAATGGCAAGCCTTTTCCATCATCTTCTCAGCAACAGACAGAGAATTCTAAGCAGAGCCACTCTAACTTAGCAACCATGGTCTCTGATCTAATCAAAACCACTCAAAGTTTCATGACTGAAACAAGGTCCTCCACCAGAAACTTGGAGGAACAAGTGGGTCAGCTGAGTAAGAAAGTTACTGAACTCCCTCCTAGTACTCTTCCAAGCAATACAGAAGAGAATCCAAAAGGAGAGTGTAAGGCCATCAACATGGCCGAATTTGGAGAGGAGGAAGAGGCAGTGATCGCCATTGAAGAAGACCTCAATGGACGTCCACTGGCCTCCAATGAGTTCCCTAATGAGGAACCATTGGAATCTGAGGCTCACACTGAGACCATAGAGATTTCATTGAATTTACTTCTGCCATTCATGAGCTCTGATGAGTATTCTTCCTCTGAAGAGGATGAAGATGTCACTGAAGAGCAAGTTAATAAGTACCTTGGAGCAATCATAAAGCTAAATGACAAGTTATTTGGTAATGAGACATGGGAGGACGAACCCCCTTTGCTCACCAAAGAACTGGATGACTTGACTAGGCAGAGATTACCTCAAAAGAGACAGGACCCTGGGAAGTTCTCAACACCTTGTACATTAGGCACCATGACCTTCGAGAAGGCTCTGTGTGACCTAGGGTCAAGCATTAACTTCATGCATCTTTCTGTAATTGAGAAGCTAGGGATCTTTGAGGTACAAGCTGCAAGAATCTCACTAGAGATGGCAGACAATTCAAGAAAGCAAGCTTATGGACATGTAGAGGATGTTCTGGTAAAGGTTGAAGACCATTACATCCCTGCTGATTTCATAGTCCTAGACACTGGGAAGTGCATGGATGAATCCATCATCCTTGGCAGACCCTTCCTAGCCACAGCAAAGGCTGTGATTGATGTTGACAAAGGAGAATTGATCGTTTAAGTGAATGGAGAATCTTTTATATTTAAGGCTCAAGGATATCCCTCTGTAACCATGGAGAGTAAGCATGAAGAGCTTCTCTCAAAACAGAGTCAAACAGAGCCCCCACAGTCAAACTCTAAGTTTGGTGTTGGGAGGCCACAACCAAATTCTAAGTTTGGTGTTGAACCCCCACATTCAAACTCTAAGTTTGGTGTTGGGAGGTTCCAACATTACTCTGAACATCTGTGAGGCTCCATGAGGGTCCACTGTCAAGCTACTGACATTAAAGAAGTGCTTGTTGGGAGGCAACTCAATGTTATATTTATCTATTTTCCATTGTTATTTTATGTTTTCTATAGGTTGATGATCATGTGAAGTCACAAAAACAATTGAAAAAGCAAAAACAGAATGAAAAACAGAAAGAAAAACAGCACACCCTGGAGGAAAAGCTTGCTGGCGTTTAAACGCCAGTAAGGGCAGCAAATGGGCGTTTAACGCCCAGTCTGGCACCATTCTGGGCGTTTAACGCCAGAAAGAGGCACCAGACTGGCGTTTAACGCCAGAAAGGGGCACCAGACTGGCATTTAACGCCAGAAAAGGGCAGCAGCCCAGCGTTTAACGCCAGGATTGGCAGAAAGGGCGTTTTACACGCCACTTGGTGCAGGGATGAGCTATCTTTAACACCTCAGGATTTGTGGACCCCACAGGATCCCCACCTACCCCACCACTCTCTCTCTTCTTCACCTATTCACCAATCACCTCAATACCTCTTCCCCAAAAAAACCCCTCACCTATCAAATCCCACCATTCTCTTCACCACTCACATCCATCCTTCATAAAACCCCACCTACCCCACCATCCAAATTCAAACCACTTTCCCTCCCAAACCCACCCATAATGGCCGAACCCTACCCCACTCTCCACCCCTATATAAACCCTACTTCACTCCTTCATTTTCACACAACCTAAACACTACTTCTCCCCCTCTGCCAAACCACAAAAGCCCCCTCCATCTCCTCTATTTCCTCTTCTTCTACTCTTTTCTTTCCTCTTTTGCTCGAGGACGAGCAAACCTTCTAAGTTTGGTGTGGTAAAAGCGTTGCTTTTTGCTTTTTCATAACCATTTATGGCACCTAAGGCCGGAGAAACCTCTAGAAAGAGGAAAGGGAAGGCAAAAGCTTCCACCTCTAAGTCATGGGAGATGGAGAGATTCATCTTAAGGGTGCATCAAGACCACTTCTATGATGTTATGGCCATGAAGAAGGTGATCCCCGAGGTCCCTTTCAAACTCAAAAAGAGTGAATATCCAGAGATCTGACATGAGATCCGAAGAAGAGGTTGGGAAGTTCTTACCAACCCCATTCAACAAAGTCAGAATCTTAATGGTTCAAGAGTTCTATGCCAATGCATGGATCACCAAGAACCATGATCAAAGTGTGAAACCAGACCCAAAGAATTGGCTTACAATGGTTCGGGGGAAATGCTTAGATTTTAGTATGGAAAATGTAAGGTTGGCATTCAACTTGCCCATGATGCAAGGAGATGAACACTCCTACACTAGAAGGGTCAACTTTGATCAAAGGTTGGACCAAGTCCTCAAAGACATTTGTGAAGAGGGCGCTCGATGGAAGAGAGATTCAAGAGGGAAGCCGGTTCAACTGAGAAGGCATGACCTCAAGCCCGTGGCTAGGGGATGGTTGGAGTTTATCCAACGCTCAATCATTCCTACAAGCAACCGGCCCGAAGCTACTATAGACCGGGCTATCATGATTCATAACATCATGATTGGAGAGGAAGTAGAAGTTCATGAGGTTATATCCCAAGAACTTTATAAGGTGGCGGGCAAGTCCTCTATCTTGGTGATGAGCGGATAATTTATACGCTTTTTGGCACTGTTTTTAGTATGTTTTTAGTACATTTTAGTTAGTTTTTAGTATGTTTTTATTAGTTTTTATTTAAAATTCACTTTCTGGGCTTTACTATGAGTTTGTGTGTTTTTTTGTGATTTCAGGTAATTTCTGGCTGAAATTGAGGGACCTGAGCAAAAATCTGATTCAGAGGCTGAAAAAGGACTGCAGATGCTGTTGGATTCTGACCTCCTTGCACTCGAAGTGGATTTTCTGGAGCTACAGAGACCCAATTGGCGCGCTCTTAATTGCATTGGAAAGTAGACATCCTGGGCTTTCCATCAATGTATAATAGTCCATACTTTGCCCGAGATTTGATGGCCCAAACCGGCGTTGCACATCAGCTTTAGAATTCCCGGCGTTTAACGCCGGAACTGGCACAAAAATTGGAGTTAAACGCCCAAACTGGCACAAAAGCTGGCGTTTAACTCCATGAAAAGTCTCTACACATGAAAGCTTCAATGCTCAGCCCAAGCACACACCAAGTGGACACCGGAAGTGGATTTTTACGTCATTTACTCATTTCTGTATATCCTAGGTTACTAGTTCACTATTAATAGGACCTTTTGTCATTGTATCTTTGCCTCATGGCACTTTACACGTTTCTTTTTGTATCTTCTACGGCATGACTCTCTAAACCCCATGGTTGGGGGTGAGGAGCTCTGCTGTGTCTTGAAGGATTAATGCAATTACTATTGTTTTTCATTCAATCACGCTTGCTTCTAGTCTAAGATATCACTTGTTCCTAAACTTGATGAATGTGATGATCCGTGACACTCATCATCATTCTCACCTATGAACGTGTGCCTGACAACCACCTCCGTTCTACCTTAGATTGAGTAGATATCTCTTGGATTCCTTAATCAGAATCTTTATGGTATAAGCTAGAATTGATGGCGGCATTCAAGAGAATGTAGAAGGTCTAAACCTTGTCTGTGGTATTCTGAGTAGGATTCAAGGATCGAATGACTGTGACGAGCTTCAAACTCCTGAAGGCTGGGCGTTAGTGACAGACACAAAAGAATCACTGGATTTTATTCCAACCTGATTGAGAACCGACAGATGAATAGTCGTGCTGTGACAGAGCGCGTTGAACATTTTCACTGAGAGGATGGGAGGTAGCCATTGACAACGGTGAAACCCTACATACAGCTTGCCATGGAAGGAGCCTTGCGTGCATGAAGAAGAAGACAGTTGGAAAGTAGAGATTCAGAAGATAGAGCATCTCCAAAACCTCAACATGTTCTCCATTACTGCAAAACAAGTATTTATTTCATGTTCTTCTACTTTTCATAATTAAACCTGAGAATTACTGATATCCTGACTAAGAGTTACAAGATAACCATAGCTTGCTTCAAACCGACAATCTCCGTGGGATCGACCCTTACTCAAGTAAGGTATTACTTGGACAACCCAGTGCACTTGCTGGTTAGTTGTGCGGGATTGCAAAAGTGTGATTGCAATTTCGTGCACCACTTGGCAAAGTTAGCCTTCCCTCATCTCATTTTTCACCTCTGTAATTCAGTTGGAATTAGCATAGAGGGAGACATCCTCATTGATGAGGACAAGCCCATCACTAAGAAGAGGATGGAGCAAACAAGAGATCCCACTCATGGACATGAGGAAATTCCTCATCATGAAATCCCTGAGATGCCTCAAGGGATGCACTTTCCTCCACAAAACTATTGGAAGCAAATCAACACCTCCCTAGGAGAATTGAGTTCCAACATGGGACAACTAAGGGTGGAGCACCAAGAACATTCCATCCTCCTCCATGAAATTAGAGAAGATCAAAGAATCATCAGAGAGGAGCAACAAAGGCAAGGAAGAGACATTGAGGAGCTCAAGCACTCCATAAGATCTTCAAGAGGAAGAACAAGCCGCCATCACTAAGGTGGACCCGTTCTTTAATCTCCTTGTTCTTTATTTTTCTGTTTTTCGAAAATTATGTTTTATGTTTTATTTATGTTTGTGTCTTATGATCATTAGTGTCTTAGTGTCTATGCCTTAAAGTTATGAATGTCCTATGAATCTGATGAGCGGATAATTTGTACGCTTTTTGGCATTGTTTTTAGTATGTTTTTAGTATGATCTAGTTAGTTTTTAGTATATTTTTATTAGTTTTTAGTTAAAATTCACTTTTCTAGACTTTACTATGAGTTTGTGTGTTCTTCTGTGATTTCAGGTATTTTCTGGCTGAAATTGAGGGACCTGAGCAAAAATCTGATTCAGAGACTAAAAAGGACTGAAGATGCTGTTGGATTCTGACCTCCCTGCACTCGAAGTAGATTTTCTGGAGCTACAGAAGCCCAATTGGCGCGCTCTCAACGGCATTGGAAAGCAGACATCCTGGGCTTTCCAGCAATATATGATAGT
>NC_029777.3:62354226-62355522 GCF_000817695.3 Arachis duranensis
GACATGATCGAGAACCGACAGCTGAATAGCCGTGCCGTGACAGGGTGCGTTGAACATTTCCACTGAGAGGATGGGAGGTAGCCACTGACAACGGTGAAACCCTTGCATAAGCTTGCCATGGAAAGGAGTAAGAAGGATTGGATGAAGACAGTAGGAAAGCAGAGAGACGGAAGGAACACAGCATCTCCATACGCTTATCTGAAATTCCCACCAATGAATTGCATAAGTATCTCTATCTTTATTTTATGCTTTATTCATAAATCATTCATAACCATTTGAATCTGCCTGACTGAGATTTACAAGATGACCATAGCTTGCTTTATACCAACAATCTCTGTGGGATCAACCCTTACTCGCGTAAGGTTTATTACTTGGACGACCCAATGCATTTGCTGGTTAGTTGTGCGAAGTTGTGTTTATGCCATGGTATTGAACACCAAGTTTTTGGATTCATTACCAGGGATTATTTGATTTGTGAAAAGTATTGATCACAATTTCGTGCACCAAGTTTTTGGCGTCGTTGCCGGGGATTGTTCGAGTATGGACAACTGACGGTTCATCTTGTTGCTTAGATTAGGTGTTTTTCTTCAGATTTCTTTAAAAATGAATTCTAGAGTTTCATGATGGTCTGTTGAAATCTGGTTGGCTGAGAAGCCATGTCTAATCTTATTGGACCGAGGTTTCAACTTATCATCACGAGAGCTTATTGATTTCTATCAATTTTGCTGTTGAGAGCAATGATCTGCTGAGTCTTGGCTAGCCATTGGCCATGTCTAGTGGTTTGGACCGGAGCTTTCTTTGAAAGCTTGGCTGGCTGGACCGAAGCTTTCTTTGAAAGCTTGGCTGGCTGTGAAGCCATGTCTAATTCCTGGACCGGAGTCTTAGACTAGCATTGCAATGATTCCTGGAATTCAAATTAAGAATTCTGAAACCTTTATTTTCTTTTCCACTTAATTTTCGAAAAACACAAAAAAATTTACAAAATCAAAAAAAAAACCAAAAATATTTTATGTTTCTTGTTTGAGTCTAGTGTTTCATATTAAGTTTGGTGTCAATTGCATGTTTCTGTTCTGCTTGCATTCATGCATGTGTCCTCATTAATCTTCAAGTTGTTCTTGATGATTTCATTACTCTGATCTTTGAATTCTCTTGACTTGAGTGTTTATGTGTCTCATATGCATTCTCATTAGTGTCAGTAGTATACAAACTGCTAAGTTTGGTGTCTTGCATGCATTGTTATTTGATTTTTGTTGCATTTTGGTTTGTCCTTATTATTAAAAATCCAAAAATATTTTT
>NC_029777.3:62355908-62356295 GCF_000817695.3 Arachis duranensis
CACATCTTTTTCAAAATAGTTTTCAATCATATCTTTTTAATTTCTTATTTCAAAATCTTTTTCAAAAATCACTCTACTTCTCTCAATCATGGTTTTCGAAAATCAATTAAAGTTTTTCAAAATGTTTTCAAAATCTTTTACTTAATTTTCGAAAATTACTTTTCCCCTTCTCACATCCTTCTATTTATGGACTAACACTATTCCTTAATGCACAATTCGAACTCCATCTTCTTTGATAAGTTCGAATTTTCTACTTCTGCCTTCTATTTTTCTTTTCCTCTGACACCTCAAGGAATCTCTATACTGTGACATAAAGGATTCCATATTTTCTTGTTCTCTTCTCTTTCTTATGAGCAGGAGCAAGGACAAAAGCATTCTTGTTGAGGT
>NC_029777.3:62356575-62356772 GCF_000817695.3 Arachis duranensis
TCTAATGCAATAGAATTGCAAGTTCCATGGACTTCCATTAGAAGATCCTCATCAGTTTTTAGCTGAATTCTTGCAAATCTGTGACACTGTCAAAACTAATGGGGTTGACCCTGAGGTCTACAGACTTATGCTATTCCCTTTTGCTGTAAGAGACAAAGCTAGGACATGGTTGGACTCACAACCTAAAGAAAGCCTGA
>NC_029777.3:62357019-62357982 GCF_000817695.3 Arachis duranensis
GTCTGAACTGTCCAAGATGTCTTTGGATAGCTCTGCTGGAGGATCTCTTCATCTGAAGAAGACGCCTACAGAAGCTCAAAAGTTGATTGAAATGGTTGCAAATAACCAATTCATGTACACTTCTGAAAGGAATCCTGTGAACAATGGGACTAGTCAAAAGAAAGGAGTTCAAGAAGTAGCTTATGATCCTGAGAACCCTTCAATGGAAGAGGTGAATTACATGGGAGAACCCTATGGAAACACCTATAATTCTTCATGGAAAAATCATCCAAATCTCTCATGGAAGGATCAATAGAAGCCTCAACAAGGCTTCAACAACAATAATGGAGAAAGAAATAGGTTTAACAATAGCAAGACTTTTCCATCATCTTCTCAGCAACTGACAGAGAACTCTGAGCAGAGTCGTTCTGGCTTAGCAACCATAGTCTCTGATCTATCTAAGACCACACTAAGTTTCATAAATAAAACAAGATCCTCCATTAGAAATTTGGTAGTTTCATGACTGAAACAAGGTCCTCCATTAGAAACTTGGAGGGACAAGTGGGTCAGCTGAGCAAGAAAATTACTGAATTCTCTCCTAGTACTCTTCCAAGCAATACAGAAGAAAATCCAAAAGGAGAGTGCAAGGCTATCAACATGGCCGAATTTGGAGAGGAGGAAGAGGTAGTGAACGCCACTGAGGAAGACCTCAATGGACGTCCACTGGCCTCCAATGAGTTCCCCAATGAGGAACCATGGGAATCTGAGGCTCAAAATGAGACCATAAAGATTCCATTGGACTTACTTCTGCCATTCATGAGCTCTGATGAGTATTCTTCCTCTAAAGAGGATGAGTATGTCACTGAAGAGCAAGTTGCTAAATACCTTGGAGCAATCATGAAGCTAAATGACAAGTTATTTAGAAATGAGACTTGGGAAGATGAACCCCCTTTGCTCACCAAAGAACTGGATGACTTGTCTAGC
>NC_029777.3:62358284-62358377 GCF_000817695.3 Arachis duranensis
CCTAGAGACTGGGAAGTGCATGGATGAATCCATCATCCTTGGTAGACCCTTCCTAGCCACAGCAAAGGCTATGATTGATGTTGATAGAGGAGA
>NC_029777.3:62358643-62388311 GCF_000817695.3 Arachis duranensis
AAAAAGGACTGCAGATGCTGTTGGATTCTGACCTCCCTGAACTCGAAGTAGATTTTCTGGAGCTACAGAAGCCCAATTGGCGCGCACTCAATGGCGTTGGAAAGTAGACATCCTGGGCTTTCCAGCAATATATGATAGTCTATACTTTGCCCAGGATTTGATGGCCCAAACCGGCGTTCAAAGTCACCCTCAGAATTTCCAGCGTTAAACGCCGGAACTGGCACCAAAATGGGAGTTAAACGCCCAAACTAGGAGGCTGGCCATTCGGCCATGCCTAGACCTTGTTCTTATGTATTTTCAACGGTGGAGTTTCTACACACCATAGATTAAGGTGTGGAGCTCTGCTGTACCTCGAGTATTAATGCAATTACTATTGTTCTTCTATTCAATTCCGCTTGTTCTTGTTCTAAGATATCACTTGTTCTTCAACTTGATGAATGTGATGATCCGTGACACTCATCATTATTCTCACCTATGAACGTGTGACTGACAACCAAGAATTGTAAGGGAATTGGGGGCAATTTCTGAGCTGAAGGAGGCCCAAATCCAACTCATTTCTGATGCTTTTGAACCCAAGAATTGTAAGGGAATGGGGGGTAGTCATAGTATAGTTTTCATCATGTTTTAGGTTAGAATTCTAGAGAGAGAAGCTCTCCCTTCTCTCTAGAATTCAGGGAAGTTTAGGTCAAATTTTCTTAGATCCAACTTTTAATTCTTATTTTTAGTTCAACTCTCTTCATATTTTATTATTCTATTGTCTTAATCCTCTTAGTTTCTCTTGTTAATTTCTTTATGTTGCCATTTTTACTTTTATGAACTTTTGTAGATTTTGATTCTCTTTTAATGCAATTTTATGTTTCCATGTGTTTTTATGTTTATCTTAGTTGCTATTGTTGATTTCTTGCTTTTGTTAGTTATAACTTTTATTAATTCTTACATTTTATGATGTTTACTTTTATTGCACTCTAGATGTTTGATAAAATGTTTCCACTAGTATTAGAGTAGTTTTCTATACTCTTGGCCTAGGCTAAGGGAATTGGGTGACATTGAGTCATTGGGTCTAGTTGAATTGGTGATTTGAGAACCCTTAGTGGTCAATTTGATATCCATTAACACTAGCTTACTACTAAGTCCATTAGTAGCTAGGTTGGGACTTATGGTTTGATGTTGATCAAGCCTATTTGACTTACTTCAAGCATTGATGATTGGATTTTTGTGTGGTCTAGAATTTCACAATAAATTCTGGTTGCAAGTATAGTTTCTAAACCAACAATAATCCTTTCATACAAAAATTTGGTTGTCACAAGTAACAAACCCCTAAAAATATAAATCGAAGTATTCAAACCTCAGGTCGTCTCTCAAAGGAATTGCAGGGTAGTGTTCTTGTTATTGGTTATGAGTGGTATATTTTTGGGGTTTTGGATAAGAAACATAAAAATTAAATGGCAATGAAAATCAAATGATAAAACGGTCTTGGCAAGGTTTGGTGGTCAATGATCTCTATCCCTATCATTAATCACAACACGATAATTGCAAGGATCAATCCCATTAAATCATCATCTAACAAGTAAAGGAAGGTCAAATGAGCTATATCAATCCAAGTCCATAGGTCCTAACTATTCACTAATTGAATTAATGAGAGCTAGAGTCAATGGCTATCAATCATCAATCACTTGGACATTAGCAACTCAAGAATTTCTAAGTTACCATCTCAGCCAAGATCATTAAATTATATCTAACATCCTTCCAAGCATTTCATCAAACACTTGGAAGGCATAAAAGGAAAGTATAGTAAATTGACAACAAGAAGGAATTCTAACAACAATTAATTGCAAAGAATCAAAAACAACAATCAAGGAAAATACAATTAACATGAATTACCTCAAATTGCATTAAAAAAATAAGAAGAACAAGAGTAGATCAACTACAAAGTATAGAAACAAAATAGAGGAAATTGCAACAAGAGAATAAAAGAACAAGATGTAGCAACATAGAATTCAAAGGTAGAAGTAGATGAAAGCCAAGATTAAAGGCTAGATCTAAGAAATTCTAATCTAAACCTAATCCTAATTTTAGAGAGAAGAGAGAGCTTCTCTCTCTAGAAACTAACTTTAAAACTAGATCTAAAAATGTGTTATGTTCTAAGGTGAATTCTCCTTCAATCTTTGATCCCTTTAAGCATTTTGGCACCAAAATTGGTTCAGATTGGCCCCCACAGCTTCTGTAATTTTGCTAGGCACGATCTCTCTTAAAAATCACGTGCCCGCACCGACGCGTACGCGTACAGCATGCGTACGCGTCCATGGGGTTTTTACAATCCACGCGTATGCGTCTAGTGCGCGTGCGCGTCCATGGACGTATCCCAAATCTTTGGCTTTTCATGATTTCTCCACTTTGCATGCTTTCTCTTCACTCCTTTGATCCATTCCTAACCTTTTTTTTTTAATCTAAAATCACTAGCAAACACATCATGACATCTAGTGGAATCAAAGGAAGATTAAAATTATCAACTCAAGGGTCCAAAAGTATATTTTTCACATTTGAGCACAAATTAGGAGACAATTATGAAACTATGCTATTTATTGAATAAATGTGAAGAAAGATTAACCAAATGCTCTAAATTCATCATAAGATAAACCCTCAAAATGGGGTTTATTAAGCATAGAAGTAGACTTGATGGGTTGGTCCCTCATAATTGTCAATATATGGTTTGTAGCCAAGGATGGTGATCTCAATTTCCATGCCTTAGCCAAGAGTTATTTTCCTTTCCTTTATTAGTTAATTGTCATTTACTTTTTTGTTATTTACTTTTCTTGTCAATTGCCAAATCAAACCCCCTTGTTCCTTCATAGCCAATAATAGAGCACTTCATTGCAATTTTTTGTGAGACGACCCGAAGTTTAAATACTTCGATTTATTTTTATTGGGGTTTGTACTTGTGACAACCATTATTAAACTTTGATGGAGAATTATTAGTTGGTTTGGAACTATGCTTACAACGAAGAAATTCTTTTTCTATTGAGAAATTCTAGACCAAAAATAATTCTCATATCAAACCTCTCTCAATTCGAGTCACATCAGAGTCATTCTCAAAGAAAAATTGGAACTGGTTCCTGGATTTTTCGACTACTCTAAATCCTTCTGATTTATTCCATATTGCATAGAGGGCTCCTTCCATAGTACCTACGGAAAAGATCCAATTTGAGAAAATCCTTCCAGACAGGGCTCCGTGTATAGGCTTGAATTCCTTCATAACCATCTTCATCCGCTAAAAAGATCAAATCATCCTCTTGATCACTGTTAATTATATGGGGGGTTTTGAGTATCTGATTTGTTACTCATGGTGTAGAAAAAACCAAATTGGTATTTGATGATTCCGAAGATAAAAGATATATGGAATGAGTAAATTATAAAACCGAGTGAATTAAAAGAGAAATCTAGCGTAGGGATGAATTCGAAGAGAAAATGAAAATTAGGGAACCAAGTGGGGATCAGGGGATGGATTAGAAACTGTAAAGAAATTAAGAAAAGAAAGTAGAAGAAGATGAAAAAGACTTTGACGAAGAAAAGACAAAGAAAGGTGAAACCATGAAAGCGGCGCAGTAAAACCCTATCAGAGCATGAACGAACCCAAGGGGCACTATATAACATTAAATTACAACTTAGCATAATATAAAAGTATAAATATATTGACCTAGATATAAAATACGGATTTTTTTCTGAAATAAAATAAAAAAACATTATTTCTCCAAACCTGATTTTTGAACTTTAATTTCCGGAATACGATTTCTTTTTTTGTTTGGATTCAGGCCAAATTCGCAGCACCCCTAGCGAACTCCATTATTTTAATAGAGTTCACCTGACCCACGCGAACTTTTATATTTTTATAGAGTTCGCCTTATCTCGGGCGAGCTTCACCGCATTTACGATAGAAAGAAAAGTTTGGAAGTTAACAATAGCAACCATTATCATCGTCTACAGAGTACATAACACAAGAATAAGTCGCATTTTTTTCGGAGATAATGATTTTTTTAATTTATAATAGAAAAAATCCTGGTTAAATATGGCTTATTCATGTGTACCTGTATATTTCTGAAGACGATGATAATGGTTGTCATTGGCGCCGACGATATTGAAGAAGTCATGTTTATTGTGTTTGTACTTTTGTGTACTCCTATAAACTATTGGAGACGATGATAATGACTTAGAGAAATTTAAATTTCGTTCTCAATCAAGGTATTAGGAAAAAATTGGATGAAGTTCGCTGCAAGGTGCGACGAACTCTATAAAATTATAGAAGTTCCCTCGGCGAACTCACCTAAGCCGAAAAAAACACATTCCAAAAATTAAAATTAAAATAATAGATTTGCGAAAATAATAATTTTTTTATTTTATTTCAAAAATAAAAAATCTATAGAATAGTACCCGTCAGGAACATCTCTAGTCCCCAAGAGCAATATTCCTCTTGCAAAATGCAAATGTTAGAGTATACAAGCCCCTCAAAAAATGCAGCGCAGTACACAATTACACTACAGTAATAAAACCTCGACTTGAAAGCAACAGCTGCTTAATTAGATTAATAATAACATTTGACGTTGATGAGCGCTTCAAGGAATGAGAAAAGCGAGCGAATAACGAAAATCCTCTCAGCCACATTATCAACTTCATCTGCAACAAAACTGCACTGTCAGTATTGATTTGGTATATATCAAAATCATATTATCACATGTGCCTCTTCCTTTATATTGTTTTTGCTTCTATTTCAGACGGGAGATGTTAGTGGATTGGATTCATCCAAAACAACACACATCTTCCAGAGAAAAAGGTGAAAAATATAATAAAAATAAAATAAAATGAAGAGTGATTTCTTTTTAAATACTTCCTAGTAAAATCTTTAAACGGACCAATCCTAAAATATTCGCAACAGGGACAAATGAAAATAATATTATATTCTAGGTTTTTCTAAGCTCATTATACGATTGTAGCTAGCAAATGTCTTCAAATGTCTTATTGTATTTATTGAAGAAAAGATATTAACATTATTTAATTAGAAGATCTTAAGTATTCTAAAAGTAATGATGTTTTAGTGCTTTTAGCTGTTGATTTTTAGTATATATAAAATTGAAACACTAAAATTAGTAAAAATATTTAAAAAAAAATTATGTTATTTTGTTAGCAAAAGCTACTCATAACTATTTACGGTTTGACAAATCCTATGTAACTCATTTTAAAATTTTTGCGTTAACTAATGTCAATTTTACTCATTTTAAAAAAAAATACTTTTATAAAAATATTCTTTAATAAAAATTTTATTTTTTGTGATTAAATTTTGTATATCAAAATATCCTTTAACAAATTATTTTTCTAATAATAAAATTGTATTTTTACTAAAATATCTTTTAAATATCTTATAATGATTAAATTATTTTTTTATTAAGATACCATTCAATATTATTTTTCTAGTGATATTGTGATATCAATGCATATTATGTTAACAATAAATTAAAAAAAATTCTAATGAGACTAATAGCAAAATATAAAAAAATATTAAACCAAACTTGTAAAATCATGTTTAGTAATATGCATTAAAATTATGAGATTAATCATAAAACATACAAAAAAAATTATTGTTAAAGAATATTTTGGTAAAATTATAATTTAGTAACTAAAAAATTATTGAAGGGTATCTTAATAAAAAATAATTTAATTATAAAAATTATTTTAAAAATTTTTTTGATAAAAATAAAATTTAGTTACTAAAAAAATATGTTAAAGAATATTTTGGTAAATAAAATTTAATTACAAAAAATTAAATTTTTTAAAAGTGGTATTTTAGTAAAAAAAAATAGATAAAATTGATAATAGTTAACACAAAAATTTAAAATGGGTTAAAGATAGAAGAAGTTTTTTAAAATTTATAAGGAAGGACCGAAGAAAAATATATATTTTATAAATAGAGAGGAGAAAAATGTTATCTTAGTATTTTAAAAAAAGTAGTAAAATTTCTTCTAAAATTAATTATTATATATTTATATATAAATATGTGTAGTTTAATATATATTAAATAGTTAATAGTTAATATGTGTATTTTATATTTTAATATATATTTTATGTTAATAGTTAATCTTAATGGTTGATTTTCAAAAAACAAAATTCTTATTTTAAAAGAAGAGACACTCTAATATACAGATTGAAGTGGTATAGAGAGGAAAAATAATTTTTTTATAGTTATTTTTTATTATTTTATTGTTATTCAAAATATAGATCCTACTTATTTCAATCTCTCTTTTATTTCATAAAAAGAAATCTGTAAACTTATATCTTTACCATATAATTTATCTTAAAAAAAATGATGAATATTATGGTGCCTAAGTTATGATGCCTAACTTACTAAATAAAGAAATAATATAATAAATTTTAATTATTTTATTTTTATTTTATACATTTTATTTGTTATCTATAAAAATAAGTTAGGTAATTTAGACACAACAATAAAAGACATTATAGAATCCACCAAAAGAAATATCCTTTTATGCAAACAAGTGCTATTTCCAAAGCAAAGGCACAGAAGGAGAAGGACAAAGACTGCAGGGTTCTCTCTCTCTCTCTATCCATCAATCCAGTTGTTCTCATATTATTTTATTGTAAATATTTCTTTGTGAGGGCTTCTTCTTTTTCTCCTCACTGTCTTGTCTGACTGTCTTTTTCTCAAGTGCTCTCTAGGGCTTCCCCACTCCCTTCAAAACAAACTTTGCAGGCTTTGCTGTCAGAATCCTCTCACTCCCTCACTGCTATCTGCCAAACATTATAAAGGAACCCCACACACCTCACTGTTCACCCCTTTCTTTTTTTTCTTTTTTTCTTCTTCATAAACTTGATCTTTACACATCCAACGTAATATAACATTACACTATACCTAACCAGAGTTAATTAAATTAAGCCCCCTCCACATAATCGACCAAACTTAAAAGCTCTGGTTTCTCTTTCTCTCTCCTCTCTATTTCTCTCTCTTCATGGACTTCCATTATCTGAAGCAATGGAGAAACCAGGATGAGTCAGAGGAACAACAACATTCTACAAAGATGCCAAAACTTCTCCCACCAGAATCCCATCAACAACAGCCACCATCACCTGCCTCTGCTCTCCCCTTGTTTGTACCTGAACCCAACAGCAAAGTCACCTGCACCCTGTCAGATTCAACACTTGCTCCTCATACTACTACTACTACCACCAAATTCCCCAGTAAGTATTTCTTCGTTTTTACAGTGTTTTCCTTTTTCCCTTCCTCCCTTATACTGAAAAAAAAAAGTCAGAAAGTATGATTATATCTTATCTTCTGGCCTTGAGTTGCTTACTTTTCGAGTTTGCTGTTGCTAGCTCCTCCGAGCTCTCACCTTTTTCTTCTTTTGGATTCACCCCTTCTCTCTCTCTCTGTGTGCCTTGTCTTTATCATCATCATCATAATCCATTCCATCATGTGTGTTACTGGTTATAGGAATGGGGAGTTACTTCAGCTTGTCACAGTGGCAGGAGCTTGAGTTGCAGGCTTTGATATTCAGGTACATGTTGGCCGGTGCTGCTGTTCCCCCTGAGCTCCTTCAACCAATCAAGAAAAGCCTCTTCCATTCTTCTCCCTATTTCCTTCACCACTCTCTCCAACACTATCAACCTGCAGCTCGTAAGTTCCTAATACTATTCATAACCTCTATTGCTAAAATTGCACCTTTTTTGGGTCTTTCCTGTTATTATTGAACACCCCCTAAGGAGATTTATCATCCGTATTTTCATGCAGCATCATCAGTAGCTAACCAAAGTTTACATTTTTGACATGCTTGTGGATTTTGGTACAAATCAAGAAAAAGGGTATATTGCGGACATGTAAAAGTTTGTGTTTTTGTTGGCTGCATGTGCAGTGTTGCAATCAGGGTACTGGGGAAGAGCATCAATGGATCCGGAGCCAGGGC
Source organism: Arachis duranensis (assembly GCF_000817695.3). Lineage (NCBI taxonomy): Eukaryota > Viridiplantae > Streptophyta > Magnoliopsida > Fabales > Fabaceae > Arachis > Arachis duranensis. Next base: position 62,366,608 of record NC_029777.3, read on the forward strand.
GGTGCCGGAGGACTGACGGGAAGAAGTGGCGGTGCTCGAGGGACGTGGTGGCCGGTCAGAAGTACTGCGAGCGCCACATGCATAGAGGTCGAAACCGTTCAAGAAAGCCTGTGGAACTACCCACACCAACCACTGGTGGTGGAACTACTTTAGGCGTTGTTTCATCATCTTCTTGTATCTCTTCACCGCCTCTTGCCACTGCCTCATTGAAATCCCCCTTTGATCTCCTTCACCTTAATAATGAACGGTAATAATAATAACTATGATCTTCCACTATTTCTGTACTTAACAATGAGTTATTATTATTGGGTTTGAATGATGGTACTAGACTACTAGCTAGTAGTGTACTGTGCCGTGTGCATTAATTGAATGTTTTACTTTGAAATAATGATAATTAGTAGTAAGTACTATTATGTTCTAATAAAAGGCAATCAGTGTGGTGTACTATCAGAATAAAGAAAGTGCAATCAGTGAGTGAGGTTTTGCTTTGGGAAATGGTTACTAAAACTATTGCTTCTGTGTGTTTGATGTGTAGCAATATGGTGGGACATACTTTTTGCTTCAACAATTTCTGTTTTTACATATTTTCCTTGTCTGTCGGTCTTGTTTCTTAAGATACATGGAAAGGTTTAAAGTGAAGTTTGGTTCTAGATTAAACAAGTAATCTAATATTAGAGATTGTTTCATTGTTTGTTTGGTTCCTTTGATTGATTGACTGATGCCTAACTGGTGGGATAGGGGGGCCCGCAAAATTATGTCTCTTTAAGTCTTACGTTTGTGGAAAAAGGAAAAAAAGCCTTAGATTGTGCCTAAATAATCCCCAACCTTTTCTTTTTAGACGAAATATAGAAATAATGTTGTGCTGGTGTTCCCAGAGCCACAATCTTGCGTTGTATGATGTGTGCCCTAGTTGATAATTTTGTTTTGGTTGTGTTGTTGGATGGGCCACTGTGTAGGTCCTCTGGGAGTGGAGGGACCAAGGAAGAAGAAAACAAGAGGGTGTTTGAAAATCAAGATAACCATCATCATGTGGGTGGGGATGGTGGCAGATCAGGTGGGCACATGCTGAGGCATTTCTTTGATGACTGGCCACGTTCACTGCATCAGGACCCTGAAAACGCTGAAAACAATGGTGGTGGTGGTGGGAGTGGGAGGATGAACTCGGCCACATCACTCTCAATTTCAATGCCTGGAAATAATGCTGCTTCTTCGGATGTATCACTAAAGTTGTCCACTGGGTATGGGGAGGATCCGTGTCCAAGAAATGGGAATGGGAATGCAGAGGCAGAGCAACTGCAGTTGAGTTGGGCCGGAGGCTGGAGTTCGGGGAATCAAGTGGCTTCAATGGGAGGACCACTTGCTGAGGCACTCAGATCATCCACTTCCACTTCATCTCCCACCAGTGTTCTGCATCACTTGCCTCGTGCTGCTGCCTCTCAGACCAGCTTCATTAGCACCTAGTTTTTAACTCAATTGGTGCTCCCATTTACTATCTGGATCTTTTTTTTTCTTTTTTTTCTGCTTGTTTATTGGGTGGGATTTTACTTTCCACTTTTGTGGCCATTGTTGGACACTGGACATGCTTGTAACACTTTTGAGTCAATCCTATGGAATGCATCTGTTGTTTCTAAGAATAGGGGCATGAAACCTACGTGGAGGGAGTTCATATCCCATGCGACGTTTCCTCTATTCAAGCCACTATTTACGTATATTGAAGGTAAATCTACGAGGTATTAAATACGAAGAAATTCACAACTTTGGAACAAAAAAAACCGATCGCCTGTTAAAATATTTAGAACGTGTAACTTTGCAAATCTAATTAGTGTGAAAATCCATTGTTGCCACTTGGCCAGGCAAGTCCACAAGAAGAAAATGAACGAGGTGAGCGTATTAGTTATTGTTATCTTCAAAAAGATGACGCAAGGAAATAAACAGTACTGCGACAGATAAGCAACTTTTCCTTGGTGAAAGAATGATTTACCTTTGTTTGCACAAGCATAAAACTTTTTGCATTGAACCAATCAAATGTGAAACACTGCTTATTGCTACAACCAACAACTAAATGTGACGGAGACATTTACAAAAGCAAAAGCCTCTCGCAAAATTTTTTAGGGTAAGATCCCTCTGAACCTTTGCAATTAGGAATGATTGATTGGTGAATGCTGCTCGGGTACAGTGAGGGTCGTGGACAGATGTTTTGCTAATTCACATTCCTCAAATGTGATGCGATCCGTAGAGGTCAAACATAAAACCCTAAAAACATAAAACTCTGCGTGCTATACATAATTTTACCTAGCAAGACACAAGTACAAGATTTTCACGTTACTATGCTGCCTCGCTTAAGATTAAATAGCGGTTCACAATGAACGATATTCCGACTTTTTTACTTCAGCTTCTTAGCTTTTCAGCGTTACCGACAAATATATTTGTTGGCTAGTTTGACTTGGAGTTGTTATCGCAAACATGCCATGCAGCACTAGTCACACTTGTCCCAGAAAATAGTCATCAGGGTTCAACTTCTGCTTCAACTGGCTCTGGCTTTGACTCTGACTCTAGCACTTGCTTTGGCTCTGGCTCTAGCTCTGGTTCCATCACTAGCACTTCAACTGGTTTTAGGACTTCAACTGGTTTTAGCGTTGGCTCTGGCTCAGCTTCATCTGCGAGGGCATACACCACAGCTGTTCTAGAAGGTGCATACACGAGAAAAGATCGGGGTCGGCCGTCATACCAGCCATCCTGTAAGGAATCAAGGAGTTGATGCCCACATGAATATTAAAATCCGTCAACAGAAACACAATTAGGACAAAACGGAAAACTTAGCGCTCCACACCCAAGCATGAGCACATAAAAGGAAGTTTTAGACAAGTCACGTACAGAGGTGAAGTACTCGGCTGTGGGATTGAGTCTGTTGAAGCCACCAAACAAGGGATCATCTGAATCCAAGACAATCTGAGAGCAAGAAAAAACACAATCCATTACACAACATGCTAAACTAATTCTGGAAACATAGTATTTGGCAGAATTTTGATGCCACTGACAACCAGTGCCTATAATATAGCCTTTCTTGAAATGGGAATGTGGTATATCAATCGATACAAGTGCAGAGTTTTTTCTAGCTATCAGAACAGATATCATATTGATGATACACGAGACAGAGAAAAAAGGAGCAGAAGGCTTTACTACTTCGTTGGGGACTTCTAGCTCAGTTATTGAATATTCACTAAAATTCACTCATACAAACTTCAATTATTTAAATGAGAGAACAAAAATGATTCATTTTTGTAGTAGAATAATATTAACATGCACTTCACCTTCACACTAATACAAGAGACTATAATTGATTCAATTGAGAGCATACTGTTAAGAAAGGAAATAGTTAATCACTAAACTGCTTTGCTGAATTCGTAAACTAACCAGACAATGATGAAAAGGAGTAATCGACGTTCCTCAGGTTTAAAAAACAGGTGGTAGCTTTGCATTGGTATACACGAGAATTTCATGTTCTAATGCTAGCAACATTGTCAATAGTTTCAAATTATAGGGGTCATATACAGAACCTTTCTCTCTTCCCTCTCTAAGCAAAGAAGAAAACATAATGCACTTTAGTGGAGGGCCGCTGCCGCCACAGCCTTGCAAGGCAGCAGAGGCCCTCCCCTGTTCCTTCATGTTGTTATATCTCTCCTTTTGTGGTGTTTCTTGTTTTTCCTTTGTGGATAGTTAGTCTATTTTATAGATCTTGGAGAGTGCATCAAGGGAAGATTTGATCAAAAAGTATGCTCAGATTTGCTCAAAAAGAAGGAAAAAATATTTTATCTATGGCCATTTTTCTTTAAGCTTCAGGCCAGTAAAAATGAAAAAGGGCTAATAGGCCTGGAATCAGTATCGTTAATTGGCTATTCATTTTCTCTATAGAAATAAGGCCTCTTCAATCGATCTTCTATAGGGAGCAATCAAAAGGATTAAAGCAAAGAAGCAAGAAAAGAGATAAGCGTTAGAAGGAGGTAGAGATGCCAGTACCAGTTCATGCTTGTCAAATTTCTCGAGTGATAAAACACCCATAATCACAGGATCCTTTTTTACACATCCATCCCCTTTCCTCTTAATAGGAAGCATTGATGGAGGGGTTATTTCCCGGATTTTGTCGGTAAGACTAAGCTCTGAAAATATTTTACTATATTGTAGCACTTTCTGTGAAAGGGTGCCTTGGGACAATGGTTGAGTTGTCTCCGTATGACCTAAAAGTCACGAGTTCAAGCCACGAAAACAGCCATATATGTAATTAGCAGGTTAGGCTGCGTACATATACCCTTTTGGTGTGGCCCTTCCCTGAACCCTTATCGCGGGATGCTTGTGATGCTTGTTTACCGGGCTACCCTTTTTTTATTGTAGCACTTTCTGTGTAGATTTAGAAACTTAAAAAAGCCAAATTTGACTTTGTTTCCACTGTTTAAGATTCTTTGTAACTGAAATTGTACTTATTCTCGGGATTTAGTTCAACATAGAAAATGTCCAACTTTCTTCTTTAGATCTAAATCTATTGTAAATGATGTTTGACGTCTTTTACGAATGAAAACTTATTTCCTATCTATTAAAAAAAATGTTATCAACATTGTCTTGTCAGAGTAGCAGATCATACCTTGTATTTCCCTGGGTTTAAACATCCAACTCTGTAATCTGAATAGCTGTTGTACCAATGAAAATTGAAGACAAATACAAGTTTGCCCCTTTCAAACACTATAACTTTGTCACCCTCATGTTTCCGAGAAATATATTGGTGTTCAGAAGTCATGAACTGCAAAGTTAAATATAGTTAACTTCCTATAACTGCTTCCCCTAAGGGGATCCAAATTAGATCAAATGCCATAGTACTCTATAAAGAACACAAAAAGAGAGCATAAACATTCTGGTAGAACCTGTATCAGAAGAATTAAAAATAAAGAATGGCTCACACATTTGTTTTAAATATTGTTGCCATAGTCAAAACCAACTTCCCACAAGGTAACTCCATTGATGAGAAATAATGCAATTAAATCCCAGAAAGTCAGGAAAAAATGAACACTTACACCAAACCTTTCTTCCAGATGCTGCATAGCCTGATCAAATTCTTGCATCCCCCTATATCTAAGATAGTCTGCATCCCCCTGATTAAACAAGGGTATAAAGATAATTTTGTTAATCTTATGAACTATTTTCTTTGAATCCCCCACAAGGATAGACAGTGAGAATGTGCACAAGTAATGCGCGTAATGTGGATAAAAATAACCAGGAACTTACCAAGTCAAATCTACGCCTACATTTATCATAACTGTAATTATTCCCGGGAATTACTGCACCAGTAGGAAGATGTTGATCACCCCTTGGAAAATCAATCCACTCTGAACAGAAACAACAAAGTGCAAACCCCTTTTCTTGTCAACATTAAATGCAACTGCTGCTCAAATTATTTTTAAATCCTTACATTAATAATGACAAAAAGCAATTCCCATATGCTTACCAGGATGGCCAAATTCATTCCCCATAAAATTCAAATACCCTTCCCCACCAAGACCCATTGTGATAAGCCTAATCATCTTGTGTAGTGCTATACCACGATCTATGAGAGGAGTAGATGGTCTATCTAAGGCCATGAAGTCATACATATCCTGAAGCAACCAAACAAAATATTATGAAAAAAGTAGCTAAAACACAGCAATGTATAAAACAAGGGTCCTTAATGATTTGACAAGAGAATTGAAGGATGCCATATTAGATTCCTATAAGCTACAAGAATTGTCCCCAATATCAGGAGTGTAATGCAAATGCAGATGATAGATTTCCACATGATTTATATTCATCCACCAATTATTCGTTTATGTATAGCAGCTACAAATAAAAAGAACTCCCAATGCAGTATATCCACAGTCTACACTCAACTGGATGAAACTCCATTTTTTTATCTTTTCAAAGCAGCCAGTTCTTCAGAATAAACATTTTCAAGTAATTGAGAGAGACAGTATATGGAAGAGCTAAACACCTTGTCCATCAACCAAAATGCAATTGTCTTGTCCCCAACCAAAGCTTGGTCATGACTTTCAGCATATGCTACACATTTTTCTAGCCACCTTCTGTTTGTGAGAGTGTGAACTATATCACCCATTTCCCAGTCTTCATCTTTCTTCCTACATGAAAGAGGACGTGGCTGAAGTCAGACATAGTTTTTTTTTTTTTTCCAACCTTGTAACAAACCATAAGATGACGATGGCCTATAGAGGTGGAATGATAAAAGAGACACAATTTGACATTGCCTAAAATAGTAAAAATGTTAAGACACGGGAAGTGTGCATTTTCCACATGCAAAGTCTCCGCTTACACTCTAAGGAGCTTAGTAACATTGTAAGTGAATGACTGGCATTAACTTCAAACATAATCACCCCAGTTATGTTCGATTACTCCTTACAAGTAGAAAGTACAGCAATTAATTATGTGACTTAAGAATTCTCCAAAGTACTAACACATTCCATGCATTTGCTGATAACTTAACCTGTGTCATATTTGAGTTGCTTGTACTATGGAACTTCAGATTGATACTCTTTTCTTTTATAGCCATTCCAATTGGGATTTAACCTAAAAGGTTATTTCGTAATCCAAATACAATACTAAACAAAGGATTAAATAATCCTGGTCTTATTTTTCCAGCCGTTCTTATGTTATTTTTATCATTTTACAGCACCAAGCCATGTCTCTTTCAGTTTCACGCAAATTCATCATATACTTTATATGTAAAGCATAAATATCCACAATCAACACTACTTAAGAAGGAAATTTAACATGTCGGGTTCCAGATTAAAATAAGGTTACTTGAGAATCTCAATCCACTTGTCTGCAATGGCCATGTGCAGGCGGTAGTCAAAGCCAACCCCACCATCTTGTGTAGGAAGGCAAAATGTTGGCATTCCACTGACCTGTAAATGAAAAGATAATTGTAATGTTAACTGCAGTTTTCATCGAGTCAAGTAGATGATTCAACCACATAATTTTTTCCAGTTATTTTTTACTGCCGTTGGGTTACTTACATGTTTACCATTGACAAATAATCAAGTTTTGAGCAGTGACAAATGCTAAACTCAAATCACATTTCAAGCAGGGTATAACAGAAGTAACATAGTTGCTAAGCTGTTAACAAAATTTTAAACATACGAAAGGTTAGCATACATCTTCACCAATAGTAACAGCCTCAGGAAAGAGCCCATGAATGACATCATTAACCAGCATCAGGTAAACCACAGCATCAACATCAGTTGCAAAACCGAAGTACTCATTGTAATTTCCAGTAAAACCAACCTGCATCATGGAAAACATGTTATTTTGTAACATATGCTGAAGAACATGGAATGCTTTTTCTTTAAATATCAACCTCCTATCTATTAGTTGTTTAATACACAGTTCCCTTTGTATATCTTGTACTTATTTTCTTTCGTTTACTTGTTTCATATCATATATAACCAGAAGCCAGTACTATCCAATGATTGATTCCAGATCATTTCTTCTACTATTGAACTGAACTGAACAATGAGAGATAACTATATATTCTACTTTCAGTTGGGCCCTGTCATTTTGATTCTCCCAACAAGGAAATTTAACACTATATTATTGAAATTCTAAGCACATTGTAAATATTCCATCCAATAATGAAGTAAAAAAAATTATGATCACAATTATTTCCAAGCCAAGAAAGAAATTCAATAGCAAGACGAGGCTAAGACATTCTTCTCAACATAGGCAGTGTAGCATAAGCATACAAGCTAATGAAAACAATAAAGGTCTCCAGTTATCCGCATTGTGGAGAAAATAGTCAGAAGCCATTATATTTTGAATTTCATTCACATGGTGGTCTAATTATCCTTCATGATAATAGTCTATAAGTACAACCAGAGACAAATTAACTTAAAATATTGAGACAAAGACAAATCACAAAAAAATCAAGTATCACATACCCCCAATCCATGATGAGTATACATCATTGATGTGACACCATCAAATCGAAACCCATCAAACTTATATTCTTCCAGCCACCATCTTGCATTTGAAAGCAGATACCTTAGAACCTATATTAAGAATTAAAAATATGGCATTACTCTGCAAGGGTAAATAATAAGGAAAAATGTTGACAAAAATGTTAATGAATTCTGTGCAGACAGCACTTACCTCCCAGCTTCCATAGTTAAAAAGACGAGAATCCCACATCCAATGATAACCTCGTGACCCACCATGGAAGTAATGAGTATCAGTTCCATCAAACATGTTCAGCCCATCCAGTGTATTATTTGATGCATGACTGCATTCACAATATGTTGGTTGTATTAGCAGCAATTTTAAAAATATGGCACAACAAGATCATGAATGTAACAAAATCCATATAATGGTAACTTGAAGAAAAGGATGAAAGACAAGATTCGTAGATATTGATCAAAACAGAATATTAACACCATTTACCTATGTACAATATCCATCAGAACAAGCAGGCCTAATTCATGGGCTTTGTCTATGAGAGACTTGAGATCATCCGGAGTTCCAAACCGGCTGCTAGGTGCAAAGAAATTTGTAACATGGTACCTGATTCATGCATAACAGCTTTTTAACTATCAGGTCATCAATTTTTAGGAGGAACACAATGAGAGACAAAATAAAAAAATATATAGCAAAAATGGATGTTATTCTTTGAATCACAAGCCGAGAGCAATTTGGGATAGGGAGAAGGGGAAAAAGTTGGCAACATCAGATTGCACAAGAATTACCCAAAGCTAGCATAATAAGAATGCTCTTGAATAGCCATAATCTGGACAGCATTATAGCCAAGCCTTTTAATGCGAGGTAGCACTTCATCTCTAAAGTTGACATACGTATTGATTTTTGGTTCCTGCACCTCAAAGTCGATAAGTTAGTTGTAAAGAACAATTGAAACTCTACCGATGCACTTGAATTTTGATAGATTTAGTCTGACATTATGCAAAACATTCAGGTATGCAAATAAGATTGACAGCAATTATCTGAAAAAAGACCAATGCAATAAAAAATCATCTAATGAGTTTTCATTTTGAAAATAACCAAAAAGGGTAAAGCCCACTGCTTGTTATAATATGCTTTCTCTTAGCAGTTACCAAAGAATTGGCTTACTAAAATTGTTTTTGTTAATTTGCTAACGTAAGATTATTTAACTTCACGTAAAAAATACATGAAAGAATTGTGGAGCAAGTATCAATTTGAACTTTGACATATTTTAGATACTCTTCTTTGATAGTCTTGCAACATGGATCCTCAAAATGTCATGAGGTCAGTCCAGTACTCCAGTCACAGTTGCCTCAGTTTAATAAAACTTGGTTGTGGATGGTGTCTTTAAAAATTAGACTTCCTTTACTCATTCCTTAAGAAAAGTGTAAAAATGCTCACCGGACTACTCATTCCAACATGTGATTCATATATTCTAAGTGATTTTGGTCTCTTTGGCTGTGGATATTTGAAGACATATTTTTCCTGCATAGAAAAGAAAACCAAAACAAATTTAAAACAGGAATGCATGACTGAGAAATCAAACATTATTAGTTCAACAAACTTTTTTCAAAGTAGGTTATCATATACATAAGTCAATGATTACTAACACCTGTATGGATAGCTAAACATACTGTTATCACTAAATGATTATTTTCTTTTCATTTACTTAAGAGTCTATTACCATAGACTAATTTTCATGACACATTTGACAAACATGGTTAAACTGAACATTGCAGTCTTGTCTACCATTCTTTTTTTAAGGCACAAGAATATGGCATTATACTTTAAGCAAAGTACATCTCAGGCGTTTGGTGAAGGGGGCATGTGAAATCTTTGGCATATAACAATAAGAAAACATCAAGACAGAGTGGCAGATCAGCAGTGGCATGCAATACTACAAACTTGTCTACCTCTTTGCATATCATATTATATTACATTATATTATAAAAGTAATAAAATTTTCCTTGAAGACACGATCATATATCACCCAAGCGAGGGAGAAAATACAATTCCATTCTGTAACAAATGCTAGAATGGAAAGGGGAAGAGAAACTACATTTTTCATTTCGGTTGGCATAAATGAAAGAGACATTGAAACCTACCTCTTCTGGTGGATCATAGTATATACCATTATATGGAATTTCACCAGGAGCCTGTACAGAGAACTTTATCCAAGCAGGGATTGAATCTTTGATTCCAGACGGAGTTTCCATGCGGATCTACAAATGTGTTATAGAGATAGTTAGTTCACAGAATAAACCCACAGCCATAGTTCAAGCCATCTATCAATGTTTTTCATATATGGTAGATTGGTACCCCACTTTTTATACAAGTTTTATAAGACGGATAAAGTTGGGTATTACATTAGTCAAGGATAAGATATCCCCAAAAGAAATAATTAATATTAAAATCAAAGGAATGGAGAAAGATGCCAAAGTTAGCCAAGTCACCAATCTTCATTATAACCTGTCATTTGATTAAATGCAGTTAGTGAAATGCCTACTTATATGCTGACAAGGAGTTGGATGCCATACTTTCTCCAAAGTCACTAAGATGATGCTAGCAAAAATAAATAATAAAGCTTCTTCGGAACAAGACAAAGAAAGATCGTTTCCACGAAGCTTATTATGCTACACTGTATACTGCACTGGAAAGGTAAAAAAAGCTTTCAACGAGGAAGGTTCTTGAAGCATCATCAATGAACTTGTAAAATTGGTCTAATCTCAGGTAGATAGGGGATTTCCTAAAGATAGCATCCCTAATTTACGGATAAGAAATGCAGAAATACCTCAAATTTATTTATTTATCTTATTTTTTATTTTGTTTATTTATTTATTTTAAGAAAAGAAACTAAATATCACTACAGAAGAGATAAGAATATCTGTACATCAGTAAGATCAATACGGTAATCTCCTGCAGTTATTAATTATTTAATTATTTATTTTTGTCACACAATTTCGAGCATACATAATTGCATAGGCCAGATTGTCAACATTGAAACAAACTCAACAACACATCACGATGTCTGAGCAGTTTAAGTATTGCAGAGACACTAGCACCATCGCATGAATCACTAAAATTTCTTTTGCAAGCTTTTCAATAATAGGGGATAAAATTTCATACATCCTTCAATAGTTGCTTCATTGCTTTTGTTATAACAGAATTCTCATTCTTACATGCAAGGGTTTTGTCTAATCACTTGCAGTAATTTGCAAGAAAAAAGATATATAAAGTATAAACATACAAGTAAAAATTATGTTTAACTATATTTCATATATTGGAATATTAATTATTGCTAATTGGGATTCAAGATTCATTGCCTACACAATTACTCAATTTGTCAACATTAAAAGAATGACAATTGCAGGCCTAGGCCTGTTTGAAAGTAATAAAGCCATTTGTTGATAGTGAATAAAGTAAAGATCACAATCAATTATTATATTAATATATGGAGTTTATAAACATTAACAACCATATATAACTAAACATACAATGTTAAGGAGAAAAACAATTTAGAAAGGAAGAAATTAAAGAAAATACCAAACAACTCATACAAGGAATGAATAGGAAAAAGGTACATCAGATAGCAAGGAGGCATATACACTAGATTCTACATCAAATGTCAGAAAAATATTTGGAAGATAAAAATCCTCAAGTTGGTAAATCTGTGCTACACTAGTTAGTTAGTCATTACTTTATTCATGACAGAAGCATCCTAAATTGCGTGTATAAACTTCAAAGGATGATTACAGATAACATACCCGAGTCATTACATCTGCGTTTGGATTCCAGTTGTTGAAATCTCCAATTAATGCTGCTGACTGAAAAGCATCCAATAATATCCATAATTATTTGCAGTGGAAATAAAATACCAACTATATATAGAATTGATATGATTTTCTTGATAGTTTAAAGATACCACATCAGCAAAATCCAAAACTAGATTATCTACAAATATTATTTGAAGATATATAATGTATAGAGTAGGAAATAGGAAGGACATGAGGAAAAAGATATTACTGCTTCAAAATTTGTGTTAATGCTTCCTAAGGTAGATCTTGAAATTGATCTATAGAATGCTTTTAACATTTCTTTTCTACCAAATGAATGCAATCATAGGTTCAGTAAATTTGAGATTACTATCATAATTATATCGACAATAAGTCAGCAACCATAAGTATAGTCAACTCTATAACTCTAGTATAAGTATTGCTATTGTGCAATCATGGTATAAATGACAAAGGAATATTATTGGGTCCACTGAAAACCCACAACAGTATTGAAAGCCGTTGCAATTAACTTATTGGGTCCACTGAAAGCCCACAACAGTATTTCGACTAAAATGTATAGTAAATCAGAAAGTTGTTTTATGATATGAAACTCCGGTGGCTCTGGACTCCCTTCAAAGCTTATGCTTAAAAAGAATACAATTACAGAAGATTTTGATTCATAGAAGAACTAATCTTGATTCAAAAAATTAAGATAAAGAAAATACCGTTGCTCCAGGTGCCCACTCTCTGTAAGTAATGCCTGTAGCACTGCAAACAAAGTTTATAGTTATTAAATTTTGGCTAATATTTACCGCTAAATTATCTTGTATTACCTCTAAACTCTAAAGTACATTGTGGACTCAGACACTCAGTCATCTAATTAAGAACCATCTCTGATATATATATATATATATATATAATCTACATTGTAACCTGTGTCATTGTGTGTCCATGTTAAGTTAAATTTAGTTCTTGGAACTCTATATGTTCCTCATTTTGACCATTCTTGCCCCTATTCCTCTATAAGAAGTTCAGCACAAGGTGATCTGTGCATTATTGGGATCTTCTTGAATAAAGGCATGTGTTAGATATAATCAAATGCTAGAAGCATGACCATGAAACAAGAATTTCATTGTTAAAAAATTTGGAAATTTGGAGTTTGGTAGTTCAAGTCTTGGGAATTTCTCGTATCATTAGTTAGAGCAAAAATTCAATACTTTTATTCCCTATAAAGGTTTTACTTTTGTTGCCCCTTGCAAGATTTCTTGTTTGAGTAACACAGTCAGTCAATCACCATATACAATGGAATGCAAGGCACAAAATGACATGATGTATATAATAGAACATATGCTTGGTAATTGTTTTTAAAAAGAATGGAATGGCAACATAAGAACTACTGGAACCCTCTTTGTATTCACTTTTCACTCCCTCCAAATTGAAGAGTGAAGAAGGGATTTTACTTTTTAAACGATCAGAGGTCTTTCCCTTCATTACATAATCAAACAACAAAGTTTTCACATGCATTCTTGTATTCCATTGTTAGCTTTTGTTATTATTCCATTATTGGTGATTGCTTTTCAATTATCTTTGAAGCTAAATTCCCAAACATACCCTTAATGTGCCATCAGTAATTCATGGGGGGAAGTTGTTTGATGTGAGCAGCATTGACCTCTAAAAATAAGTGCAATGTAATACCTGCGGGTGAAGCCAAATTTTTCATAACCACGAGAAAATGCATCCAGACCACCTTCATTCTTGTTAATTTCTTCAAGCAATCTCTTATATTGTCCATAACTGTGATTTGAGACATAAGTATTTCAAAAAAAATAATAATTAATGTTCCCATTTAGTTACAGTATCTAGTATTCAGAGGTACAAAAATTAAAACATGCACAGTTTAGGAACCAAAAACAGCATATCAAACCATATGTTAATCATCTTCCTGAGTATAAGCAGAAATGAAAGATAAAGTATTTGAATAATTTAGTAATGGCAGTAAGAAAAATATCTATAATACCAAATGTAAAAGAACTTTTCATCTACCAATATCCAAGCCTAGATAAATTACTTTGAGCCACGTCGCCTATCCTAGTTCTAATTTCTTCATTACAATACCAATCTAGTTTAATAAAATAAAAGGGTCAAACCAGATCAGTTGACGTAACAAAATATTTTCAAAGGAAATTCCAACACAAAGGAGATAATCGTTTTTGTTAAAGGGTAAACACTAGAGGCCAAAGCCCAAAAAATGCTGCCTATTTATCCATCATATTCTTTTGAATCACAAGTTCATACAGTCAATAATTACTTCAAACTATTTCTCTTTCAATTTCGATGTGCATCAATTGAAATAGCTCATACAACAATTACAATAAAGACTTATCCCACTTGGAAACTGGTAGAATCAGCTAGACATATCAATAAACTAATAAATTTTAAGAAACGCATGTAACCAAAACAAAATTGTGTAATGCAAAAACAGTCAGTGATTCATGATCTGGAACCAATTTCAAAGCATGAAACCGTAGTAAGATCTCTTCGACATGTCACACATGGAATTGCAACAGGAGATACTAGCCAATGAATTTAAAAGATTTGGGGACTTCATAGTGTTGTACATCTCACCCTCCTAGCTAGCCACCCTCATACATTGTAATTTTTTTTTTCACATAATAACATGAAACATGAAAATGAAATTATCAATAAAAGGTCAATTTAGCCTCACTATGAAAACATTACACATCTGCAATCCCTACTCCATTTAAAACATCAGGTTCTTGTTTGACTTATAAGAATATTGGTCAAGAAGTTATCTTACCGGAAGTCAAGATGAGCACGGTGAGCTTGCAAAGATGGATCAATCTCATATATTTTATGACCAGTGCCAGGTGGGGCAATGATCTTTGGTCTAGCTTCCTCACTTTCGACCTTCACTTTCTTGTTTATAGATACTGATGTATTCTCAGCTTGAGTATTGGTGTCAACATCCACATGTGATGACAAAACATGACCTTGCCCATCCTTGTCATCTTTGTCAGTGCTAACTGCTTCATAATCAATTTTCTCACCTTTCATGGTAAACTCTTGTATTTTCTGAAAATGCACAACAATGTAAAGAAAAGTATCATTTCCAAGAAAGCCAATTTATAGATAAATAATAACGAACAACCAGAAATTGTCAATCCATAACCAAAAAGCAGCATTCGTACTAGGCATGCTGCATATTGAAATACAATACAAAGAATATATGCCTACATTCAAAGGCTAAGAATATTACAAATGACTTCCGTATAACAGTAATAACATCTCCAAAGGGCTCCAGAGCAAATTTTCTTTCAAATGATTAACAATGATGTGCATACAAATAATTACCACCCTATTATTCAAGAATAAAGACAAATTTCAATGTTGCTCCACCTTAAACTCAGTTCATCTATTCCATTAATCCAAAAAATCATCATGCCTATTCTGTTATTAGTTCCATTTAACATCCTCAAAAACATGAAAAGCATACAAGAATCTGGATCATAAAAATACTTTCTACCTTCACTTCTGTTTTGTATATGTTCACAGTTTAGTAAGTAGATAGTTAACTTTGATAACAGTATATTATTCAGAAACTCCACTTACATTTTTACTAGACACAGCAAGAAAAGTGAACAACAGTTATATTCCTCTTTTTTCCATATATAACAATGAAGTTTATCCATTCTCTTCCACCTCCAGATTTTTCTCATAGTTAA
This sequence comes from Arachis duranensis, assembly GCF_000817695.3. Taxonomy (NCBI): domain Eukaryota; kingdom Viridiplantae; phylum Streptophyta; class Magnoliopsida; order Fabales; family Fabaceae; genus Arachis; species Arachis duranensis. Next base: position 62,382,149 of record NC_029777.3, read on the forward strand.
AATCAACAAATGACGAGTACAGTGAAACTCAACCAAATGTAACACTTTTGGCCTAAAAAAGAAGCACACATTTCATAGATACTCCAAGTACACATGACAACAAAACCACAGGTGCCGTATTCAGAGAGCCACATAACAAGAAATATGCAAAATCAATTGTGATTTGTGAAAATATAGTCCACATGGCAAAAAAACAAAAAGCACCTGCGGATCCTCTGAAGTTATATCAGGAGCTTCAACTTCATCAGTCGTGGTTGAAGAGTTATCATGACCTTGAGGAATAAGTACTTTATCAGATTCAGCAACCGAGGAAGATGACAAGTCAGAATCATGGGAACATTTTACAGCGAGACTTTTCCCTGAAAAAGCGAATGTACATCAATGAGGTGTGTTCATGCCTGTCAAGTATTCCTGGTTCTGCATGCCAGCTAGAAACTTTACATTCATCCCATGAAAAAGATATTATTACAAGGTTGTGTTTTCTCGGTTCAATGTTAATATGTTGATGTATAAGTAAACTCATAAATCATTGAATATTGATAGCCATTTTTACAAATCAACTGATGCTAGTTTCACATTGTTATAATGATTCGTTCAATCATTACCACTCTAGTTACATACTATTGCCCTATACCAAATGTTCCAAACCGAAAATCAGGAATAGGAATTGGATCAAGCATCAGGAGATTATCTAATTCGGTTAATGAGACAAAGGAAGAATTTGATGGCCTTTCTTGGGCCCATTTGGTAGAGGCAAGCGGAAAATACCCCAAGATCAGTCATGGGACCTCCGTGGGAACTATTCTCTCTTATCTGGATGGGTCTAAAAGGTGATTTGATCCTTCAAAAGTACCCCATACAGCATCTTGGAGAGTGATACCACTGTCCTTGTGGACACTCTGCTACCATGTCAAACAGCTCATCTGCCTCCTAAGGAACCAACCCAGACACACCAATTGCGGAATCATTCCCCGATAGCCCAAAAGTGTAAAAGAACAAAAGCTCTTCAGCCCGTATGACATGAACTTGTCCCTTCTACAAAAGCACTAGCAACACACTTTATGTCCTCACTAAAGTTACCAACCAAGAATATCTTGATATTGTTTGTGTCCCTAAATACACACTGCGCACAGTTAAGATTCAATTCATATTCTCAACAAACAATGAAGAGTAAGGTAGCATTAAAGCAGGATTTGGTTACAACTTCTACACATTTTTCTAAAACAAAAATATGCAGAATAAATTATTGGCAATACAGGTTTACAAGCCGAACTTGTTGCAAAAGAAATATAGAAAATCCAATTACTTTCCCCAACATTGAAGCTGCAACTGAAAGAAACAAAAGATATCTACAGTGAACCTAAAAGAACGCTATTATTATTAACAACTGATTATTTTATATTCCATCACTCTTGTTCAAAAACTGCTGGATTTCACAGATACGTTAATTTAACACGGAAATACATACAAAAATTATCCAACCAGTCACACAAACACAATTATTCGATCCAGACTCCAGAGTCCACAACATTTAGTATTCTATTTCGTAACAGATGCATCTTGCATGCAACCGCACAAAACAGAGCAACGCAAAAGTCGGTCTCCACTCAGCCAAAGCAAACGATGTCATCTTATGATCTAAATTTGGTGCTTCAGTCGTTTACCGTTTCCTATTCATCAACCGAACAGTTTTTCATTGATTCACAGCGTAACTACCGGGGAAAAAAAGAAGAAGAAGAAAGAACTCACTAATCAAAGTTCAAAAATAGCAAGCACTCCTGACACAACTGACAACTCCACAAACAAACAAAAAAACGGAACCATCATAAGAATGAGAGAAAGCTTATTTACGAGAGAAGGAGTTCCTGTTCAGGAGAAATGAGAACGAAGCGCTCCTTCGATCGTAGAAGCTCAGCTGCGACGATTTCTGCAACGAAGGAACCGAGGGGAACTGAATCCCCGAGACGGTGTAAACCATTTTCCTCGATCACTAGGGTTCAGATTAGGATTCAGAAAACAGAGTGCGCGTGCTATTGAGTGGAAGAAGAAACGGAAAGAGATCCAGAATCGAGAGCTGTGAATTTTTATACTACTTTATAAGGCGAGAGAAGCGTGACACTGACCACTGGGTTTGGGTTTGGGTTTGGGTTTGGGTGTGAGATTTTCTCTGTTGAAGCACTAAATGGAGTTTATTAAGTTTAATTAATAATAGGGAGATGGATTTGTACGGTGAAGAAGTGGCACTATCTAGAAGGCAGGTAGCGATGAAACTGAAACGAAGTGATGGACTGTTACGTGTGCTGCGTTTGCGAGTGCAGTCAAGTGTTGCATGATGATTGGGATTATGGGGCCCACTGGGCTTATTGTTGCTTGCAATTTCTGATCGTCCATTCTCTCCTTAAACAAGTAAACATGGACCAGCTTCGGATATGAATTGATAAGCCATGAACGTTGCATATAATTTCTCTTCTCTTTTATTATTTTATTATTTTATTTTAGACTCTGTTTTGTTGTGTGTAAAGGAAAAAGCAACACGGGAAAGGTTCCTTTTGAGGTGAGTATATGCCCCTACTTCCCCTTTTGGAAAGAAATGCTGAAATGGAATGGAATTAGTGATAATATTTAATATTTAAATTAGAAGCAAAGATTCTAACATGTTATTAAAATATAGTTGTAATATTACTACTATTAGTGCTTAATCAAAATAGTAATAATAATTATGTTATTGTAGTATCAAATGATTATTTATATACCAAAGCAGACGCGATAAGCATAAAATAATCTCGATGTAGGCCCATGATGTCTGCTCATTAAAACAAATATATCTGGTACATTTTCAAAAGTTTCTTCACTCGCAATTATAAAGGTTTGGGAGGTTTGTTTTGTAATAAAAAAATTGTGATAGAGAAATAAAAGATAAATAAGAAAATAAGGATTCAATCTGAATAAAAAAGATACATTGAAATTGAAATAAAAATAAAAAAATAAATTAAAATTAAGTACGATGAGAATTACTCTACTTTTTATCCAATTTCTTGACGCAACAAGAAAAGGACTCCTCAACCTAACTTGTCAACGCCATAGTTTAAAAATTGAATCAAAAAGACTCCTCAACCTTCTATCCAATTTCCCGATGTAATAAAAGAGGGACTCCTTAACCTCAACTGTCCACACCATGGTTTCATCACAAAACCAAAAAAAGGTTTTCAAACTTCTAAATCATTCTATTATACGACTACAATAGTTAAAGAGGTATTTATAACATCTTATTAGGTTAAAACAAAGAAAAATCCTAAAACTCATAAACATAAGGTCCAATCTAGTAATTAAATAAACAAAATTAAAATACATTAAATTAAAATATTCTAAAATGTAAACTAATATCTTCTAAATAACACTTAAACTCTTCATATCACGAACATTTGAAGCACGTATCATTCTCCTCCTCTTCAAAAAAGATTCGTCCTCGAATCTTGTAGGTGGAAAAATATAATATATGAAAAGAACAATAATTACAAAAAAGATATTTTTTCTTCCTTTTTTTTGTTTTTTTTTCACTTTATGCATCTTCTTTTTTTTAAACAATAATAAAACGCAAACAAAAACAAGAACACAAAAACAAAAAGAAAGATGAGACAGACACTGGACTTTTTTTTATGATATAAGAAGAACAAATATAGATTAATAAGAATTAATCTAATACCTGAGTTCTGATATCAAATGATAAAGAAAAAAAAAAGATAAACAAGAAAATAAGGATTCAAACTAAATAAAAAGAATACATTGAAATTGAAATAAAAATAAAAATGATAAATTGAAATTGAGTACAAAGAAAATCACTCTACTTTCTACCAATTTCTTGACGCAACAAGAAAGGGACTCCTCAACCTAACTTGTCAACGCCATAGTTTGGAAATTGAATCGAAGGGACTCCTCAACCTTCTATCTAATTTCCCGATGCAACAAAAGAGGGACTTCTCAACCTCAATTGTCCATACCATGGTTTCATCACGAAACCAAAAAAAGATTTTTTAACCTCTAAATCATTCTATTCTACGACTACAATAGCTAAGGAGGTATTTATAACCTCTTATTAGGTTAAAATAAAGAAAATCCTAAAGCCCATAAACATAAGGCCCAATCTAGTAATTAAATAAACAAAATCAAAATATATCAAATTAAATTAAAATATTCTAAGAATATAAACTAATAATATCTTCTAAATAACACTTGAACTCTTCATATCACGATCATTTGAAGTACGTATCATTAATGATAAAGAAATAAAAGATAACAAGAAAATAAGGATTCAAAGTGAATAAAAAAGATACATTAAAATTTAAATTTAAAAAAAATAAAAAAGATAAATTGAAATTGAGAACAAAGAGAATCATTCTACTTTCTACCCAATTTCTTGACGCAACAAGAAAGGGACTCCTCAACCTAACTTGTCAAAGAGACTCCTCAACCTTCTACTTGTAAGGTCCCACATCGGTTGGGGAGGAGAATGAAGCATGCCTTATAAGGGTGTGGATACCTCTCCCTAGCATGACGCATTTGATGAGTGAGTGTGGGGAGTTTCGGCTATCATCACTATTGTCAAAGGCAAAACTGTGAGGCCTTGTATGCCAAAGCGGACAATATCATGCTAGCGGGTGGTCTGGGCTATTACAGATAGTATTAGAGCCGGAGTCCGGATCGATGTGCCAGCGAGGGTGCTGGGCTCCCTTAGGAGGTGGATTGTAAGGTCCTACATCGGTTGGGGAGGGAAACGAAGCATGCCTTATAAGGGTGTGGATACCTTTTTCTAGAATGACGCATTTTGATGAGTGAGTGTGGGGGGGTTTCGGCTATTATCCCTATCGTCAAAGGCAAAACCGTGAGCCCTTGTGTGGCAAAGCGGACAATATCGTACTAGCAGGTGGTCTGGACTGTTACACTACCCAATTCCCCGATGCAACAAGAGAGGGACTCCTCAATCTCAATTGTCCACACCATGGTATCATCACGAAACCAAAAAAAGATTTTCAAACCTCTAAATCATTCTATTCTACGACTACAATAGCTAAGGAGGTATTTATAACCTCTTATTAGATTAAAATAAAGAAAATCCTAAAGCCCATAAACATAAGGCCCAATCTAGTAATTAAATAGATAAAATCAAAATACATCAAATTAAATTAAAATATTCTAAAAATATAAACTAATAATATCTTCTAAATAACAATTGAACTCTTCATATTACGATCATTTGAAGCACGTATCATTAATGATAAAGAAATAAAAGATAACAAGAAGATAAGGATTCAAACTGAATAAAAAAGATACATTGAAATTTAAATTAAAAAAATAAAAAAGATAGATTGATATTGAGTACAAAGAGAATTATTCTACTTTCTACCCAATTTCTTGACGCAACAAGAAAGGGACTCCTCAACCTAACTTGTCAATGCCATAGTTTGGGAATTAAATCGAAGAGACTCCTCAACCTTCTACTTGTAAGGTCCCACATCGGTTGGGGAGGAGAATGAAGCATGCCTTATAAGGGTGTGGATACCTCTCCCTAGCATGACGCGTTTGATGAGTGAGTGTGTTGGCTTTGGCTATCATCCCTATTGTCAAAGGCAAAACTGTGAGGCCTTGTATGCCAAAGCAGACAATATCGTGCTAGCGGGTGATCTGGGCTATTACAGATGGTATCTGATGAGCGGATAATTTGTATGCTTTTTGGCATTATTTTTAGTATGTTTTTGATATGATATAGTTAGTTTTTAGTATATTTTTATTAGTTTTTAGTTAAAATTCACTTTTTTGGACTTTACTATGAGTTTGTGTGTTTTTCTGTGATTTCAGGTATTTTCTGGCTGAAATTGAGGGACCTGAGCAAAAATCTGATTCAGAGACCAAAAAGGACTGCAGATGCTGTTGGATTCTGACCTCCCTGCACTCGAAGTGGATTTTCTGGAGTTACAGAAGCCCAATTGGCGCGCTCTCAACGGCGTTGGAAAGTAGACATCCTGGGCTTTCCAGCAATATATGATAGTCCATACTTTGCCCAAGATTTGATGGCCCAAACCGGCGTACAAAGTCACCCTCAGAAATCCCAGCGTTAAACGCCGGAACTGGCACCACCCAAATGGGAGTTAAACGCCCAAACTGGCAC
>NC_029777.3:62390769-62391191 GCF_000817695.3 Arachis duranensis
ACTTAATTTTCGAAAATCACTTCCCTCCTTCTCACATCCTTCTATTTATGGACTAACACTATCCCTTAATGCAAAATTCGAACTCTATCTCCTTTGATAAGTTCAAATTTTCTACTTCTGTCTTCTACTCTTCTTTTCCTCTGACACTTCAAGGAATCTCTATACTGTGACATAGAGGATTCCACATTTTCTTGTTCTCTTCTCTTTCTTATGAGCAGGAGCAAGGACAAAAGCATTCTTGTTGAGGCTGATCCTGAACCTGAAAGGACCTTGAAGAGAAAGCTAAGAAAAGCCAAAACACAACTCTCTGTAGAGGACCTAACCGAATTCTTCAAAGAAGAAGAACATATGGCAGCCGAAAACAATAACAATGCCAACAATGCAAGGAAGGTGCTGGGTGACTTTACTGCACCTACTCCCGA
>NC_029777.3:62392906-62393755 GCF_000817695.3 Arachis duranensis
AAGTTTTCAATACCTTGTACCATAGGCACCATGACCTTCAAGAAGGCCTTGTGTGACTTAGGGTCAAGTGTAAACCTCATGCCCCTCTCTGTAATGGAGAAGTTAGGGATCTTTGAGGTGCAAGCTGCAAAAATCTCACTAGAGATGGCAGACAACTCAAGAAAACAAGCCTATGGACTTGTGGAGGATGTTCTGGTTAAAGTTGAAGACCATTACATCCCTACTGATTTCATAGTTCTAGAGACTGGGAAGTGCATGGATGAATCCATCATCCTTGGCAGACCCTTCCTAGCCACAGCAAAGGCTGTAATTGATGTTGATAGAGGAGAGTTGATCATTCAAGTGAATGAAGAGTCCTTGGTGTTTAAGGCTCAAGGATATCCCTCTGTCATCATAGAGAGGAAGCATGAAGAGCTTCTCCCAAAACAGAGCCAAACAGAGCCCCCACAGTCAAACCCTAAGTTTGGTGTTGGGAGGCCACAACCAAACTCTAAGTTTGGTGTTGAACCCCCACATTCAAACTCTAAGTTTGGTGTTGGGAGGTTCCAACACGGTTCTGAATATCTGTGAGGCTCCATGAGAGTCCTCTGTCAAGCTATTGACATTAAAGAAGCGCTTGTTGGGAGGCAACCCAATGTTTTATAATTAACTATTTTCTTTTCTTATTTTATGTCTTTTGTAGGTTGATGATCATAAGAAGTCACGAAATCCATGAAAAAAGCAAAAACAGAATGAAAAACAGGAAGAAAAACAGCACACCCTGGAGGACGCACCTACTGGCGTTTAAACGCCAGTGAGGCTAGCTGTTGGGCGTTTAACGCCCAGTCTGGCACCATTCTGGGCGTTTAA
>NC_029777.3:62397143-62404397 GCF_000817695.3 Arachis duranensis
CCTTAATCGGAATCTTCGTGGTATAAGCTAGAATTGATGGCGGCATTCAAGAGAATCCGGAAGGTCTAACCTTGTCTGTGGTATTCTGAGTAGGATTCAATGATTGAATGACTGTGACGTGCTTCAAACTCCTAGCAGGCGGGGCGTTAGTGACAGACGCAAAAGAATCGATGGATTCTATTCCGGCCTGACTGAGAACCGACAGCTGAATTCCGCGTACTGTGACAGAGCATATGCAAACGTTTTCACTGAGAGGATGGGAGGTAGCCACTGACAATGGTGAAACCCTTGCTTAAGCTTGCCATGGAAAGGAATAAGAAGGATTGGATGAAGACAGTAGGAAAGCAGAGAGACGGAAGGGAAGGCATCTTCATGCGCTTATCTGAAGTTCCTACCAATGAATTACATAAGTATCTCTATCTTTACCTTTGTGTTATTTTTGTTCATCATCATATCCAATTGAGTTTGCCTGACTAAGATTTACAAGATGACCATAGCTTGCTTCAATACTAACAATCTCCGTGGGATCGACCCTTACTCGCGTAAGGTTTATTACTTGGACGACCCAGTGCACTTGCTGGTTAGTTGTGCGAAGTTGTGTAATGCCATGGTATTGAACACCAAGTTTTTGGGGTTCATGACCGGGGATTATGAGAGTTGTGAAAAAGTATTGTTCACAATTTCGCACTCCAGTATCAGAGTCGGAGTCCGGATCGATGAGCCAAGGAGGGCACTGGGCTCCCTTAGGAGGTGGATTGTAAGGTCCTACATCGATTGGAAAGGGGAACGAAGCATGCCTTATAAGGGTGTGGATACCTGATGAGCGGATAATTTATACGCTTTTTGGCATTGTTTTTAGGTAGTTTTTAGTATGATCTAGTTAAATTTAGGAATGTTTTCATTAGTTTTTATGTTAAATTCACATTTCTGGACTTTACTATGAGTTTGTGTGTTTTTCTGTGATTTCAGGTAATTTCTGGCTGAAATTGAGGGACTTGAGCAAAACTCTGAAAAGGAGGCAAACGAAGGACTGCTGATGCTGTTGGAATCTGACCTCCCTACACTCGAAATGGATTTTCTGGAGCTACAGAACTCCAAATGGCGCGTTCTCAACGGCATTGGAAAGTTGACATCCAGAGCTTTCCAACAATATATAATAGTCCATACTTTATTCGGGAATTGATGACGTAAACTGGCGGTCAACGCCAGTTCTATGTTGTTGTCTAGAGTCAAACGCCAGAAACACGTCATGACCCGGAGTTGAACGCCCAAAACACGTTACAACTTGGCGTTCAACTCCAAGAGAAGCCTCAGCTCGTGGATAGATCAAGTTCAGCCCAAACATACACCAAGTGGGCCCCGAAAGTGGATTTATGCATCAATTACTTACTCATGTAAACCCTAGTAGCTAGTTTATTATAAATAGGACTTTTTACTAGTGTATTAGACATCTTGGGACGTTTAGTTCTCAGATCATGGGGGCTGGCCATTCGGCCATGCCTGAACCTTTCACTTATGTATTTTCAACGGTGGAGTTTCTACACACCATAGATTAAGGGTGTGGAGCTCTGCTGTACCTCAAGTTTCAATACAATTACTACTGTTTTCTATTCAATTCTCTTTATTCCTATTCTAAGATATTCGTTGTACTTCAACTTGATGAATGTGATGATCCGTGACACTCATCATCATTCTCACCTATGAACGCGCATGACTGACAACCACTTCCGTTCTACCTTAGGCCGGGCGCATATCTCTTGGATTCCTTAAACAGAATCTTTGTGGTATAAGTTAGAATTGATGGCGGCATTCATGGGAATCCGGAAAGTCTAACCTTGTCTGTGGTATTCCGAGTAGGATTCCGGGATTGAATGAATGTGACGAGCTTCAAACTCCTGAAGGCTGGGCGTTATTGACAGACACAAAAGAATCAAGGGATTCTATTCCAACCTGATTGGGAACCGACAGATGATTAGCCGTGCTGTGACAGAGCATTTGGACCATTTTCACTGAGAGGATGGGATGTAGCCATTGACAACGGTGATGCCCTACATACAGCTTGCCATGGAAAGGAGTAAGAAGAATTGGATGAAAGCAGTAGGAAAGCAGAGATTCAAAAGGAATACAGCATCTCCATACGCCTATCTGAAATTCTGAAGGTTGTGGTAGGCTTAGAGAAGGGGGGTTGAATCTATGCCTTCCTTATTAGTTGCTGTTATTACCCTTTTAAAATAACTTTGCAGTTTTGATTCTGTTTGAACTCAGCAGCGGAAATTTATGAGACAATTTATTTTTGTCTCATGAATATTAGAAAATAGAACACAGCAGAGAAGAGAAAAGCTAATACCAGCAAGTATCCTGGTTCGGTTGCCTTGTGCTATGCAACCTACATCCAGTCTCCTCCACAACTATGGAAGAATTTCACTATAGTTAACAGTATTACATACACCAATAACACAGGATTGACCTAATCCTATCACACTCAAGTTCTAACCTAACTTGACATTGGCTATGCTAATACCTAACTATATCTCTTAGTGCTAACCCAACTAAGAAAGGGATACCTTTCAGGTACAAGATACAAGACACTTAACCAACCTAAAAAAATCAGAAAACAACTCTAGGCTTTTCTCTCAAGTGTTTCACTCAGCCTTTTTCAACTCTTGGCTTTTTCTCAAGCTTTCTCACAATGCCTTTTCTCTCAAGAAATTACAGAAAGATAAGCTTAGAAAAGTACATCACAATCAGTAAAAATTGAAGGAGAATGACTTCATCAACAGCCTCTGTGCTATGCGAAAAACCAGATTAGCAAGCCTCTGATTTAGTTCTTCATACTGGCGGAATGCACCTTTGAATAGGTTACACTGTCCAGTTAGTTGAACTTCTTCAAAGAGCTCTCTCAGAATAAACACCTCAAGTTCACTGGTTATCTCTCCTTGCTTCAGAATAAACAACAAGCTTCTTTTTATCTCCTTGCATGTTCCTTGGTTCTTCTTCCAAGGTCAACATCTTGAGCCTTGAGCTTCACCAACCCACAAGCTCACTTTTTCTTTTCAATCATCAAAGTGGAACCTTTCCTTCTGACTTTTCCAACTTGACCGAAAGCCATGAAGGAGTAACCGAAATTGTTTTCTAATGGTCAACCAAATCTGAACCATAGAGATGCAACTTGGTCCCCAAGAATCTCTTGTGACCGTGGATTTGTAGCAGTGAAGAACAGAGATCAACTTTTCCTTTGAATGCCATTTTCGGATAGAGCAGAGAGTTGGGAAGAAAGGATGAAGATCTGATGCATGCAAGACGAGATGGATTACCTTTCTTAAGCTTGATTTGGATTAGATTTTCTGCTTTAGCTTCTGTGCTTCAAGCTTAGATTTTCTCTTTCTTGCTTCTTTGGTTACTGGCTTATGGAGGAAGCTTTTCTTCTCTTTCTCTTTCTTACTTTACTGAAGTCTTGATGTGACTTGATTAGAGAGGAGAGGAACGTTGCTTTGGTTGGAGCAAGATGGTGGGAAATTGAAAACAATTTCAAGCTTGGATCGGGTTCTTCTCTTTTTTGGCCCGTGGTGCCTTGCTATGCTTCTTTGATGAATTTGTTTGATATGAATGACTTGGGCTTGTCTTTAATCATACTTTTCATTCAGCCCATTAGCTTTGTTTTATTCATTCAACTTGGCTGCCAAAATTGAATTATGGCCTGCAACATAACATAAATAATTAGCAATGTATACTTATTAATTTAACAACTCTAATTATTTATTTTGCCAAAAATAATGTTTTTCATCACTAATTAATTTAGTTAATTTCTTAACTCAACAATCTCCCCCTTGATGACAAACATGATCTAAGCAATAAGTAAAAGAGATGAGTTTGAGTAAGGTTTAGAAACTCCCTTTGATTTTTTTTGTCATTTGCTTTTTTGTTGCTCCCCCTGAATTTATGCTCTTCTCTTCTTTCCTGTTTACATATGCTTCTATGGAACTAAACAGATGCTATGTACCAACCAAAGGTATAGCAAACAGTGACAGTTTAAATTGCCAAAAAAGTTTTAATACATCAGGGTCAGAGTCAGATAGCAACATATCATAAAGCAAGTTTCCAGCCTCATTCAAAACAGTTCACAATATCAAACAAAGTTCACAAAAAAATAATCAAACAGCTATTGCTAACAGCAGTTCACAATATCAAACAAAGTTCAAAAAATAATCAAACAGCTATTGCTATTGCTCCTATTACTCCCCCTTTTGTCATCAAGGGCGGATGATAAAAAGACCAACAAAAAGAAAATCTTGTACCCTGCAGAAAAGAGTTAGAGTACATAACAAAGCACTAAATAAACTGTCAAAAGTGCAGTAAAATCAAAAGTTATTACAGTCATCCAAAATAAAACAGTGCAAAAGTAACGAAAGAAACAGAAATCATGAGACAAAAAGAGAGCAGCAGCAGCAGTTTTCATGAGACAAATTCTAGGCATCAGAATTATCTCAGTTTTCATGAGACAAATCTTAGGCATCAGAACCATCCCCCTCCGAAGCAGCTTCCTCTTCAACATCGGTGGCAATGTCTTCATCATTATTAATGTTATCAATGAAGGTCATGAGCACAGCCACTCTATCTCTTGATTTCTTCAGGAAGTTCTCATGCTTGCTAGCTAGCTTCCGTTGTTCCTTGCTCATGGCAATCAAATGATTTGATTGGGAGACAAACTCTTGAGTAACATCTTTGACCACATTCAGCAGAGCTGATTTCTTCCCGGTGAAAATGGGAGTACCCTCAGTGGAAGAAGGAGGAGACTCATCTGGTATATACTCTTCATCATCATCATCTAAGACCACTCTCTCAGATCTAGTTGGCCCTTTTTGCTGTTTCACTGAACCACCCCTTTTTAGGTATGAATGTTTAGTTTTATAAGCCTCATTTGACAAGTCAACACCAAAAGTCTCAAATATGCAAGTCAAAAACATGCCATAAGGTAGTGCTTTATCCTTCACACTTCTAACAGAATCAAACATGTATCTAACCATCAAATAGGCAAAAGAGATTTCTGTTTTAGTGATTAGGGCATACAAAACAAGTGTGTCTGTGTAAGAAACCCTTTGATATGAACCACTTTGAGGAATTAAAATGTGGTTGATAATACGATGCAACTGAGCACGTTCATATCCTAGGGCTTTGTGAGTGGGTGTGATGCCATCAATTAAAGAAACATGTTCACAAATGTGAGCAAGAGCATCATGGTAAGAGATACCAACACCTTCATCCCACTTCACAGATGTATAAGCACACGGCCCTACATCAGTGTACTTCAAGGAGTCACTGATTGTCTCATTATTCAAGATAATGTCTCTGCCCTTAACATAAGAATGCATACTTCCTTCATGGTAAGTCATGTTTGCATAAAATTCTTTGACTAACTTAGGATATACTGGTTTTTTGATTTTGAAAAGGTGATTCCAGTCTAAAAATTCCAGATTTTCAACAAAAGGAAATCCTTTCTTTTTCAAATAAGGTAAATCAGCAAGAAAAGAGGGACATAGATGACGGTACTGAATAACTCCCTTATAAAAGTCATGGTTCATGGCCGATTTGAAACGGTGAGGGTTATAGTCTGAGTGAGATGTCATGAAGTGTGATTTGTGAGCAAAGGGATCAATGTCTGGTTCGCTAACAGATTTGAGAGGGTGATGAGGGTTACCTCTTTGTGAACGCATAGGAACAGACCTCGACTTAGGTTTTGCAGGCTCAGGAACAGGTTCTTCAACAGCAGGACGCTTACCCTTGGATGAACTAGGTTTTGTGGAGCTTGGTTTGGATGGCGTTGCCTTCGATGGTGGCGTTGGTTTGGCAGGAGTAGGATACCTTGGAGTGTTCTTGGTCCGAGCCATGGGGTCACAGCGAGGAGGAGAGGTAGGAGGAGAAGGTGAGGGAGTGAAGGTGGTGTCTTGAGAACGGGTTGAAGGTCTAGGAAAACCTGGAAGTTTATGGATTTTCTCACGAGGTGCTCTTTTGGCAATGACTTTCTTCCCCATTTTGGTTAAATTGATGCTTTTGATGGAAGAGAGATAGTGGTGTGAGAGGGAAGAAACCGAAGGGTTGAGGAGAAGTTATGGAGGGAAGAGAGGGATTGTTGGTAACCAAACCCAAAAGCAAGTTTCCAAAACCATGCAACTGCATCACCAATTGAAAAGACTTGAAAAGACATGACATCATAAAAGAAAGATTTGATTTGATTTAAAAATTAATTTTAAATTTTCAAAATCTTTAAAAATCAAATCACACTGAAAATCCCTTTTGGACTAAAATAAAAAATAAACACACAGGCCACTAAAATTAAAAAAATTTGTGACATTCATGTTTGGGCCTTGAAGTGATTTGGATTTAATGAAACACATTTGGACCACTCTTGATTTGAATCTTGAAGTTGGCCCAGATTGAGTTTCACTTTAAGCAAGTCCAGAACACGCTGTCTTGAAGGAAACATTCATCATCTGCCCAGAATTGTCTCATACCTGTTTATGAGACAAAAAAAGCTCCAGCAAATATATCAGCACTATTCAAACAGGAAATCATAGCTCAAAATGCCTAGACAAGTCCTAAGCATGCAGAATCTATCCTCAGCTAATGGTTTTGTAAAAATATCTGTTAATTGCTCCTCAGATTTAACAAATTGAATGCTAATATCCCCTTTTGGACATGTTCTCTTATTGAGTGAAATTTCACTTCAATATGCTTTGTCCTAGAGTGCAAAACTGGATTTTTAGAAATATTGATGGCACTCATATTATCACACATTAAGGGAATATTTTCAGCATTTAACTTGTAATAAGCAAGCTGTGTTTTTAACCATAAAAGCTGAGAACAACAAGAAGAAGCAGCTATATACTCAGCCTCTGCAGTGGATAAGGCCACTGTTGGTTGCTTCTTACTTGACCAAACATTTAAGGACTTTCCAAGGAAGCAGCATAAACCAGAAGTGCTCTTTCTGTCAACTCTATCACCAGCAAAATCTGCATCACAATAACCAACTACAGAAAAATCATCAATCTTAGGATACCAGAGACCAAAATTGGATGTGCCGTGATCATATCTAATGATCCTTTTAACTGCAGAAAGATGTGACTCTTTAGGTTTGGATTGGAACCTAGAACACAATCCAACATTTTGCACAATATCGGGTCTAGAGGAAGTTAAGTACATAAGAGAACCAATCATACCTCTGTACCTAGTCTCATCAACATCTTTCTCAGCTTCTCC
>NC_029777.3:62404450-62406777 GCF_000817695.3 Arachis duranensis
GTTCCCATGGGTTTGGCATTTTCCATACCAAATTTCTTAACTAATTCCTTGGCATACTTTTCTTGATGAATGAAAATACCATTTTCAATTTGTTTAATTTGTAGCCCAAGGAAAAAATTAAGTTCACCCATCATACTCATGTCAAATTCGCTTGTCATGAGCTTTCCAAATTCAGTACAAAGGGATTCATTTGCTGATCCAAAAATAATGTCATCAACATATATTTGGACTAAAATAAAAGAATCATTAGAGTTCTTGATAAATAGAGTTGTATCAGTGGTGCCTCTTTGAAAACTATTTTTCAAAAGAAAAGAGCTAAGTCTCTCATACCAAGCTCTAGGAGCTTGTCTTAAACCATAGAGAGCTTTAGACAATTTAAAAACATGATTAGAATGTTCTTTATTTTCAAAACCAGGGGGCTGCTCCACATATACCTCTCTATCTATCACACCATTCAAAAATGCACATTTCACATCCATTTGGTATAATTTAAAACCACAAAATGCAGCATAGGCTAAGAGAAGTCTTATGGCTTCCATTCGGGCAACAGGGGCAAAGGATTCATCAAAGTTTATTCCTTCTTCTTGGTCATATCCTTATGCCACTAGCCTTGCCTTGTTTCTTGCAATGCTACCATCTTCTCCCAACTTGTTCCGAAATATCCACTTGGTGCCGGTTACTTTCTTTCCACTTGGCCTTGGAACCAACGTCCACACTTGGTTCTTTTCAAACTCAAGAAGCTCATCCTCCATAGCTTTAATCCAAGAGGGGTCACTAAGGGCTTCCTTGACGTTTTAAGGCTCTATTTGTGAAAGAAGGGCAATGTTTGAACCTTCATTTGCCTTTCTAGTGGAGGACCTAGTTTGCACTCCATGAGAGACGTCCCCAATGACAAATTCCTCAGGATAATTCTTCAAAAATCTCCATTCACGAGGTCTGGTGGGCTTGGATGCAGATTCAGTGACCAAAGGGATTCTGTGTGCTGTCCAAGGGATTCCGTGTGCTGCTGTCTGCAGAATTTCCTTCAGGTTTATGAGACAAATTGGAATTGTCTCTTGAATTTTCAGCATTTGCTGTTTCTGGTTCAGCTTGTCCAGAATTTTCTTTTCCATGATTCTGAGCTGTTTCATCCTCTTTTTGAGCTTGATTTCCTGCATCACCATCTTCCAAAATGCTTTGCACCAAGTTAGTATCACAGAATGTAACATGTATGGACTCTTCAATAATTCTAGCATCTTGATGATAAACCCTATATGCTTTACTAGTTGTGGAATATCCTACAAACAAGCACTCATAAGCCTTTGGATCAAATTTTCCCAAATTTTCTTTGTTATTTAAAACAAAACATTTACATCCAAAGATGTGCAAGTAATCTAAGTTTGGTGGGTAGCCTTTCCAAAGTTCATAAGGGGTTTTCTTCAAAAATTTCCTTATGATTATCCTATTTAAAATGTGGCAAGCTGTGTTAACCGCTTCAGCCCAAAGGAATTTTGGAACATTACTCTCACAAATCATGGCTCTTGTCATCTCTTGTATGCTTCTATTTCTTCTTTCTACAACACCATTTTGTTGTGGAGTCTCAACACAAGAGGTTTCATGGATGATTCCTTTTGAAAGGTAATAAGAATCCATTTTAAATTCAAGACTATTGTCACTTCGAATTTGTTTAACATTTTTATCAAATTGAGTTTGAACTAATTGAATAAAATCCTGAATCAATTTCCTAGTTTCTGATTTTAATTTCATGCAGTATGTCTATGTGAATCTAGTTTTATCTTCTATAATGGTAAGAAAATATTTGTGTCCAGATATGGAAATGATTGAAAGTGGTTCCCATATATCCATATATAGCAAATCAATAAACCATAATGTTTACCACCTAGGCTTTGAGTTCTTGTTGGTCCAAATAAATCAATGTGTAGCAACTCAAGTGGTCTTTTAGTAGAAATGTCTTCCTTTGGTTTAAAAGAACTTTTTGTTTGTTTTTCCATTTGGTAAGCATCACAAGTGATGTCTTTGTCAAACTTTATCAAAGGAAGACCTCTTACTAAATCTTTCTTTGCAAGTTTGTTTATTTGAAACATACTTGCATGGCCCGATCTCTTGTGCCACAACCACTTTTCAGATTCTTTAGAGTGCAGACAAGCTACATTTTGATCCTTTAATTCATCAAGAGTAAGTCCATACATATTATTAAAACGCTTGGCAACAAACATCACTTCATTTGTTTTTTCATTAACAACACAACATTCAAGTCTTTTGAAAACAACTAAATATCCTGAATCACACAACTGGCTAATACTCAAAAGATTGTGCTTTAAACCGCA
>NC_029777.3:62408019-62446004 GCF_000817695.3 Arachis duranensis
TGAGCTTTGGACAGTTTGACTTGAAGTGTCCAACCTTCTTGCAATGATGACACGTCACCTTGCTTAAGTCTATCTTTTGCTCCTTTGAACTTGAACCTTTGTATTTGCCCTTGCTCTTCATCATTCTTCTAAATCTCCTAGCAAAAAACAAAAGCTCGTCATCTGAAATACCATCACTAGACTCACTCTTTTTTGGTTCTATTTGTGACTTGAGGGCTATTCCCTTTTTTTTTGAGTCTATGTTTGTGTGTGTGGCTTCATAGGCAAGGAGTTTTCCTCTCAGCTCATCATAGGTTATGGGACTTATGTTGTTACTCTCGGTTAGGATAGTGGCAGTGTTTTCCCACTCTTTTGTGAGGCTTATAAGGAGTTTTCTCACCAAGGTTTGTTCTGCATAGTTTGTACCCATAGCATCAAGGTTGTTGATTATGATTGAGAATCTCTCAAAGGCTTCATCAATGCTTTCTCCATCCTTCATGCTAAACATCTCGTACTCTTTTCGCAGCATATCAATCCTCGTTTCTTTGACTTGTTTGGTGCCTTCATGTGTAACCTGGAGTTTTTTCCAGATTTCTTTGGCTGTCTTGCATCTAGACACCTTCCGGTACTCTTCAAAGCTGATAGCACAGTGAAGAAGGTTGATTGCTTTAGCGTTCAGCTTTATCTTTTTCTTGTCATCTTCATTCCATTCAGCTTCTTCTTTTGGAGTCACCACTCCATCAGCACTTGTTTTTGTTGGGATCTTTGGACCGCTCACAACAATCTTTCATAAGTTGTAGTCATCTTCTAGCCTTCCTTCCCAACCCCAACCAAACCCAAAGGGCGGTCCCAATGCCATCACTCTACGGTTGGGGACTACACTGGAGGAGATACCTCCTAAGGTCTTGGAGGACATTCATGAGGAAGAAATGGTTGTTGGAGCTCCACATGAAGAAGGGGAGGTAGACAAAAGGCATGAAGAAGAAGGAGTAAACCTCAAGGAACCCAAGAGGAAAGCTATAGTGGATGAGTCCATCTCTATTCCATTCCCTTCCATGGTGAAGAAAGCAAAGAAAACACCGGAATTTGATTTGAACATACTTCAAGTGTTTAAGAAGGTTGAGGTAACCATACCACTTCTTGATGCTATTCAACAAATTCTAAAGTATACAAAATTTTTGAAAGACTTGTGTACACACAAGGATAGGATATGAGAATTGGAGACATTATCCTTGGGTAGTTCAATTTCTTCCTTGATGGAACCTATTCCAAAGAAATATGGTGACCCTGGGCCTTGTTTGGTGTCTTGTTGTATTGGTGGATGCACTTTTCATGATTGTATGTGTGACCTTGGAGCTTGTGTAAGCATCATGCCGCTTTCTGTCTTTGTGCGGTTGAATTTAGCTCCATTAAAGAAGTCGGCGGCGAGATTTGCCTTAGTCGATATAAGTGTGATTACGGTAATAGGAATAGCCGAAGATGTACTTGTGGCGATTGAGGATTTGATTTTTTTGGTTGACTTTTACATCCTTGAAATGCCTCCAACAAAAAATAGAAGTTCATCATCCGTTCTACTTGGTAGACCCTTCCTTAAGACCTCTAAATTCAAGTTAGATGCCTTCACCGGCATATATTCCTTTGAGGTTGGGGACAAGACTATCAAGTTCAATTTGGAAGAAGCCATGAAGCATCCTCCCGAAGAGCATTCCGTTCTCCGATGTGACGTAATCGATGAAGTGGTAGCGAAAGTGCGAGAAGAAAACCATAACAAGTCGTGCTACCATATTGTTGAAGAGATGGATGATCAAGAGGGCAAACATGAGAAAGTTGTCGAGAATGAACTCCATGAGCTTGATGAAAAGGAACCTCAGCTTGGGGCAAAGAGTGAATTAAAGCCTCTTTCATCTCATCTGAAGTATGCATTCTTAGAGGACAACCAAAAGTTTCCGGTCATTATTGCTAGTGAGCTTTCTAGTGAAGAAGAAGAAAAGCTCCTAGATGTTCTCAGAAAGTACAAGAAGGCAATTGGTTGGAGCCTAGCCGATATTGTGGGAATTGACCTTCGCAAGTGCATGCATCGTATATTTCTCCAAGAGGGAGCTGGGCCAGTTAGGCAACCGCAAAGGAGGCTCAACCCAACCATCCTCGATTTGGTAAAGAAGGAGGTCACTAGGCTACTTGATGCGGGTATCATATACCCGATTTCTGACAGTGAGTGGGTGAGCCCAATCCAGGTTGTTCCCAAGAAATCAGGCATCACTGCGGTTAAAAAGGATGATGATGAAGTGGTCACCAAGAGAGTACAAAATGCATGGTGAGTGTGCATCGATTATAGAAGGTTGAATGCCGCTACAAGGAAGGACCACTACCCTTTACCCTTTATCGATCAGATGTTAGACCGTTTGGCGGGTAAATCCTATTATTATTTTCTTGATGGATTCACTGGTTACTTTCAGATTCACATTGCTCCTAAAGATCAGGAAAAGACCACATTCACTTGCCCTTTTTGCACCTTTGCCTACAAAAGGATGCTGTTTGGACTATGTATGCACCCGCTACTTTTCAGCAGTGCATGACCAGTGTCTTTTCTGATCTAATGGAGAATTGTCTGGAAGTCTTTATGGATGACTTCAGTATTTATGGAACTTCATTTGATTATTACTTAGAGAACTTGGCCAAGGTCTTAGCTAGATGTGTTAACACTAACCTTGTCTTGAATTTTGAGAAATGTCACTTTATGGTAAGACAAGATATAGTGTTAAGACATGTGGTATCTAGTGAAGGCATTTCTGTAGACCCGGCCAAGGTCGATGTTATTACTACTTTACCTCACCCCTCATCTGTGAGGGATGTCCGCTCGTTTTTAGGACATGCAGGATTCTATAGGCACTTTATCAAAGATTTTAGCGAGATTACTTTGCCATTGTCGCGCCTGCTCCAAAAAGATGTGGACTTTGAGTTTGATAGTGAATGTGTGAAAGCTTTTGAAGAGCTAAGGAGAGTTCTTACCACAGCACCGATTGTGCGAGGCCCCAACTGGACGTTGCCATTTGAGATAATGTGCGATGCGTCAAACCAAGCTATAGGTGCCGCGCTTGCTGATGAGCGGATAATTTATACGCTTTTTGGCATTGTTTTTAGGTAGTTTTTAGTAAGTTCAAGCTACTTTTAGGGATGTTTTCATTAGTTTTTATGCTAAATTCACATTTCTGGACTTTACTATGAGTTTGTGTGTTTTCCTGTGATTTCAGGTAATTTCTGGCTGAAATTGAGGGACTTGAGCAAAACTCTGATAGGAGGCTGACAAAGGACTGCTGATGTTGTTGGAATTTGACCTCCCTGCACTCGAAATGGATTTTCTGGAGCTACAGAACTCCAAATGGCACGCTCTCAACGGCGTTAGAAATTAGACATCCAGAGCTTTCCAGAAATATATAATAGTCCATACTTTAATTGGGAATTGATGACGTAAACTGGCGCTCAACGCCAGTTCCATGTTGCTGTCTGGAGTAAAACGCCAGAAACACGTCACGACCCGGAGTTGAACGCCCAAAACACGTTACAACTTGGCGTTCAACTCCAAAAGAAGCCTCGGCTCGTGGATAGATCAAGCTCAGATCAAAAACACACCAAGTGGGCCCTGGAAGTGGATTTATGCATCAATTACTTACTCATGTAAACCCTAGTAGCTAGTCTAGTATAAATAGGATAATTTACTATTGTATTAGACATCTTTGGTCTCAGTTTTGTTTTATTCTTCATCTTAGGAAGCCATTGATCACGTTTTGGGGCTGGCCATTCGGCCATGCCTGAACCTTTCACTTATGTATTTTCAACGGTGGAGTTTCTACACACCATAGATTAAGGATGTGGAGCTCTGCTGTACCTCAAGCTTTAATACAATTACTACTCTTTTCCTATAAATTTCATTTATTCTTGTTCTAAGATATTCGTTGCACTTTAACTTGATGAATGTGATGATCCGTGACACTCATCATCATTCTCACCTATGAACGTGCGTGATTGACAACCACTTCCGTTCTACCTTAGGCCGGACGCGTATCTCTTGGATTCCTTAAACAGAGTCTTCGTGGTATAAGCTAGAATTGATGGCGGCATTCATGGGAATCCGGAAGGTCTAACCTTGTCTGTGGTATTCCGAGTAGGATTCCGGGATTGAATAACCGTGACGAGCTTCAAACTCCTGAAGGCTGGGCGTTAGTGACAGACGCAAAAGAATCAAGGGATTCTATTCCAACATGATTGAGAACCGACAGATGATTAGTCGTGCTGTGACAGAGCATTTGGACCTTTTTCACTGAGAGGATGGGATGTAGCCATTGACAATGGTGATGCCCTACATACAGCTTGCCATGGAAAGGAGTAAGAGGGATTGAAGGAAGAAGTAGGAAAGTAGAAAAAGAAAGGGCACAGTATCTCCATACGCTTATCTGAAATTCCCACTATTAATTTACATAAGTATTTCTATCCCTTTATTTTATTTATCTTTTAAATATCTAATCCAATTACATTTGACTCTACCTGACTGGGATTTACAAGATGACCATAGCTTGCTTCATACCAACAATCTCTGTGGGATCGACCCTTACTCACGTAAGGTTTATTACTTGGACGACCCAGTACACTTGCTGGTTAGTTTAACGGAGTTGTGTCCACACATAGTAAAGAGCTATTATCTCGAATTAAATTTCATACAAGTACAAAGAGTACGAATCACAATTTCGTCCACCACTTGCACAGCGCGATGGTAAACTCCCTTATGTCATTGCATACTCTTCTAAAACACTTGATGTAGCACAATCCAACTATACCACTACTGAAAAGGAACTCCTAGCTATTGTTCACGCTTTAGATAAATTTAGATCTTATTTGCTAGGATCAAAGATAGTGGTATACACGGATCATGCAGCTTTGAAATACTTATTGACAAAGAATGAGTCAAAACCTAGACTCATACGTTGGATCTTGCTTTTGCAAGAATTCGACATTGATATTAGGGACCGGAGTGGATCCCAAAACTTGGTTGCGAATCATTTAAGCTGCCTTGAGAATTTAAAATTTGATCCATTTCCGATCTACGACTCATTCCCATTGGATAGTTTGCATGTTGTGTCGGATAGCTTTCCTTGGTTTGCCCCAGTGGCGAACTACTTGGTTGCGAAACTCTTCCCTCCCAACTTTTCTAGACACCAAAGGGATAAGTTGAGGAGTGATTCCAAATACTACATTTGGGATGACCCTCACTTGTGGAAGAGGGGAGTGGACCAAGTAATTCGAAGATGTGTCCCAGAGTCTGAAATCCAACCCATTCTTGAAGCTTGCTGTTCGTCCGAATGTGGTGGCCACTTTGGCCTACAAAGGACCGCAAAAAAGGTGTTGGATTGTGGATTCTAGTGGCCAACCTTATTCAAGGATGCTAACCGGTTATGTGTGTCTTGCCATCAGTGTCAGAAGTCGGGAAACACATCCCAAAGGGATGAAATGCCCTAACAACCTATGTTGTTCTATGAGATATTTGATGTATGGGGTATTGACTTTATGGGACCATTTTCCAACTCCAGTGGGTATTTGTATATTCTGTTAGCGGTTGACTACGTGTCAAAGTGGGTGGAAGCAATACCTACCCGCCTTGACGATGCCAATATCGTCATTTCTTTTATTATGAATAACATTGTATGCCGTTATGGGTCGCCACGAGCAATCGTGAGCGACCAAGGATCCCACTTTTGTAACAGGAAAGTAGAGGTACTGCTCAAGCGCTATGAGGTAGTGCATAAGGTTTCCATTGCTTATCATCCGCAAACCAACGGACAAGCGGAAGTGTCCAACCGGGAGATTAAGAGAATCTTGAAAAAAGTGGTCAATCCGCAAAAGAATGATTGGAGCCTCCAGTTAGGAGATGCACTATGGGCGTATAGAACGGCCTACAAGACGCCGTTAGGGATGAGTCCCTTTCGGATCGTCTATGGTAACGCATGCCACCTTCCGGTGGAGGTTGAGCACAAAGCCTATTGGGCAGTAAAGCGGTGCAACATGGATTTGACCCAAGTCGGAGTAGCCAGAAAATTGCAGCTAGAGGAGTTCGAGTGTTTTAGGAACGAAGTGTATGAGAATGCTTGGATTTACAAGGAAAAGACTAAAGCATTCCATGACCATCACATCCGGAAGAAGGACTTCCAAGAAGGTGATGAGGTTCTCCTCTACAATTCGAGGCTTTGTTTCATGCTTGGCAAGCTCCGCTCTAGATGGGAAGGACCTTTCAAGGTGAAGGAGATAAAGCCCTATGGAGTGGTGGAGTTGTTTGATCCTAAAAGTGAAATAACTTTCAAGGTGAATGGACATAGAGTGAAGAAGTACCATGGCTACAAGCTCCCAAAAGAGCTAGAGGTGTTCCTATTGGCGGATGCAGCTAGAGAAGGAGAAGCTTGAGCGACTGACCATCCAACTTAAGGACGTTAAAATAAAGTGCTTAGTGGGAGGCACCCCACCATGGTAAGATCTTTCTTGTGTATACCATCTTGCTTTTAGCTTTATATTCTTGTAAATTCTGTGACTTCTTGATGTTGTTGATTGCATAGGAATTCTAGTTTGTTGATCTTGTTAGATAACTAAGATATTT
Organism: Arachis duranensis; assembly: GCF_000817695.3. Lineage (NCBI taxonomy): Eukaryota > Viridiplantae > Streptophyta > Magnoliopsida > Fabales > Fabaceae > Arachis > Arachis duranensis. The sequence goes on from NC_029777.3 coordinate 62,414,639, forward strand.
AGATAGATTTCATCATTTTGGTATGGAAGAATTGTTGAAGTGGAGAGAATGCTATATTTTGAATGGTGCATGAATTTGTGAAGTGTTCTCTTGCCTACTAGCTTAAACACCTACCAAAAATGTGTTAGAATAGCTTCTTCTATGTTGAAAAAAAAACAAGGAAAAAGGGCATTCGCGCGCGCGCCGGTGGTGCATTCTTACTCCTGGGCCAAAAATCTGAGAGTTGTGCCAACTTCGTGTCAGGAACTCACGCGCCAGCGTGCATGCTGCCTACGCACACCCCTTGTAACTTGACCATCGACACACAAGCGCACTGTGTGCGTGTGCGCCAATGGTGCACTAGGAACTCCCTGGTATAAAAATACGAGAGTTGTGCCATACTTGTGCCATTCTTGTGCCTAATCTGTACCCACACTGACGCACTAGGATCTTTTGATGGACTTTGTGAGTGGATGATGTTGTGTGATGATTGATACTTCATTTTGGGCCTCTAATTGGATGAGTATCTCATAATTGCACATTGCTTGTTAAATGCACACCAAGTGTTCGAGAAAATGCACATATGCCATCTTGGTTTGTTCTAGTCATATCTCTTCAATTTAGTGCTCCCTCTTCATTCACTTGCTCTCTTCTAAGTGCATTGAACACATTTTGCTTATTACTTGCTAATTAGATACTCATTGAACATGACTTGCTCTTTGTTTTGGATGCTTGAGATCATTCCTCTCATGCCATATTGCATGCTTTACTCCTTCTTACATCCAATGCCAAGTGTTATGACCCATGCTTCTATGACTACTTTGTTACACTATTTCTTTTGGGCACACCTCTTACTTGCATGTCTGTTGAATTGATCCTTTGGGTTTAACATTTTCCTTCTTCCCCCCTTTTTAGGATGGCCACCAAGAAAGGCAAGGAGAAAGCCTCAAGGAAACCGGCCGCAAAGAGGGCACCTTCAAGGTCACGCTCTAAGGCGCACTCTTCATTAGGAGCCAGACCTCTATCTAAGAAGCCGAAGGCACCCGCTCCTATTGATGACAATGAGAGGAGAAAACCGGCGAAGGATTCTTCAAGATTTCCCAACCGCTTCTGTGAACTTGTGTTCCCCGCCATGGTTGAAAGGAACTATCATGCTGAGCATTTACTCGCTTCGCCGGACAAAGTTGCTCCTTGTATTCTACCCCGCATTGAACAGCGAGGATGGGAGTTTCTTATGAGAAAACCACAAGAGGTCAACCTCTCATGGGTGGTAGAATTCTACACTAACTACCATCTTCCCTCTCTTCAATCGGTATACGTGCGCCGGAAGCAAGTCTCAGTGTCGGAAGAGGCTATTCAGCAAGTGCTTAATGTCTTACCAGTATTGAGTGACATGGATGGCTACCAAGAGGTCTTACGTCAGTGAGAAAAGTCTGGATTTGACTGGGACTCGGTCCTCCAAGTCATTGCTGAACTAGAAGCATTTTGGACCCATGGTCAACTTCGGATGAGACCCAAGTGCATTGACGCATGTTTCCTCACTGTAGAAGCTAGGGCTTGGGCCCAGATCATATCCCACTATGTCCTACCTAACACCCACAAGTCATCCTTCACGGCGGATCTCGCTTTGCTTGTTTGGTGTGTTCTCACGGGAAGACCGGTGAACATTCCGCTTCTTCTCAAGCAAGCGATGAGTTAAATCCACGACCGGAGCAATTTGCCATTTTCAGCATTGGTATCTGATTTAGTTGCTGCTGTGGGTGTTCCTTGAAAAGCTGTGGACACGAAAGCTATAATTCCGGCTAAGGGCGATGTGGTCCCAAGTGGAAAATACTTACATCTTCCCATGAACAAACCAAGCCTTGACGTAGCCCAACCATCTATTATTCCTCCCACGTCATCATCACCACCGCAGCAAAGATCCACCCATCAAAGGATAGAAGATCTACACCGGAAGATTAATAGATATGAGTGGCGCAACCAACGCTGATACACTTACATCAAGAAGCTTCTGCGTTGTGTTACCCCTAGCATGGAGGAACCCGAAATATTCACATCCACCTCCAACCCAAGTGATGGGAGCTCTGATGAAGGGGATAGTGAAGGTTCCGGTCACGACCGTCTTTTGCGCATTGTTAGTAGCACGGAGGACCGTGCTAAATTCTAAGTGTGGGGAGGTCGTTCGACCGATCTCCGTGGGTAACAATCTCTTCCTTTCAATACCCATGGATTTATCTTTTGCTTAGTAGTTACTACATTGCATGCGTAGTTAGTCTTGCTTGTGAATATTCCTTGCATGGTAGTTAGTCTCTATAGAGTTGCTTGGTAAAATAATAACTTCTTCCCCAAGAAACTGTGTTTTGGGGTACCCTACCAATTTGAAAAATTTTTTTGTGTTGAACTTGCTTGAAGAATGTATTTTGGAACATGGTTTTTGAGTTAAGAACACAAGCATATGAGTTTTGAGCCTATTGTGTGGTTATATCTTCTAACCATCATTTCCCATTCTTGTGTGCTTTATTCTCTCTCTTTGATTGTAATCCTTGCTTTGTCTGACTCTATATGTCCATTACTTTGTGTATGAATGCATTTACATGATTGAGGCCATCATTTCAATAGTCACTTTTCCCAAACGGCCTTAACCCTTTTATCTACCATTGCTAACCAATTTTGAGCCTATGATAAACCCTCTTTGTTCCTAAAAAGAGCACATCAACAACCCTAAGTGAAAAACCATGAATGCCCTTAAATTTGGATCCTTGATTAACTTAGGTGAGTTAGGATGTGTATCATTCAATTGGGAGGGTATACTGGGAACTTGGGTAGATATAGAGGTGTATTGTAATTGTAATTGAAAACTCTGGGATTTAGGAACATACTTATGTATTGAATGATTGAACCATATGCATTGAAACTTTTGTACATGAACCCCAAGGAAAAGGGGACCGAAAAAAAAAAGAGAGAAGAATTTCATATGTGTATATATGAGAATGTATGAAAAAGAAAAGAAAAGAAAATATATATATATGAAAAAGAAAAGAAAAAGCAATGAAGGGGGAAAAAATGTCCAAGACAAAGTAATTAAAAACAATGCATAAGGGATGTGAATTGAAAAGAATGCATGAGTATGCAAAAAGTGAAACTCAATAGTAGCTAGGTAATGTATTATAGTTGCATAGGTTATTCTATATGTCTAATGGGATTCTAGGTTAATCAAGGACTCAAATTTTAAGCTCACTCGACCATATACATCCTTACCTTCACACTAGCCACGTTACAACCCATAAATAAGACCTCATGATACTTGTAAGCAAGCATTAAGTAATTGTTGATTGTTAGATGAATGACAAATCTTGGAAAGCATGATTAGTAGAGGATTGAGTGACGAACCCTATACACTTGAGCGCATAGAGCGGATACACGTCCGGCGAGGGTTCGATGCTCAACTCCTTGTTCGTGGCTTTCACAAGCGTTCATTTAGCAAGTTATATGCACTTCATAGTGATGTTCAGTTTGGTAGGATTCATGAACTACATGTCATTTTAATGATCCCAGTAAAGATTGAAGAAGGGACGCTTAGAGTGATCCACTATAGTGAAGAAGCCAACTCCCAACTTCAAAGGGAAGAACTCGACCTACTTCCGGAAGTCCAAGAAAGAGCTCAGATCAGGGAAGAAGCATTGAAACGTCGAATGGCTTCGAGATACAATCAAAAGGTAGTATAGCGAGTTTTTGTTGAGAACGACTTCATCCTAATCCAAAATGATATCGAAGCAACTCGACCTGGAGAAGAAAAGCTGGCAGCAAACTGGAAAGGACCCTACCAAGTCATAGAAGTACTTGGAAAGGGCTACTACAGACTGTCCGAACACGATGGGTGAGAGCTTCCTAGGTCATGGCACGCCTGCAACCTAAGAAGGTACTATATTTAGGGATGATAAAGGATCTTAGGATAAGGTGCACTCTTTTTCCTGAAAAGGTTTTTTAATGAGGCGCCAAGCCAAGACCTACAAATTACCTGACTTAGAGGTATAAAACTCCCGCATGTATATATCTGTATTTTCTTTTGAATAAAATCTATTTAGATCTTCTACAAATTCTCAAATCGCATTAATCTGAAACATTCATTGTCCGATTATAAAGTTACAGATCGGCAGAAAGTGAAAATCAAATTCACTACACGATCACGATAAATACCAACAGAGATGAAAACCAAATTCATTAAAAGGTCGACCAAACGAGGATTAAACCCTATTTTTACAAAATCGGCAAAGATGAAAACAGAATAATGCAAGAAGCTATCGAAAGTGATCCATAGAAAGGATCTGACGAGGCCTTAATAAAATGGATTGCTAAAAAATAGCTTAAAGACTGGCCGACGTAAAGAAGTCAGACCAGTCACAATAACCAAAGTTATAAGTAAATCCCTGGAAAGAGGTCTGGCCAGCCCTATAAAAGAGAATTACTATAACTTAGAAGGGCCCGACATGATGAAGTCGACCCAAAACAAAAAAGTTATAAAAGTAATCCCTGAAAGAGACCTGCACAAGGTCCAAGAAAGAGGATTACAAAAAATAACTTAGAAGGGCCCGACATGATGAAGTCGGCCCAAACCATAAAATTTATAAAAGTAATCACTGAAAGAGACATGCACAAGGTCCAAGAAAGAGGATTACAAAAGTAACTTAGAAGGGCCTGACATGATGAAGTCAGCTCAAAACATAAAAGTTATAAAAGTAATCCCTGAAAGAGACCTAAACAAGGTCCAAGAAAGAGGATTACAAAAATAACTTAGAATGGCCCGACATGATGAAGTCGGCCCAAAACATAAAAGTTATAAAAGTAATCCCTGAAAGAGACCTGCATAAGGTCCAAGAAAGAGGATTACAAAAAATAACTTAGAAGGGTCCGACATGATGAAGTTGGCCCAAAACATAAAAGTTATAAAAGTAATCCCTGAAAGAGACATAAACAAGATCCAAGAAAGAGGATTACAAAAATAACTTAGAAGGGCCCGACACGATGGAGTCGGCCCAAAACACAAAGGTTACAAAAGTAATCCCTGAAAGAGACCTAAACAAGGTCCAAAAAAGAGGGTTACTAACAACAACTTGGACAAAACCAACATGACGAAATCGGCCTCTCGAAAACCTTAGCGTTATACAAAGTAATTCCTAATAAAGACCCTAACAAGGTCTGAACAAAACAAATTACTGAAAATAACATCAGGCAACGGCTTAAAAGAATCAAGCCAATTCAAAGAGGTCAGACAACTAAAGTTCCAACACTCCCAAAACCTAGAAAGGTACCAAGATGAGTGCAGACATATATGTTACGAAAAACACAAGTTATAATAATAACAAACTCAAAAGGCTACCAAAACTAGCCCCAAGAGCTTGGAAATTACTTTGTTTTTCAAAATAAAGTTGCTAAACAAGCAACTAGGAATGTAGCAAAAGATAGAACCACCATTTACAAAATATAAAGAGTTCAAAAAGCCCACAAGCCGGGCTATCCACACAAACATCCAGAAAATTCATTAAGGGTCCAAAGGCTTCTCGACAGCATCAACACGGGTTGAAGGAGGGCGATTCTGAAGAGGCACAACATCCACTGTCCCATCATCCCGGTTTAAGATTTGACAATCAGGTTCTAACTCGGAATGACTAAATTTAGCTGAAGGAACTAAAGAAGCTGGCACCACAGAGGCTTTGGTAGTAGGCACAGAGGAAGGTTCAACATCATCATCTTCAGGGTCGTCAGGGACAATCTTGCCGTCCTTCACAACATTTTCCAGGCATAAGAGAGTAAGATCGACCACGGGGGCAAGAACCTGAACATGCTCCTTCAGGTTCTCATAAGCAGCATTTACGCTGCCCACAAAGTGACCCTGGAGTTCGGCATAATCAGCCCGGGCTGACTCTAACTCCTCCCTGAGACGCATCACTTCCCTGTAGGTCGTGACATAGCTATCCTTGTGCCTCAATGCTATGTCTTCAGCCAACCTCACAGAAGCCACCAAGGCAACAGAACTAGCCTTTTCCCTCTCCAACTCCTTCTCCAGCTTGGTCACTTTCACCTGGAGCTCCTCCTTTAAACCCTTCATTCTGTCAAACTCCCGCTTAGCCTCCTCCATAAAGGCCGCATGAAGGGGAAGATCTTGGGTAGTTCGGTACATGGAAGCTCCTATATGTGCCATCTTAATGCTGTTCTGAGTAATGAAGTCCAAATGGCGAAGGAGAAAGACATCGTCAGTGGGGATGGTACCATAAGGACCAATATGATGATCAACAAACTCAACCGCGTCAAAGTCGGGGGCGTCAAGATTAGAAGGCTCAGTTGTCTTTTGTTTTTTGTTTGGAGGAGCGCCAGAAGTAGCAACAGAAGCTTGCGGAGGATCAACCAAACGAACTCGGGGAGTAGGGATTACCCTCCTCACCCCCGGTGAGCTCGGTACGGCCGGCTTCGACTGAACCTGGGATGACCCATCCCCGGCCGCCTTGGCCGAGACGTTTTAAGCCGCAGTAGCCTTCCTTGCCCTTTTAAAGGCCTTCATGGATTCGTTATTTTTAATCATCTCTACGAACAAACATCACAGCGGGAAACCAAGTTACGAATCAGAAAAGATCTTATAAGAGATAAACTCAACAAAATAAGCAAAACCAAAAGAAGAATTGACCACTAGCTAGCTCAGCTCGAAGGAGAGAGGGGTTTGCTAAGAATTTCTTTGTGTCGAGATGGGGAGGCTGCCCCCAGTTTTCTTCCAACACAGTCACAAAAGCTTGCTCAGTGTCATCTAATATCTCCCACGTATATTTAGATACCATTACATTCTTTTGCCATTCCAAGGGAAAGGCGGGCTCATCATTCTCATTTAGAAAAAAGGGCCGAGCTCCTTCAACAGTTCGGACCCTAAAAAAGTAATTTTTGAAGTCGTGGAAAGATTCATCAAACATGGAGAAAACCTTTTCCCCTAGGAAGCTCGGAAAGAAACCCAAACGGATTTCTTCTCAACCACCCCAGGCTTTGTCAAAACAAAGAGATAAAAGAAGAGGGATTGTGAAGCAGGGATACCGAGCTCATGACACAGCAACTGAAAGATTTTTATAAAACCCTAGTGTTCATACCCAGGGTCAAGCTGTTTGACCCGAGATGTCTGGCGATAAAGCGACCGACCTCTTCAGGTCAGACTATCCAATTTCTTCTCAAAGAGCTCAGCCAAATTGTCAGGAAATCCCAGAAAAGGGGCCAAATGGAGGAACATGGCCCAAATCCAGAGGCAGCCTAAGCCTACAGAGAGAAGGGCGGTTCCCTTGAAGATAAGATGACCTCACTCAAAGATAAGATAAGATAACTAACTTATCTTATCTAAGAAGGTCGCTCTACACCATTATAAATACACTGGAGCACCCAGGTATAACTCATACTCTGATCCTACTAAAAACCTGCTTAATACCTGTTCATACCCTGGGTCTAGCTGTCCGAGCCGGGATGTTCTACAGACAAAGCGACCGACCTCTTCAAGTCAGGAGGACCCGACCACTTCTCAAAAAGCTCGGCCAAGTCACAGGAAAGGCCAAATAAAGGGCCCAAATAGAGTAACACGACCCTAATCCAAAGGCAGCCCAAGCCTATAGAGATAAGGGCGGTTCCCATGAAAGATAAAGATAAAGATAAGATAAGATAACCAACTTATCTTATCTGCAAAGGTAACTCTACACCATTATAAATACACTGGAGCACCCAGGTATAACTCATACTCTGATTCTACTCAATACCTGTTTAATACCCTTGCTAACTTAAGCATCAGAGTCCCTTGCAGGTACCCCCACCCTCTGGGGACGAAGGAATCAGCACCGCCACCAAGTCTAACAAGTCGGACACAGCAACTTTGACCATTACAGAAGATCTCATCCGAGATCGACCTATAGTTTTAGGTAACCCTCGGAACATTGGCACCATTGCCGGGGAACCTGGAAGTCATCCCATCACCATGACGGACGACCATGACAACGACCACACCTCAGATCTAGAAGAAAGAATGCCGCATAAAAACGCGGACACCACACCAAAAGATACTTTCCAAATCGACAACAAGAAGAACTCCCCAAACGAGGGAGCCATGGATGCATTTCAAGACCGGTTAAAACAATTTGAAGAAGATGCCTGTTCATACCCTGGGTCAAGCTGTCCGACCCGGGATGTTTAGTGACAAGCTGACCGACCTCTTCAGGTCAGACTATCCGACCTCTTCTCAAAGAGCTCGGCCAAATGCCCGACCTCTTCTCAAAGAGCTCGGCCAACTCGCCAAAGGAGCCCAAAGCAGGCCCAAAACGAAGGAACACAGCCCAATCTAAAGGCAGCCAAAGCCCAGAAAGATAAAGGCGGTTCCCTTGAAGATAAGATGACCTCACTTAAAAATAAGATAAAGATAAGATAAGATAACTAACTTATCTTATCCACAGGAGGCCACATCTCACCATTATAAATACACTGGAGCACCCAGGTATAACTCATACTCTGATTCTACTCAATACCTGCTTAATACCCTTGCTAACTTAAGCATCGGAGTCCCTTGCAGGTACCCCCCACCCTCCGGGGACGAAGGATCAGCACCACCACCGAGTCCAACAAGTCGGACACACCAGCTCCGGCCGCCGTACACCTGCTGGACACGTCGGCTCTGACCAACACAGAAGATCTCATCCGAGATCGGCCCACAGTTTCAGGTAACCCTCGGAACATTGGCGCCGTTGCCGGGGAACCTGGAAGTCATCCCACCACCATGGCAGACAACCATGACAACGACCACGATTCAGATCTAGAGGATAGAACGCCGCATAAAAACGTGGACGCCACCCCCAAAAGCACACCCCAAAACGGGGGAGATATGTAACCTGCAAACACAGAAATCGTGGAAGCACTACAAGCTCAACAAAACCGCCTCCAACAACTCGGAAAAGAAGACGAGCATCAACGGGAAGCCAAGAAGGACCTCCGAAGGGAAACTAGGCGACGCCGAGAGTTAAAAGATAAGCTCTTAAAACTCGAAGCTGATCTCAAAACCGAGATGGCTCGATCCAGTCACGAAGATAGCCCCCACAAAGATCAAGACCCATTCACCAAAGAGATCATGAAAGCTAAAGGTCCCAAAGGACTTCAAAGCTCCCAACATGACTCTGTACGACGGCACATCAGATCCAAGCTATCATCTTAGCAATTTCAGAAGCAGGATGTATCTCACGGAGGCCTCAGATACAATCCGTTATTCTCCATCCAGAAGGACAAAGCCAAACACGCATCAAGCCTATTAGGGATCAAGCAAGGAAATCGAGAGAGCCTTCGCAACTACATGGAAAGATTCAACAAAACATGTCTGGACATACAAAGTCTGCCAACAGAAGCAGCTATCAAGGGTCTCATCAATGGTCTACGAGAAAGACCTTTTAGCCACTCAATATCCAAGAAGCACCCAAACATCTCGGAACGAGGTACAGGAACGGGCAGAGAAGTACATCAACATGGAGGAAAACTCTTGACTAGGAGAGATCTCAAAAACCGAACATTCCTACTCCTCTCGGGATAAGGATAAAGAGTCCAAGAAAAAAGAAGATCAACATGGAGAGAAGCCTAGAAAATACCACAATTACACCCCCTTCGGATGTCTGTTGTGGATATCTACCGAGAAATATGCAACATTAAGAAGATCCCATCAACTCGCCCAATCAAAAACAAAAGAGGTCAGACGCGTTGAAGGTCCACCTCACACCAGAGAGGTCGGACAAAGTTGAAGGTCCACCTCACACCAAATAGGTCGGACAAGTTGAAGGTCCACCTCACACCAAAGAGGTCGGACAAAATTAAAGGTCAACCTCACACCAAAGAGGTCGGACAGGTTGAAGGTCTACCTCAAACCGAAGATATCGGGCGAATTGAAGGTCCACCTCACACCAAAGAGGTCGGACGAGTTGAAAGTCCACCTCACACCAAAGAGGTCGGACGAGTTAAACATCTACCTCACACCAAAGAGGTCGAACGAGTTGAACGTCCACCTCACACCAAAGAGGTCGGACGAGTTGAAAAGGACAACGGAGTACGAACAAGCCTTCCGAGATTTCAAAATTCTTGGGGCAATCACCCATTCTTTCCAGACCACGGGAAAGTGAAGAACTCATTACACCTCGCAGTGGGAAGTCAGGCAATAGCCTCAGCACTAGTCAGAGAAGATGAAAGTGGGCAACAACCCGTCTACTTCATCAGCAAAACTCTACAAGGGACCGAACTAAACCATCAACAGATAGAAAAAGTTTGCCTACACCCTCATACTCACCTCTCGATGACTCCACCCATACTTTCAAGCTCACACTATCAGAGTTCGGACCAACCAGCCCATAAAAGACATCTTACAGAATACAAACTTAGCTGGAAGAATCCTACAGAGGACAGCTTGGATAATTTGGGGGACCCTGGACAAAACCAGAAAACATCTTGGACAATTCGGGGGACCCTGGACAAAAATAGAAAACAGCTCGGACAAATCGGGGAAAATGAAGTCCGACACATAGAAACATAGAATGCCCGAGCTGATGCATTTTCAAAACCAGCCAGCACCAACAACTCGGACAACTCAGGAACATGAAGTCCGACACATACCTCAGGAGCAGAATGCCCGAGCTAATGCACTTTCAAAACCAGCCAGCACCAACAGCTCGGACAATTCAGGGATATGAGGTCCGACACATACCTCGGGAGCAGAACGCCCGAGCTGATGCATTTTCAAAACTAGCCAACACCAAACTAGGGGGCAATAACAGAAGCCTCATCCAGGCTACATCACAAGACCACAACAAGTCAATCTCAGGGATGTACTCAGGGTCAGCCACAGTAACACGCATTAAAAAACTATGGAATCCAGCCAATTAGACATGCCGTCTGGGATCTTAGTATACATCTCAAAGACATAGGTCAACTATGGGGTTACTACCAAACAACTCGGGCAACAACTCGAACAATAACAGCAAAATATCAGGTGTCAGATACAACAGTAAAAGGGAAACCCCAGGACTCACACGAAGGTCCAAGGGCACCCTTTGGAAGCAACAACAGAGCAAAAACCCAAATACAAAGTCAAAGCTTTACATCAAAAAGCATGCCAACTTCCACACTGCCCCACCAGAGGAGCTCATCAGTGTAACATCACCTTGGCCATTCGCAAAGAGGGGACTCGACCTCCTCGGACTATTTCCCCAAGGATTGGGACAAGTCAAGTTCCTCATTGTAGGGGTGTTCATAAAATGGATTGAGGCAGAGCCGCTAGCTAGTGCCACTGCTCAAAGAAGTCAGAAATTCTTGTACAGAAACATTATTACGAGCACCAATTCACATCCGTAGAACACCCACAAGCCAATGGACAAGCAGAAGCTGCCAACAAAGTCATACTAGCTAGGTTAAAATGGAGACTACAGGACGTAAAGGGAGCTGGGCTGAAGAGCTCCCACAAGTCCTATGGGCATATCGGACAACTCCACACTTCACCACGGGGGAATCACCCTTCCGATTAATTTACGGAATGGAGGTAATGGAGGCAATGATCCCAGTAGAGATCAAAGAAGGATCCCCCAGAATGATCTTCTACAATGAAGAGGTCAACTCCCAAATCCAAAGGAAAGAACTCGACCTACTTCCAAGAGTCCGAGAGAGAGCTTCGATCAAGGAAGAGGCGTTAAAACGTCGAATGGCCTCAAGATACAATCAGAAGGTAGTACAGCGAAGCTTTGCCAACAACAACCTCATCCTAATCCAAAATGATATCGGAACAACTCGACCTGGAGAAGGAAAGCTAGCAACCAACTGGAAAGGACCATACCAAGTTGTTTAGAAGAACTGGGGAAAGGTTGCTACAGACTGTCTGAACTCGAAGGGCAAGAGCTACCAAGGTCATGGCATGCCTGCAATCTAAAAAGGGCACCAGGCCGAGATCCAAAAAGATTGCCCGACCTAGAAAGGTAAGTACTAACATGTACACACTCTTATCTTTATATTATTGTTTAAAAGATTGTAGATTCCCTAAAAAGTTTTCTACCAAGACGCCCGACTACGGCAGGTCGGCAAGGTGAAACACCAAAATCACCGCCCGATCACGACAAAGTCGACAAGATGAAAACCAAACTCATCGTCCGATTACAAAGCGACAAGTCGGCAAGGTGAAAACCAACTTCACCGCCTGACCACGATGAAAACCTAATTCATCATTTGATTTCGACAAAGTGAAAACAAAATTCACTGCTATACCAAGACGCATTAATCTGAAACGCAAATTTCACTGCCGGATCACGACAAGGTCGGCAGGGTGAAAACCAAATTCACCGCCCGATCATGATAAAAGTCGGCAAAGATGAAACCAGAATTCATCACCCGATTTCGACAAGGTCGGCAAAAAAGTGAAAGCAAAGTTCATCGCCTGATTATAAAGCAATAGATTGGCAGAAAGTGAAAAAAAGTGAAAAACAATTTCACTGCACGACCACGATAAAGATAAATTGTCCGATAAAGGTGGAAACGCGATTCACCCAAAGGACGATCTAGAGATGACAACCACTTTCTACAAATCGGCAAAGATGAACACAGAATAATGTAAGAAGTTATCGAAAGTGATCTAAAAAAGAACCTGACGAGGTCTTACGGATCGCTAAAATAATAACTTAAGGACTGGTCGAACGTTAAGAAGTCGAACCAAGTCAACCCAAGTTATAAGTAAACCCTGGAAAGAGGTCTGGCCAACCCTATTAAAAAGGATTACTTTAACTTAAAAGGGCCTGACATAACAAAGTCAGCCTAAAACAAAAAGTTATACAAGTAGTCCCTGAAAGAGATCTGACAAAGATCCAACAAAGAGGACTACAAAAAATAACTTAAAGGAGACCGACATAACCAAGTCGGACTCCTACCACTAAAAAGTTATCAAAGTAATCCCTGAAAGAGATCTGACAAAGGTCCAAGAAAGAGGATTACAGACATAACTCAGAAGAGACCGACATGATGAAGTCGGACTCCTACAAAAAGTTACAAAGGTAATCCCTGAAATAGACTTGAACAAAGTCCAAGAATGAGGATTACCAAATAACTCGACAGGGCCCGACATGATGAAGTCGGCCCAAAATATAAAGCTACAAAGATAATCCCTAAAAGAGACGTGAACAAGGTCCAAGAAAGAGGATTACCAAGCAACTCGACAGGGTCTGACATGACGAAGTCAGCCCAAACTATAAAGCTACAAAAGTAACCCCTGAAAGAGACCCAAATGAGGTCCAAAAAAGAGGGTTATAGCAACTTAGACTGACAAGAAGAAGTCGGACCAACAAAAGCAACAGCTTGGACCGACAAGAAGAAGTCAGACCAATAAAAGCAACAGCTTGGACCGACAAGAAGAAGTCGGACCAACGAAAGCTACAGCTTGGACCGATACGAAGAAGTCGGACCAACGAAAGCTACAGCTTGGACCGATAAGAAGAAGTCGGACCAACAAAAACGTGCGCTAAAACGGACATAGCTCCGGCCAAAAAGCCATGGCTCCACGACAAGGCTATCAAAAATTGTTCAGAGTGACTAAAAAGTGTTCTACGAGAACACTAAAAAGTGTCGGACAAATTAGCCCCAAGGACCACCTCGACCAAGCAGAAAGTGGACGAAACCAGAAGTGATCAAAAGAGGTCGGACAATAAAGTACTGACACTCTACAAAGATCCACAAAAAAGGACAAAGACATCTCGCAACGGCCAGAGGAAGGCCAGAAATGCTTTGCTAAAAAATACGAAGTCTTGGAAAAAAGACACTTCTTAAAAGGCAAAAGCACAAATCAAAGACGGAGCTAAAGAGTCATCCAAAACAAGCTATAAAGAGGTTCCCCATCGGAACACTACCTAAAAAGTTGTTGGATTATGACTAAAAAGCCCGAACAACGAAGATAAACAAGTCGGAAGAAGGCTGAAAAAGTCCCCTCAACAAAGTAAAAGGGGCAATATCAGACTCGCACAAGGAGAAACTATTCAAAAGATCGACCAAAGTCAGGATGCTTGAGCACGACTTCCCCAAAGAGATCGAAACTCTGAAAGCACGGTCTCACGGAAAAGTCCGAACTCAAGCAGGGGCAAAGTCATACAGGTCGACGTCAGCTAAAGAAGAGGTGCAAGTATGATCTCAAAAAAGAACAAAGCCATAAAGGTTCGAAAACAACCTAAGGCTCAAATGTGCTCAGCCAAAAGGGATACAACTCCACTCAAAGAAGGCACAATCTCAAACAGGGCTACGAATGTCATCCGAGACTAAAAAAGGTTCTACATAAAGAACACTAAAAAAGTCATTGGACAAATCACTAAAAATCCGGATATCAAGCCGCAAGGACAACTTCGCCAAAGCAGAGGGTTGTCAACACAAACTTAAAGCAAGGCGTGATCCAGAAGGCAAGGGTAGAAAACCCACGCTACCACTCAAAAGAGGTTGGATTGTGAAGTACCAAACCTCTAGAAAATCTACAAAGATTGCAAAGCAATGAAGAAACAAGCCAGACAGATGCTTGAGCATGACTTCCAAAGAGATCGAAGCTCTGAAAAGCATGATCTCATGGAAAGATTGAACTCAAGCAGGGACACTGTTCATACCCTGGGTCAAACTGTCCGACCCGGGATGTTTAGCGACAAGCCGACCGACCTCTTCAGGTCAGACTATCCGACCTCTTCTCAAAGAGCTCAGCCAAATGCCCCACCTCTTCTCAAAGAGCTCGGCCAACTCGCCAAAGGAGCCCAAAGCAGGCCCAAAACGAAGGAACACAGCCCAATCTAAAGGCAGCGAAAGCCCAGAAAGATAAAGGCGGTTCCCTTGAAGATAAGATGACCTCACTTAAAAATAAGATAAAGATAAGATAAGATAACTAACTTATCTTATCCACAGGAGGCCACATCTCACCATTATAAATACACTGGAGCACCCAGGTATAACTCATACTCTGATTCTACTCAATACCTGCTTAATACCCTTGCTAACTTAAGCATTGGAGTCCCTTGCAGGTACCCCACCCTCCAGGGACGAAGGATCAGCACCACCACCGAGTCCAACAAGTCGGACACAACAGCTCCAGTCGCCGTACACCTGCCGGACACGTCGGCTCCGACCAACACAGAAGATCTCATCCGAGATCGGCCTACAGTTTCAGGTAACCCTCGGAACAATGCCCTACATCAACGAGAGGCCGAGAAGGACCTACAAAGGGAAATAAGGCGACGCTGAGAATTGGAAAACAAACTTTTAAAAATTGAAGCCGATGTTAAGACCAAAGCCAGCTGATCCACTCCCGAAGATAGCGGCCGAAAGGAGCAAGACCCATTCACCAAGGAGATCATGAAGACGAAAATAACAAAAATCCCAAAGAACTATAAACTCCCAGACATGACCTTATACGACGGCACTACAGATCCTGACCATCATCTCATCAACTTCAGAAGCAGAATGTATCTCACCGACGCCTCAGATGCAGTTCGTTGCAAAGCCTTTTCAACTACTTTAACAAAAATAGCAATTAGATGGTTCGACAACCTCCCTCCTAGTTCCATCTCAAGTTTCGACAACATGGCTAAGAAATTCCTGGCCAGATTCTCCATCCAAAAGGACAAAGCCAAACCTGCTCTGAGCTTACTGGGAATCAAACAAGGAGAACGGGAAACCCTACGTAACTACATGTAAAGATTCAACAAGACATACATGGATATACAGAACCTGCCAACAGAAGCCGCTATTATGGGCCTCATTAATGGCTTATGAGAAGGGCCCTTTAGTCAATCTATATCAAAAAAGTACCCCACATCTCTGAACGAGGTGCAGGAACGAGCGAAAAAGTACATCAACATGGAGGAAAACTCCCGACTAGGAGAGACCTTGAAGGCCGGGTTCACCCCCGGGATAAAGACAAAGATTTTAGAAAGAAGGAAGATCGACATGGAGGGAAAATAAAAAATACCACAATTACACCCCTCTTCGGGTGTCCCTTGTGGATGTATACAGAGAGGTTTGCAACACGGAAAAAATACCACCAGCTCGGCCACTCAAAGGCAAAAGGTGGAGGAAATCGGGCTGAATATTGTGAATACCATCGGATCCGCAGGCACTCCACCAATGAGTGTTTCGACTTAAAAAATGTCATAGAAAAGCTCGTACGAGAAGGAAAGCTAGATCGATATCTGGCCACCCATGATGATGAACAAAGAAAAAGAAGAAGACCAGAAGATGTCGGACCAACCGCGCGATCATCTCAAACGCCAGAAAGACTTGTCCACATGATACACGGCAGATTTTCCGGGGGAGAAATCTCCAAATCATCTCGCAAAAGACATCTCAAATATGTATATCACGTCGCAGGAAAGGAGGAAGCACCCGACATCCCGGCGATCACTTTTACCAAGGAAGACGCATCCAGCATCACATCAGGGCATGACGATCCTATGGTCATCACTATTATACTGGCAAATGCAAATCTTCACCGCATGCTGATAGACTAGGGGAGTTCCGCCGATATCTTATTCAAAACTGCTTTCAACAAACTTGGCCTTGAAGAAAAAGAACTCAGAGCGTATCCGGACAGTCTGTTCGGGCTAGGAGATACCCCAGTTCAACCGACGGGATACATCTCACCCCACACAACCTTCGAAAAAGAAAGTCAGTCAAGAACACTCAAAATAGATTACATCGTAGTCGATGTAAGTTCAGCCTACAATTCCCTAATAGGTCAGACAACGTTAAATCAGCTCGGCGCAATAGTCTCGACTCCGCATCTATGCATGAAGTTCCCAACTGTAAGAGGAATAGCTACGAAAAAAGCAGATCAAAAGATGGCGCGCCGCTGTTACAACGAAAGTCTAAACCTCAGAGGCAGAGGAGAAGAATTCTATACAATTGAGCTCGGTGGAGTTCAGAGGCGGGAAGAGCTCCGCCCACAACCTGAAGAAGAAATAGAAAAAATCCAGATCGGGGATACCCCGGACCAAACAACCAATATCGGCACACTCCTAAAAGGAGACATAAAAGAATTACTCATACAGTTTCTACGAGACAACGCCGACCTCTTTGCGTGGAAGGCCGCAGACATGCCAGGCATAGATCCCAAGCTAATGTGCCATAAGCTAGTAGTCTACCCGGGATCTCGGCCGGTACAACAAAGGTGTAGAAAGCTTGGACCAGAACGCTCTCAAGCTGTGGAAGAACATGTATGAACTCTACTGAAGGCAGGTTTCATAAGAGAAGTCAAATACCCGCAATGGCTTGCTAATGTCGTATTGGTAAAAAAGTCAAACGGGAAGTGGAGAATGTGCACTGATTATACCAATCTCAACAAAGCCTGCTCAAAAGATCCTTATCCACTCCCAAACATCGACGTACTGGTAGATGCCTCCTCCGGATATAAATACCTCTCCTTCATGGATGCATACTCGGGATATAACCAAATCCCAATGCACCCACCCAACCAAGAAAAAACCTCATTCTTAACCCCAAAGGCAAATTACTGCTACATTGTCATACCCTTCGGTCTTAAAAATGCGGGAGCCACTTACCAAGATTAATGAACAAAGTTTTTTCGGATCACATCGGAAAGGTCATGGAAGTCTATGTGGACGACATGCTAGTAAAGATGCAAAACGAAGAGATGTTATTATCCGACCTGACACAAGTGTTTAACACTATAAGACGACACGGCATGCGACTCAATCCCGCAAAATGCACCTTCGCAGTAGAAGTTGGTAAATTGTTGGGTTTTATGATCACACAGAGAGGAATCGAGGCAAACCTGGATAAGTGCAGGGCCATACTCGACATGAAAAGTCCGACCTGTGTCAAAGAGGTATAACAACTCAACGGGAGGTTGGCAGCCTTGTCCAGATTCCTGGCCGGATCAGCAATAAGATCTCTCCTCTTCTACACCACTCTAAGGAAGGGAAAGGAGTTTGAGTGGATAGCGGAATGCGAGCAAGCCTTTCAAGACTTCAAAAGATTCTTGGGATGGCCACCTATACTAACTCGACCACGGGAAGGAGAACCACTCATAATGTACCTCGCGGTAGGAAATCGGGCAATAGCCTCAGCACTGGTCCGAGAAGACAATAGCGGGCATCAACCCATATACTTTATAAGCAAAGCATTACAAGGATCTGAGCTGAACTACCAGAAAATAGAAAAGTTCACTTACGCTCTCATACTAACATACGACGACTTCGCCCATACTTCTAGGCTCACACCATTAGAGTTCGGACCAACCAGCCCATAAAAGGGATCTTACAGAAAATAGACTTGGCAGGCAGAATCTTGCAATGGGCAGTCGAGTTGTCCAAATTTGACCTTCAATACGAATCTCGAACGGCCATCAAATCTCAATATCTGGCCGACTTCATTACGGAATTCACGGACACACCAGAAATCCCCACAGAATAGAATCTCTATGTGGATGGTTCCTCAAATAAAACGAGAAGTGGCGCGGGCGTAATAATTGAAAGCGACCAGGGAACCCAAATCGAACTCTCCCTCAAATTTGGGTTCCCTGCCTCAAACAATCAAGCGGAATATGAGGCACTACTAGCTGGTTTGAAGCTGGCTAGGGAGGTTGGAGCTAAAAAACTTATCATCTTCAGCGACTCACATGTAGTTACTTCACAAATAGCAGGAAGCTACCAAGCCAAAGATCCCACTATGAAAAATTACTTGGACAAAACCAAGGAACTGCTTGGACAATTCGGAGAGTATGAGATTCGTCACATACTCTGAGAACAGAATGTCCGGACCGATGCACTCTCAAAACTAGCCAGCACCAAACCAGGAGGCAACAATAGAAGCCTCATCCAAGAAATTCTACAGAATCCATCAATCTCAGAAGAAGAAAAAGTCCTAGCCATAACAGGTCGCGATCAGGGATGGATGACTCCCATAATTAACTACCTCAGAATAGAAGCTCTCCCCACAGATGAGAAAGAGGCAAAGAGGTTAAAACAGGAAGCACAATACTATACCATCATAAATAATACTCTATACAAAAGAGGAATTTCAATACCGCTGTTAAAATACATGCCGACTTCCAACACAAAAGACGTCCTAGAAGAAGTACACAGTGGCATTTATGGCAATCACCTCGGAGCGCAGGCACTCGCTAAAAAGGTACTTCGGGTAGAATTTTATTAGCCAACCCTACAAAAAGAAGCTGTAGAATTTGTAAAGACATGCTCATCATGTCAGAAACATGCCAACTTTCATATCGCCCCACCAGAGGAACTCATCAGCGTGACCTCACCTTAGCCGTTCGCAAAATGGGGACTCGACCTTCTCAGACCTTTTCCTCAAGGATCGGGACAAGCCAAATTCCTCATAGTGGGAATAGACTACTTCACAAAGTGGATTGAGGCAGAACCCCTAGCTAACGCCACGGCTCAAAGAAGTCGGAAATTTCTATATAGAAACATCGTTACAAGGTTTGTGGTTCCATACTCCATCACCACAGACAATAGTACTCAATTCACAGACGCAGGCTTCAGAAAACTAGCAGCCAACTTAAATATAAAACAACAGTTCACCTCTGTTGAACATTCCCAAGCCAATGGACAAGCTGAAGCTGCCAACAAAGTCATATTGGTTAGGCTGAAGTGGAGGTTACAGGAAGCAAAGGGAGCTTGGGCCGAGGAGCTCCCACAGGTCTTATGGGCATATCGAACAACGCCACATTCCACTACAAAGGAATCACCCTTTCGATTAGCACATGGAATGGAGTCAATGATCCCAGTAGAGATTGAAGAAAGGTCGCCTAGAGTGATCTACTATAGCGAAGAAGCTAACTTCCAACTTCGAAGGGAAGAGCTCGACCTACTTCCGGAAGTCCGAGAAAGAGCTCGGATAAGGGAAGAGGCATTAAAACGACGAATGGCTTCTAGATATAATCAAAAGGTAATACAGCAAGCCTTTGCTGAGGACAACCTCATTCTAATTTGAAATGACATTGGAATAGCTCGACCTAGAGAAAGAAAGCGGACAGCAAACTGGAAAGGACCCTACCGAGTCATAGAAGTGCTGGGAAAAGGCTACTACAGGCTTTCCGAGCTCGACGGAAGAGAACTTCCTAGGTCATGGCACGCCTGCAACCTAAGAAGGTACTATAGTTAGGGATGGTAAAGGACCTTGGGACAAGGCGCACTCTTTTTCCTGAAAAGGTTTTTTAATGAGGTGCCAAGACCAAGACCTATAAATCACCCGACTTAGGAAATTAACCCCCGCATATATATATTTGCATTCTCTTTTAAAAAGATCTGTTCAGATTTTCTACAAATGCTCAAGCCGCATTATTCCAAAACATTCATCGCCCGATTATAAAGCTAAAGATTGATAGAAAGAAACCAAATTCACTGCGCGATCACGATAAAGACCAAAATGAAAACCAAATTCATTAAAAGGTCGACCAAACGAGGGTTAAAACCCAAACTCTACAAAATCGGCAAAAATGAAAGCGGAATAATGCAAGAAGTTATAGAAAGTGATCCAAAGAAAGGACCTGCGAGGTCCTAATAAAATTGATTGCTATAAAATAACTTGAAGACTGGCCGGCATAAAGAAGTCGGACCAGCCACAACAACCCAAATTATAAGTAAAGCCCTGGAAAGAGGTCTGGCCAACCCTATAAAAGAGGTTTACTATAACTTAGAAGAGCCCGACATGATGAAGTCGGACTCCTACGAAAAAGTTACAAAGGTAATCCCTGAAAGAGACCTGAACAAGGTCCAAGAAAGAGGATTAGCAAGTAACTCGACAGGGCCCGAGACGATGAAGTCGGCACAAGATATAAAGTTATAGAAGGTAATCCCTGAAAGAGACCTGAACAAGGTCCAAGAAAGAGGATTACCAAGTAACTCGACAGGACCCGACATGATGAAGTCGGTCCAAGATATAAAGTTACAAAAGGTAATCCCTGAAAGAGACCTGAACAAGTTCCAAGAAAGAGGATTACCCAGTAACTCGACATGATCCGACATGACGAAGTCGGCCCAAGATACAAAACGAGAAAAGGTAATCTCTGAAAGAGATATGAACACGGTCCAAGAAAGAGGATTACCAAGTAACTCGACAGGATCCGACATAATAAAGCTACCCCTGGAAGAAACCGTAGTAAAGTCCAAAAAAGAGGGCTACATACAAACAACTCGGGCAAAAACCAAGTTGAAGAAATTGGCAAACTCAGTATTACAATTCCTAACGAAAACACTGTTGAAAGCAGCGTCAGGCAAATGAATCAAGCCGATCATTCCAAAACTCTCAAAGACTACGAAGACACCAAGACAAGCACAAACAGATATGATATAAAAATAGAAAGTCATAATAATAGCCAGCGTCAGAGGCCGACAAATACAGCCCACAAAGCCGGAAAACTATTTTGTTTACCAAAATAAAGTTGCTAAAACCAGCAACTAAAAAGGTGTCAAAAGTCAACAAAATAAGAGTTCAAACGCCCACAAACTGGGCTATCTACACAAAATAGTTACAGAAGTCAATCAAGCACCCGAAGGCTTCTCGGCAGCATCAGCTCGTGGTGAAGGAGGGCGAGTCTGGAGAGGCACTGCGTCTACTGTCCCATCATCCTGATTTAATATCTGGCAATCAGGATCGGCTACGGAACAAGCAACAGTTGAAGAAGTCGACACGACAGAAGCTTTGGCGATAGGCTCAGAGGGAGGCTCAACATCATCATCATCAGGGTCCTCAGGAACGATCTTGCCATCCTTCACAACATTATCCAAACTAAATAAAGCAAGGTCAGCTTCCGGGAAAATAACCCGAACCTGCTCCTTCAGGTTCTGATAAGCAGCAGTTACGCTGCCCACAAGGTGACCCTGGAGCTCGGAATAGTCAACTACTCTTGCTCCTCCCGAAGGCACATCACTTCTCGGTAGGAGGTGACAAAGCTTTTTTTGTGCTTCAATGCCGCATCCTCAGCCAACCGCACAGAGGCCGCCAGGGCAAGAGAGCTGGCCTTCTCCCCTTCCAGCTCCTTCTTCAGTTTAGTCACCTCCACTTCAAACTCCTCCTTTAGACCCTTCATCCGATCAAACTCTTGCTTAGCTTCTTTCATAAAGGCTTTGGTAGCATGCAGAGGCAGATTTTGGGCAGTCTGATACAAAGCAGCTCCCATATGAGCCATCCTAACACTACTCCGAGTTATAAAATCTAAGTGATGAAGGAGAGATACATCATCCATTGAGAGGGCACCATAAGGTGCGATCTTCTGGTCCATAAAACCAATAGGGTCAAAATCCAGGGCGTCTAGATTGAAAGGTTCAACAGTTCAAGGTCTTTTAGGAGGAGGGTCGGCTGAAGAAGAAACCACAGCAGCAGTAGAAGATTTGGGGGATCTACTAAACGGACCCGAGGTACAGGGATCATTCTCCTCGGGACAGGAGAGCTCAGCACGGATGGCTTCAAAGGAACTTGAGAAGTTCCTTCCCCATCTACACGAGCCGAGGTGTTTTGAGCTGCAGAAGCTTTCCTCGCCTTCTTGAAGGCCTTCATTGCATCATTATTCTTGGCCATCTCTGAAAAATGAAAAATAACAATTTATCATATTGGGAAGAAAGTAGGAGAAAAACAAGAAACAAAATATATCAAAGCAATACCCAAAGCAGCTCGAATGAGGGACGGATCTCCCAAAGATTTTTTAGTATCCAAATGAGGAGGTTCCCCCCAAATATCCTCCAAGACATTCACAAAGACCTGCTCGACCTCGTCCAACATCTCCCAAGTATATCGGGATACCACTATGTTCCTCTGCCATTCTAAGGGAAAGCAGGGTTTGTTATTTTCGTCCAGAAAGAAAGGCCGGGCTCCTTCAACAGCCCAGACCTTAAAAAAGTAATTCTTAAAATCCCGAAAAGATTCGTCATACATGGAAAAAACCTTATGCCCCTGGGCAGACCTAAAAGAAATCCAAGAAGCCTTCTTCTTGGTAGTCCCAGGCTTGGTCAACACGAAAAGATACAGAAAAAGAGTTTGAGAAGGTGTAACATCAAATTCTTGACAAACAAGCTGAAAAATCTTGATGAAACCCCATGAATTCGGATGGAGCTACGAAGGGGCTACATTACAAGACCACAACAGGTCAGTTTCAAAAGAGGTAAAAGGAAAGGTGATGTTCATTTGGCTAAAAAAGAAGTCATAAGCATAGAAGAAGGGATGCTCCCCCTGGGTCAGGACTGAGAAGCAAACTCTATCACTAGAATCGGGTGCTACTAACTCATAATTGCTCTCCTGATCCTCACTGCTACAGACACGATGATGCCTTCTAAGCGTCAGACAAAACTCAGAATTGGCTAAAGAAACACACAGCAAGACAAGAGAGTCCAGCCAATCGGACATCCTTTCGGGAACCGTAGGAGATGCCTCGACAATATTTTTTCGAGAAGACATGGCCAACTAGTCCTACAAACAAGAAAAAGATTAGATTACTAAAAAGGTAAAGACATCCCAGACGAAATCAAAACAACTCAGACAGTACAATCCAGCGCAGTACAGCAGATAAAAAGGAAAACCCCAAGACACAACCTAAGGTTCAGGGGCATCCTTTGGAGGCAATCAGGGAATAAAGATTCAGGAAAATCTACAAGACTAATGTCTCAACAGAAACCCTTTCCAAGAAAAACAAACGCGAAAAAGATCAAATGAGCCGCCAAAAGAAAAGTTCAGAAATCAGCAGTAGCATACAAAGCCCTAAAGAGCCAAACCAGGAAAACACACTCAGAAGCATACGTAAGGTCAAAAGGAAAAAGCATGCATCACAGTAACAAACCAGGCGCGATAAAAATTCAAGCTTTCCAACATGCACTCAGTCAAAATCAAAGCTTCAAAATCAAACACAACAACAGAAGAAATAAACGGTGAAGGGAAAGCAAAACCAACCTGAGAAAGGAGAAAAATACACAAGAAGGTTGAAAACGAGGAGGCTAGAAATTGCCTTCAAAAGCACTTATGATCACCGAACAAATGTTGCAAGAAGAAACACCAAGAAACATAAAAGTCTCCAAAAGAAAACAGAAGGAGAGGAGAAAAAGGGACATCGCAGCAATAGCAAGAGAGGAGAAAAACGTTTTTTGAGAGTAAATTTCAAAATAAAAGCCAAGAGAAACGGAGCATTAAAAACCAATTAATGGGGCATTAAAAACCCTCGCACATTCCAAAGCCCAGGACGCTAATCCAAAAGCGCACATTTTCAAAGGAAGCGAAACGTTTTGCATTCAAAAAGGGAACCCTACAAAGACAAAAGCAACGAAATGCTCGAGTTCGGCATCACCCGAGAAGGATCAAAAGTCTTAAAACTAAAGACTCAACCTCAAAAAGGAAGACCAAGCTCGAGCAGGGGCACTGTTCATACCTTGGGTCGAGCTGTCCGACCCGTGATGTTCTACAGACAAAGCGACCGACCTCTTCAGGTCAGGAGGACTCGACCTCTTCTCAAAGAGCTCGGCCAAGTCACAAGAAAGCCCAAATAAAGGGCCCAAATAGAGGAACATGACCCCAATCCAAAGGCAGTCCAAGTCTATAGAGATAAGGGCGGTTCCCATGAAAGATAAAGATAAAGATAAGATAAGATAACCAACTTATTTTATCTGCAAAGGTCACTCTACACCATTATAAATACATTGGAGCACCCAAGCATAACTCATACTCTGATTCTACTCAATACCTATTTAATACCATTGCTAACTTAAGCATCGGAGTCCCTTACAGGTACCCCCACCCTCTAGGGACGAAGGAATCAGCACCGCCACCAAGTCCAACAAGTCGGACACAGCAACTCCGACCATTACAGAAGATCTCATCCGAGATCAACCTATAGTTTTAGGTAACCCTCGGAACAATACCCTTGCTAACTTAAGTATCAGAGTCCCTTGCAAGAACCCCCACCCTCCGGTAACGACAGATCAACACCACCACCAAGTCCAACAAGTTGGACACAACAGCTCCAACCAGCACAGAAGATCTTGTCCGAGATCGACCTATAGTTTCAGGTAACCCTCGGAACATTGGCGCCGTTTCTGGGGAACCTAGAAGTCATCCCATCATCATGGAGGACGACCATGACAACGACCACAATTCAGATCTAGAAGATAGAACGCCGCACAAAAATGCAGACACTACACCAAAGGATACTCCTCAACTTAATAACAAAAAATTCTCCAAACGCAAGAGCCATGGAGGCGCTTCAAGACCGTTTAAAACAACTGGAAGAAGAAGCCCTACATCAACGAGAGGCTGAGAAAGATCTACAGAAGGAAAAAAGGTGACGCCGAGAATTGGAGGACAAACTCCTAAAAATCGAAGCCGATCTCAAGACTAAAGCCAACCGATCCCCTCATGAGGACAGCTCCCGCAAAGAACAAGATCCATTCACCGAGGAGATCATGAAGACTAAAATCCCAAAAGACTTTAAACTCCCAGATATGACTTTATACGACGGCACTACGGATCCCGGCCATCATCTCAGCAATTTCAGAAGTAGAATGTACCTCACCGACGCCTCGGATGCAGTTTGTTGCAAAGCCTTTCCGACTACTTTAACAAAGAAGTCAATTAGATGGTTCGACAATCTACCTCCTAGGTCCATCTCGAGTTTTGGCAACTTGGCCAAGAAATTTTTGGCCAGATTCTCCATCCAAAAAGACAAGGCTAAGCATGCTCCAAGTCTATTAGGAATCATGCAAGGAGAACGGAAAACTCTCCGCAACTACATGGAAAGATTCAACAAAACGTGCCTAGACATACAAAACCTACCAACAGAGGCTGCCATTATGGGCCTCATCAATGGCTTGCGAGAGGGATCTTTTAGCCAATCTATATCGAAAAAATACCCCACATCTCCGAACGAAGTTCAAGAACGAGCAGATAAATACATCAACATCGAGGAAAACTCTCGACTAAGAGAGACCTTGAAATCTGGATTCACCTCCTGGGATAAGGACAAAGAATCCAAAAAGAAGGAAGATTGACATGGAGAAAAAATAAAAAATACCACAATTACACCCCTCTTCGGGTGTCTCTCGTGGATGTCTACAGAGAGGTTTGCAACACTGAAAAATACCTACAGCTCGACCACTCAAAGGCAAAAAAAGAGGAGGAAATCGGGCTGAATATTGTAAATATCATTGAATTCGCGGGCATTCCACCAATGAGTGTTTTGATTTAAAAAATGTCATAGAAAAACTAGTAAGAGACGGGAAGCTAGATCGGTATCTGGCCACCCGGGACGATGAGCAAAGAAAAAGAAGAATAGCAGAAGATGTCGGACAAACCGAGCGATTACCTCGTGTTCATACCCTGGGTCGAGCTGTCCGACCCGGGATGTTCGATAGACAAAGCGACCGACCTCTTCAGGTCAGGACAACCCGACCTCTCCTCAAAGAGCTCGACCAAGTCACAGGAAAGCCCAAACGAAGGGCCCAAATAGAGGAATGCGCCCTAAATCCAAGGGCAGCCCAAGCCCATAGAGATAAAGGTGGTTCCCTTAAAGATGACCTTACTTAAAGATAAGATAAAGATAAGATAAGATAACTAACTTATCTGATCCGCAGGAGGCCACATCTCACCATTATAAAATACACTGGAGCACCCAGGTATAACTCATACTCTGATTCTACTCAATACCTGCTTAATACCCTTGCTAACTTAAGCATCGGAGTCCCTTGCAGGTACCCCCCACCCTCCGGGGACGAAGGATCAGCACCACCACCAAGTCCAACAAGTCGGACACACCAGATCTGACCGCTGTACACCTGCCGGACACGTCGGCTCCGACCAACACAGAAGATCTCATCCGAGATCGACCTACAGTTTCAGGTAACCCTTGGAACATTGGTGCCATTGCCGGGGAACCTGGAAGTCATCCCATTAACATGGCGGATGACCATGACAACGACCACGATTCAGGTTTGGAAGACAAAACGCCGCATAAAAACGCGGACACGATACTCAAAGATACTCCAGAAACCAATGGAGACAAAAATTCATCAAATCCAAGAGTAATAGAAGCACTTCAAAATCGATTGGAGCAACTTGAGAAAGAAGCCCAACATCGACGTGAAAAAGAAGAAGATCTACGGCGAGAATTAGAAGATAAGCTTATAAAACTCGAAGCTGATCTCAAAACTAAAGCTACTCGACCATCCACAGATGATAGCTCTTAGAAAGATCAAGATCCATTCACCAGAGAAATTATGAAAACCAAAATTCCAAAAGATTTCAAGCTTCCGGATATGACTCTATATGACGGCACCTCGGACCCCAACCATCATCTCAGCAACTTTAGAAGTAGAATGTACCTCACTGATGCCTCAGATGCAGTTCGCTGCAAAGCCTTTCCAACAACTCTCACCAAGACAGCCATTAAATGGTTCGACAACCTACCTCCAAAATCCATCTCGAGTTTCGACGACCTGGCCAAGAAGTTCCTGGCCCGATTCTCCATACAAAAGGACAAAGCCAAACAGGCACCTAGCCTACTAGGGATCAAGCAAGGAGATCGGGAGAGCCTTCGCAACTACATGGAAAGGTTCAACAAAACATGCATGGACATACAAAGTCTTCCAACAGAAGCTGCCATTATGGGCCTCATAAATGGCCTACGAGAAGGACCATTTAGCCAATCTATATCAAAGAGATACTCGACATCCTTAGACGAAGTACAAGAACGGGCACAGAAATACATCAACATGGAGGAAAATTCTCGACTTAGCGAAGCCTCAAGGTTCGGTTCTGCCTACCGAGATAAAGAATCCAAGAAAAAGGAAGATTGCTCTGGAGAGAAAATCAAAAAATATCATAATTATACTCCTCTTAGGGTATCCTTGGTAGATGTTTACAAAGAAGTTTGCCATACAGAGAAAATCCCTCCAGCTCGGCCACTTAAAGGCAAAAGAGAATATCACCGACTTTGAGGGCATTCCACCAATGAATGCTTCGATTTGAAAAACGTCATAGAAAAACTAGTAAGAGAAGGAAAACTAGATCGGTTTTTGGCTAATCGGGATGACGAACCAAGAAAAAGAAGAAGGGATGAGGATGTTGGACGATCTGAACGATTACCTCGCACACCAGAAAGACACGTTCACGTAATACACGGCGGATTTTCTGGAGGAGGAATCTCCAAATCATCTCGCAAGCGACACCTCAAAGAGGTGTACCACGTCGAAGGAAAAAAGGAAGCCCCAGACATCCCAACAATCACGTTTACCAAGGAAGACGCATCCGGAATCATCTCGGGACATGATGACCCCATGGTCATTACGATCATACTGGCAAACGCCAACCTTCACCGTACACTAATTGACCAGGAAAGCTCTGCCGACATCTTATTCAAAACTGCCTTCGACAAACTCGGTCTAGAAGAAAAAGAGCTAAGAGCGTACCCGAACAGCCTGTTCGGACTAGGAGATGCCCCAGTTCAACTGCTGGGATACGTATCGCTGCATACAACCTTCGGAAAGGGGAACCAATCCAGAACACTCAAGATAGACTACATCGTGGTCGACGTAAGCTCAGCCTACAATGCCTTAATAGGTCGGACAACATTAAATAAACTCGGCGCAATAGTTTGAACTCCACATCTATGTATGAAATTCCCAACTACGGAAGGGATAGCTACAATAAAGGCAGATCAAAAGATGGCACGTCGCTGTTATAACGAAAGCCTAAACCTCCGAGGTGAAGAAGGAGAGTTCCACACAATCGAGCTCGGTGGAGTTCAGAGGCGAGAAGAATTCCGACCACGACCCGAAGGAGAAGTAGAAACAGTCCAGATCAGAGACACCTCGGATAGAACAACTAATATTGGCACGATCCTGAAAGGAGACACAAAGGAATCACTAATACGGTTCCTACGAGATAATGTTGATCTCTTCACATGGAAAGCCGCCGACATGCCAGGTATTGATCCCGAACTAATGAGCCACAACCTGTATCAAAGAAGTATAACAACTCAACGGGAGGTTGGCCGCTCTATCCCGATTCTTAGCAGGAGCTGCGATAAGATCTTTTCCCTTCTATGCTACTTTAAGAAAGGGAAAACAGTTCGAATGGACGACAGAATGTGAGCAAGCCTTCCTAGACTTCAAGGAGTTCTTAGGACAGCCACCTATCCTATCTCGACCACGAGAAGGAGAACCGCTCATATTATACCTCGCAGTAGGGAGCCGGGCAATAGTCTCAGCACTAGTCAGAGAAGACGAACATGGGTGAAAACCCGTCTACTTCGTTAGCAAAGCACTACAGGGATCCGAGCTGAACTACCAGAAAATAGAAAAGTTTGCCTACGCCCTGATCCTCACATCCCGGTGGCTTCGCCAATATTTCCAAGCGCATACCATCAAAGTTCGAACCAACCAACCCATAAAAGGGATATTGCAGAAAATAGATCTAGCAGGAAGAATCCTACAATGGGCAATCGAGTTGTCCGAATTCGACCTCCAATACGAGGCGCGTACAACAATCAAATCGCAACACTTGGCCGACTTCATCACAGAATTTACAGACATCCCGGAAATCCCAATAGAATGGAACATATACGTAGACGGATCCTCGAATAAAATAGGAAGCGGTGCGGGTGTGATACTTGAAAGAAACCAAGGAACTCAACTTGAGCTCTCCCTTAAATTCGGATTCCCAGCCTCAAACAACTCCTCACAAATAACAGGAAGCTACCAAGCTAAAGATCCGACCATGAAAAAATATTTGGATAAAACCAAAGAACAGCTCGGACAACTCGGGGAATTTAGGATCCACCACATACATCGTGAGCAAAATGCCCGAGCTGACGCCCTTTCAAAATTAGCCAGCACCAAACCAGGGGACAACAACAGAAGCCTCATTCAGGAGGTATTACAGAACCCGTCAATAGCAGAAGAAGAAAGACTCCTAGCCATAATAGGTCGGGATCAAGGATGGATGACCCCCATAATAAACTACCTCAAAACAGAAGAACTCCCTACAAATGAAAAGGAGGCAAAGAGGCTGAAAAGGGAGGCACAGTATTACACTATCATAAACAACACGCTGTACAAAAAGGGGATATCAACACGTTTACTAAAATGCGTACCAACTTCCAACACAAAGGAAGTCTTGGAGGAAGTACACAGCGGCATTTGTGGTAATCATCTTGGAGCGTGAGCTCTCACCAAAAAGGTACTCCGGGCGGGATTCTATTGGCCAACACTACAAAAGGAGGCTACAGAATTTGTAAGGACATGTCCACCATGCCAGAAGCATGCCAACTTTCACATTGCCCCACCAGAAAAGCTCATCAGCGTGACCTCACCCTGGCCATTTGCGAAATGGGGACTCGACCTTCTCGGACCCTTCCCACAAGGATCGGGACAAGTAAAATTCCTCATAGTAGGAGTAAACTATTTC
The DNA here is from genome assembly GCF_000817695.3 of Arachis duranensis. NCBI lineage: Eukaryota > Viridiplantae > Streptophyta > Magnoliopsida > Fabales > Fabaceae > Arachis > Arachis duranensis. The sequence continues at coordinate 62,445,080 of NC_029777.3, forward strand.
ACAAAATGGATCGAGGCAGAACCCCTAGCCAACGCCACCGCTCAAAAGAGTCGAAAATTCCTATATAGGAACATTATTACGAGGTTCGGGGTACCATACTCCATCACCACAGACAACGGTACCCAATGTACATAGGCAGGCTTTAGAAAACTGGTGGCCGACTTGAACATAAAACACCAGTTCACCTCCGTCGAACATCCCCAAGCCAATGGACAAGCCGAAACGGCCAACAAAGTCATATTGGTCGGGTTAAAGCAGAGGCTACAAGAAGCAAAGGGAGCTTGGGCCGAGGAACTTCCACAGGTCCTATGGGCATATCGAACAACCCCCATTCCACTATAAATGAATCACCATTCCGACTAGCATACAGAGCGGAGGCAATGATTGCAAAAGAAATCGAAGAAGGATCTCCCCGAGTAGTCCACTACAATGAACGAGCAAACTCCCAACTTCAGAGAGAAGAGCTCGACTTGTTACCCGAAATCCAAGAAAGAGCTCGGATCAAGGAAGAAGCCCTAAAGCGACGAATGGCTTCCAGATATAATCAAAAGGTAGTGCCGAGAAGTCTTGCAGAGAATGATCTCATCTTAATCAGAAATGACATTGGAACAACTCGACCCGGAGAAGGAAAATTGGCAGCAAACTGAAAAGGACCCTACCGAATCATTGAAGTACTGGGGAAGGGCTACTACAGACTGTCCAAGCTTGATGGACGAGAGCTTCCCCGATCATGGCACGCCTGCAACCTAAGAAGGTACTACAGTTAGAAAAGGTAAAGGATCTCACTAAATGGATGCGCTCTTTTTCCTGAAAAAAGGTTTTTTAATGAGGCACCATATCGAGACCTAGAACATACCCGACTTAAAGGGACAAGGAAATTCCCACATGTATATATTTGCATTTTTTCTTTGAATAAAGTTTATTT
>NC_029777.3:62446362-62447213 GCF_000817695.3 Arachis duranensis
AAAAAGTTATACAAGTAGTCCCTGAAAGAGATCTGACAAAGATCCAAAAAAGAGGACTACGAAAAATAACTTAAAGGAGACCGACATAACCAAGTCGGACTCCTACCACTAAAAAGTTATACAAGTAGTCCCTGAAAGGAGATCTGACAAAGATCCAAAAAGAGGACTACGAAAAATAACTTAAAGGAGACCAACATAACCAAGTCGGACTCCTACCACCAAAAAGTTATCAACATAATCCCTGAAAAATACCGAGTAAAAGCCCAGAAAAGGGGATCATAAAAATAACTTTTGAGGGGGACCTACATAAATAAATCGGTTATAAGGCGCTAAAAATACAAACAAAGAGCGAGGAAACCGAGAAACAAGTCGGACCCCCCACAGGCACGGCCTCAAAAGGATCCAAGCTACAAACGATAAAGCACGCAAACAACCTAAAGAGGCCAGAACAGCAAAATTTCAACAGATATCATGCAAAAGCTTCAAGAGGTCACCACAAAACCAGCCTCAGAAGCTACTTTTGTTTTTCAAAAAGAGTTGCAAGACAGACAACTAGAAGCGTCAAACAAAACAAAGTTCAAAAGCCCACAAACCGGGCTATTTACACAAAAAATCCAGAAAAAGATCAGCTAAAGATCAGGAGCTTTCCCAACAGCATCAGTATGAGGAGAGGGCGGACGAGTCTGAAGGGGCACGGCATCTACGGTTCCATCATCCCGGTTCAGAATCTGGCAATCCGGATCAGATGTAACGGGAGGAACAGAGGAGGTCGATACCTTAAGAGAAGGCACTGGAGGAGGATCAGTCTCTTCATCATCCTGGTCATCAGGGACAATCTTACCATCTCTCAA
>NC_029777.3:62447403-62450412 GCF_000817695.3 Arachis duranensis
GCATCAATTCCCTATAAGCCGAGACATAGCTATCCTTATGTTTCAAAGCCATGTCTTCAGCCAGCTTCAGAGAAGCGGCAAGGGCAATAGAGCTGGCCTTCTCACCCTCCAGTTCCTTCTCTACCTTGGCCAACTTCACCTCCAACTCCTCCTTCAGACCCTTGATTCGATCAAACTCTGACTTGGCCTCCTCCATAAAAGATTTGGTAGCATGAACCAGAATCCCCTGAATTGTTCAAAAAATAGCCGCACCCATGTGGGCCATCTTCACACTATATTGGGTAATAAAATACAAATGCTTTAAAAGAGACACGTTGTCCATAGAAAGCCCACCATAGGGGGCAATTTGCTGGTCAACAAATTCAATGGCATCAAAGTCTGGAGCATCCAAGTTAAAGGGTTCGGATGTTTGTTGCTTTTTCAAAGGTGGGGCACCAGAAGCAGCAGCAGAAGTTTGAGGAGGATCGACTTGATGAAACGGGGGAGTAGGAATTACTTTCCTCGGCCCAAGGGAACTCGGCACAGGGGGTTTCAGGGGGACCTGTGAAGATCCCTCGCCGGCCACCTTGGCCGAGATGTTCAGAGCAGCAGTGGCCTTCTTTGCCCTTTTGAAGGCCTTCATAGAGTCATTATTCTTTGACATCTCTACAAAACACAAAAACAGTCACGACAAAGAGTTACAAAAGAGGAAGAAAAAGGAAATAAGTACAGAAACAAGTCAGACAAATACCCAAAACAGTCCGAACCAAAGACAGATCATTCAGAAATCTCTTTGTATCCAGATGGGGAGGCTTCCCCCACAGATCTTCAAGAACAACTACAAAAGCCCGCTCAACCTCACTAAGCATTTCCCATGTGTAACGTGGCACTCTTATCAAGCATCTCCCAAGTATAACGAGACACTCTCACATCCCTCTACCACTCTAGAGGGAAAGAAGGCTCATCATTTTCGTCAAGAAAAAAGGGGCGGGCCCCCTCGACAGCACGAACCTTAAAGAAGTAATTCTTGAAATCCTTAAAAGACTCATCATACATAGCAAAAACTTTGTGGCCCTGGGCGGAGCTGAAGGAAACCCAGGAAGCCTTCTTTTTTGAAGAACCGCCAGGCTTGGCGGAAACAAACAAGTAAAGAAACAGAGTCTGAGAAGGTGTTACATCTAGTTCACAGTAGAGAAGTTGAAAAATTTTAATAAAACCCCAGGAATTGGGGTGAAGCTGGGATGGAGCAATATTACACGACCACAACAGGTCGGTTTCAAAAGCAGTAAAAGGAAAAGTAACATTCAACTGGCTGAAGAAGTATTCATAGGCATAAAAGAAGGGACGCTCCCTCTCAATGGAAGTCGGAAAGCAAACCCTCTCATCAGAATCAGGAGCAACAAGCTCGTAATCCCCCTCGTGAGCATTGTTACCACAAATCCTATGACGCTTCCTCAGCTCTGTGCAAAATTCAGCATCCACAACAGAAACACACAACAAAACAGGGGAGTCCAGCCAATCAGACATCCCCTCGGAAACTCTGGAAGACATCTCTACAATGTTATTGCGAGAAGACATGAGGCCAACTAATCCTACAAAGTAAGAAAAGAAGATAAGGGTTACTACAAACATCTCGGACAAAGGGAGAAAACAACTCGGTCAGTAGATGAAACAGCGAAAAGGAAAACCCCAGGACTCAAACCAAACGTCCTGGGGCATCCTTTGGAGGCAGTAACAAAGCAAGGTTTCCAGAAATACTCTACAGCTTACATCCTAGCATTTCTCAAAAAAGATTCAAAACAACAAACACCTTTCACCAAAGAAAAACACAGCAAATCATTACAAGCCTGCCAAGCAATCCCAAACATCAAACACGACAAGCAGAGACTATTAAAGATGCAAAGATTAGGCAAAAAGCAAACCTCCAAAAACAAGGAACAGATGCAGATTCTCTGTCAGAAGCAACAAAACCCTAGAAAAGCCTCGACAAAAATGCCAAAAAGAGCCTAAAAGAAAGCAAAACATGTTTACAGCGAAGGAAACAAAAGCAAAGATCACAAAAAGGTTCAAAGCTTTCAAACATGCGAAAATAGAACTTCACCAAAAAACTAAAGACGAAGCTACGAAAGAAGCAAGAAAGCTAGTACCAACCTGGAAAGGGCAGCGAGCTTCAAAGAAACTGAAGATGGAAATCTGGGAACACCTTCTCACAAAGAACGCGAACAAAGAGCAATGTCGCAGGGAAGAACGTAAAACTCCAGGTGAAAACAGAAGCTCCAGAAACGCCAAAACGACGACGTGAACACAGAGAAAAGGAGAGGCATAAAACAAGAAAATAGAAGAGCGGAGAGAACGGAGAAGAGAAGTTATGAAAAGGGCAAAAGAAGAGAAACCGTTTCTGGGCTTTCAAAAATTAAAATAAAGATCCAAAAGGAAACGAGGCAATTAATGCTAAAATTAAGGAAAGCATTAAACCCTCGCACGTTCCCAAAACGCCAATATAAAAGCGTGCGCCTTTAGAGGAAACGTTTTACATTCAAAAGCTGCTGTAAAGGAATCGACAAAATGCTTGAGTTCGGCTTCACCGAAGAAGGACCGAAGTCAAGGACTCGGCCTCAAAAAGAGAAGACCGAGCTCAAGCAGGGGCACTGTTCATACCCTGGGTCGAGCTGTCCGACCCGAGATGTTCTACAGGCAAAGCGACCGACCTCTTCAGGTCAGGACAACCCGACCTCTTCTCAAAGAGCTCGGCCAAGTCACAGGAAAGCCCAAACAAAGGGCCCAAATAGAGGAACACGCCCCAAATCCTAAGGCGGCCCAAGCCTACAGAGGGAAGGGCGGTTCCCTTAAAGATAAGATGACCTCACTTAAAGATAAGATAAGATAAGATAACTAACTTATCTTTTCCACAGAAGGCCACATCTCACCATTATAAATACACTGGAGCACCCATGTATAACTCATACTCTGATTCTACTCAATACCTGCTTAATACCCTTGCTAACTTAAGCATCGGAGTCCTTTGCAGGT
>NC_029777.3:62453026-62453891 GCF_000817695.3 Arachis duranensis
AGAAAGGTTTAATGTTTGAATCATATCTTTTCTTGTTAGTCAAGTTTTTAATTTTTCAAAATCAAATCTTTTTTTTAAAAAAAATGTTTTTCAAATCATATCTTCTCAATCACATCTTTTTAAAACCAATCATATTTTCTTAACCACATCTTTTTCAAAATAATTCTCAATCAAATCTCTTTGATTTCTAATTTCAAAATCTTTTTCAAAAATCACTTTATTTCTTTCCCACTTTCATTTTCGAAAATCAAGTAGTGTTTTTCAAAAATGTTTTCAAAATCTTTTACTTAATTTTCGAAAACTACTTCCCTTCTTCTCACATCCTCCTATTTATGGACTAATACTATTCCTTGATGCAAAATTCGAACTAACACTATTCCTTAATGCAAAATTCGAACTCCATCTCCTTTGATAAGTTCGAATTTTCTACTTCTGTCTTCTACTCTTCTTTTCCTCTGACACTTCAAGGAATCTCTATACTGTGACATAGAAGATTCCACATTTGTTGTTCTCTTCTCTCTCATATGAGCAGGAGCAAAGACAAAGGCATTCTTGTTGAGGCTGATCCTGAACCTGAAAGGACCTTGAAGAGAAAGCTAAGAGAAGCCAAAGCACAACTCTCTTTAGAGGACCTGACCGAATTCTTCAAAGGAGAAGAACAAATGGCAGCTGAAAACAACAATGCCAACAATGCAAGGAAGGTGCTGGGTGACTTTACTGCACCTACTCCTGACTTCTATGGGAGAAGCATCTCTATCCCTGCCATTGGAGCAAACAACTTTGAGCTTAAGCCTCAATTAGTTTCTCTAATGCAACAGAATTGCAAGTTCCATGGACTTCCACTGGAAGATCCTCATCAGTTTTT
>NC_029777.3:62457919-62458216 GCF_000817695.3 Arachis duranensis
GATGAAAAAGGAGACATGTTACTGAGGATCTGAAAAATCATTAAAATGATTCTTGAAGCAAGAAAAAGCAAAAAAAAAAAAGAGAGAAAATTTCGAAAAAAAAAGAGAGAAGGAAAAAGAAAACGAAAAAAAAACTATAGAGAAAAGAAAGAAAAATAAAGTTATGATCCAAGGCAATAAGAGTGTGCTTAAGAACCCTGGACACCTCTAGTTGGGGACTCTAGCAAAGCTGAGTCACAATCTGAAAAGGTTCACCCAATTATGTGTCTGTGGCATGTATGTATCCGGTGGTAATAC